>NW_016809139.1:681001-706917 GCF_001698545.2 Rhinopithecus bieti | reverse complement strand
CAGAGAGAGGGGCCCCACAACACCCTCCCACCCGCCCCCCCCCCGTGTGGGGACAGGGGTATGCAGGCAGCTCAGAGAGAGGGGCCCCACAACACCCTCCCACCCCCACTCACTGTGTGGGGGGAGGGGGTGCCTGCTTCTGCTCAGGAAGGAGACCCTCCTGGGTCTGCTGTGGAGCATATGTTGGAGACCCCGGTCCCCCCTGGAACTCTCTAGGTGAAGCCCAGGGATCCAGAGAACCTCACAGCTGTGGGGGATGGGGTGGGGTGACACCTGAAACCTCTAGCAAGTCTCTTCCTCTCTCAGCCCCAGGCCTGCAGAGGAGGGTGTGCCAGCCAACGGGGCCTTTGTGCCCGGCACTGGCTCCCTACCAGTGCTCAGGGGTCAGGTGCAGAGGCTGGCGGGGAGAAAGCTGGCTATGGCTGAGAACAGCCCCCAGGCTGGGGCTGTGTCTGGAGGGGCTGGCCATGGCCCTCACCTCACCCCTGGCATGGGGCACTGGACCATGCGGAGAAGGGGCCACCCCAGTGCCTGCCAGGGCCAGTCAGAGCTGCCACCCTCCGGGCTGTCTGTTAGCAGGTGCCTGTCAGAGAAAAAGATGATAGGCCTGGCTGGGCCAAACCCCATGGCGAGATTTCACTGGCCAGCCAGCGGTGGACAGCACAGGGCCTGAGACAGATGTTCCCTCATGTGGTGCTGTGCAGGGCAGGGACAGAATCCTGGGAAACTAAAATACATGTTGGGTGCCCTTATACGATGATGACATTTGGTACATTTTGAAATACTGTGGCCCATGAAGATCCTGAAAGCAGTTTGGGGCACTGTGGGGTGCTCTGTGGCCTCTGGGCTTGGGTGCTTCTATCATCTGAGGCCTCTCAGGCCTGAAAGTTTGGGGTCTGGGGCCCTTTTTGAGGCCCAGGCACCTGCCCAGAATGACTGGGCCACTGAGCCCCGCCTCCTGGGAGCCTTGCCAGGGCCAGCACTGGGCAGTCACAGGCCAGAGCCCAGCACCAGGTGGTCACAGGCAAGGACCTGTCCAAGGCAGCAGAGTGCCAGGCAAGTGAGGCCCTGCCATCTGGTGCCTAAGCGCAGACCCTGTTCCACAGCCAGTGGCCATCACCAGCCTTGCTGCCTCAGTTCCCCCTCCTTAACCCCAGGGCGGGAGTGGCTGCTGCTTCGAGGGGTTCTATGAGCGGCTGCTGGCAACTGTGTAAAAGCCACATTCCACAGACTGTGTCTTTGTGCCAGACCCCGTGCCACGTGAGAAGACAGCCAGCCCAGGCAGGGAGCTGATCTGTGTTGTCCCCTGGCGCTGCCCAGGGCCACAGAGAATGAGGGAGCGGCGCTTACCGGCCCTGGCGGTAATGTTTGAGATGGCAGGTTTGGGCCTCTGTAGAAGGGCTGTCGGGGAGCTTTTGATCTCGGATGCGCTGAGTCAGATGAAATGTGGAGGCTGCAGGGGAAGTGTCTGTACCCCATGCCCGCAGGAGCCTTGCCTTCCCTCCACAGCTCCTCCAGTGCAGGCAAGCCCCAGCACGGCTGTTCTGGCTTCTTCCACAAGAGCTGTGGAAAGGGGAACTATTCTCAAGCCCTCGCATCTTTCTGGCACTTTCTGGCATTTCATGCTGGCAGATGGGGTCACCTCTCCACCTCGGGGCTGATCCCCTGTGGGGCCCCTCGTTCCCACCGGGGCCATGTGATGGGCAGGGCAGGGCAGGCACCAGCACCAGGCTGGATGGTGGTTTGGCTGTCACCATGCTGTCCTCCAGAAGGCCAGCAGGCCTGTGAGTGGGCACACGCTGGTGCTGGGGCCAGGCACTGACCGGGGGTGAGGGCTGACCCTGCGGGCAGTGCCCGTGGATGGACACTGGGGGTGAGGGCTGACCCTGCGGAGAGTGCCCGTGGACGGACACTGAGGGTGAGGACTGACCCCTGTGGTGAGTACCTGTGGATAGACATTGGGCCAGAGCCACAGGCAGGAAGGCCAATGGGAGCAGCAGGAGGAGAGAGCGTGATGGGTTACAGTGGTGGAACTCGCACCCACCCCCCAGCTGTTTGTTTGTTCGTTTGCTCATTTATTTTTGGTCTGACGTCCTTGCTTTTGTATTTTCCCACCGTTCCAATGAGCAGCTTCAACATATGCCGCAGTTAGGCTTTTTTGGAATCTGCGCTTAGAGATGTTGAGATAGCATCAAGTTTCAGCAGCTCAGACTCCTCTGTCTGCAGAGAACCTGCCAGCACAGCTGCTCCTGGGGCAGGAGAGGCACTGTCTGTTTTGGGGTGACGTGAACCGATGAGAATGCCAGGCTGGACATAGCTCCTGGGCCAGCAGCCCGTCTTGGTGGCGGCTTCACCAGGTCTGGCGTCTCCAGTCCCGGAGCTTGAGGGCTCAGGAGAGCCTCTGATTCGGCTGCTCCAGAGGCCTCTTCTGGACGCACCTGGGCAGGCCCGAGTCCACACACCCCACAGCCTCGGGGACCGAGAGAGACCTCCCTTCCATGTTTCAGCTTAGACAGTGGGAGACTTTGTTTTGGGAGGAATCACTCGATTCACGTGGATGCTGCTGCTGGGCGGGACATCGGGCCTTTGGCTGTGGCAGGGAGGGGCATGGGAGAGAGACAGGGGTAGCGCCCCAGGACCTCCGTGGGCCTGCGGTGAAGCCCCAGCCCTGCAGCTGCCAATGCAGGGTGTTATCCAGGGGGCAGGACATCGTCTGCAGTGACTCTGCCTTCCCCGATGCCAGGTGACCCCACGGAACCAGTGTCTGTGACTTCCTCCATGTTTTGGGGCTAAAGAGGCCAGTGGGGTTGGGGGCTGGCATCAGTGGAGGACCTCAGAGCCCAGGGCTGTGGGCTGATGGGTGGTGAGGCCCCCACCAGCTGCTCTGGGAGAGCCCAGCCACTGTTCTTCGTCCTTCTGGCCTTTGATTCTTTTTCCTGTGTGCATTTTTGAGCACCTCTGTGTGTGAGAGGCCATGCCTGCCCAAGACAGGGGAAGGAAACACCACAGTGAGCCTCGGACGCCCACAGTCTGGAGGGCCCAGTGCTGTGAACGAGCAGACACAGGGAACAGCGCGCCCTTATCTCTGACGCAGGCTGTGGAGGGCCCGGCACCGTGAACAAGCAGTGACAGGGAACAGCGCACCCTTATCGCTGACGTAGGCGAGGGCTTCGTCGTCTCACGGCTCTTATCTTGGGTGCCACCCCAGCCAGAGTCAGGGCTGAGTGGAGGGGGGCAGTGGTCGGGGACCTGCAGGAGAGGGGAGGGCCTCACTTCTCATGGGCGACGTTCATTTACACGCAGCTCTGCAGCCCTAATGGCCAGGCTGGGTCCTGTCTTTTAAAAAACCTTGTTAATTTGGTTGATGGAAAGTGTCATCTCAGAGTTCTGTTTTGTGAGTCCCCGTTGCCGTGCGGGCGAACGTTTCATCCACTCACGGGCCGTGGTGTTTCTCGGGGAATGTGGAGTTCGCCGTGCGGGTGAACGTTTTCACGCACTCGGGGGCTGTCATGCTTCTCTGGGAATGCTGGGTTTGCGGCTCGTGCCCACTTCCCTGAAGGTGCGTTCGCTTTCCCCTTTGCTTTTTGTCTGTTGATGCTTTCAGCTCTGGATGTCCTATTTTGCGTACTTTTATTGTTTATGGTTAGCCTTTAACTGGGGGTTTGATTTTTTTTTTTTTTTGAGACGGAGTCTGGCTCTGTCGCCCAGGCTGGAGTGCTGTGGCGTGACCTCGGCTCACTGCAAGCTCCGCCTCCCGGGCTTAAGCAATTCTGCTATTTCAGCCTCCTGAGTAGCTGGGACTACAAGGGTGCACCACCACACCTGGCTTTTTTTTTTTTTTTTTTTTTTTTTAGGAGAGACAGTTTTGCCATGTTGGCCAGGCTGGTCTCAAACTCCCGACCTCAAGGGGTCCACCTGCCTCGGCCTCCCAAAGTGCTGGGATTCCAGGCGTGAGCCCCCATGCCCAGCCATGGGGTATGATATTTCTTAATGTGTAGAGTTGTTTTTCCTCATTTTTCTGGTTCCTTTAGAGGTGGGACCCTGGAGTGGCCAGCAGAGCTCAGGGGCCTGTGGCCCAGGCACACCGACAGTGGAGCTGGCCCTGTCACTTTGCTCATCTGCAGCACAGGTCTGCTGAGGGGCAGTGGGGGTCCTGCACGCGAAGGTGCTTGAGGCCTCAGTGCCTGTGGAGAGGCACGTGGCACCTGTCAACTGTTAGCATCTTGACTCTGCCTTTGTGGATATGGAGTTAGAGATGCTTCTCACAGTAATGGCTAAACTGTCAGAAAGCCTGGCCATCGTCTATGGTCCTCTTTGCCCTCAGGAGTGGGATGCCATCTAGTGTGATGACTGAGAGCTCAGGCTGTGACCCTGAGTGCTGTGTGGCCACAGGCAGGCTGCTTACCCTCTCTGTGTCTTGGCCTCTAATCTGTGCCTGGGGATGGTCATGGGGCCACACAGGAAGGGTGGGACATCACACATGGGCTTCCTGGGGTGGGTCCTGCTGACAGCCCTCTGAGGCCAGCTGGTCCTGAGGCTCTGCGGGGGACTCCACGGTGGAGAGGGCTCCATCCCCGTCCTTAGGGCAGAGCCGCATAGGAGGGACTGGTGCACACCATGAGTAAAATGGGTCCCTGTGACCAGACGCAGGTTTGTGCTGCTGCTTACTCAGCCCCACGCTGTGCCTGCCCACAACGATGTGTATGAGGGAGGGCAGCCACCCCGACCTCCTCCAGCCCCCCTTGTGTCCGCAGGCCAGGACGCCTGCACTCTGACAGGCTTCAGCGCTCCTGTCACGGGGACCCGGGGAACACCCGCCTCCTCTGCTCGCTGGATTTTGTTACTGGGCGGCGAGCGTTTTCTAAAATCTCCTGCTAAGACCCCTCGGCTGTCAGGAGACTTCAGAGAAAGCTGGGCCTCTTTTGCCCCTGCGAGGAGCTTTCTTGTCAAGAGGCGGTTCCCGTAGGCAGGCGTCTGTGCTTTGTAAAGTTGAGCCTCACGTGCCGCCTCTGAGGAGGAGATCAGAGAACATCCGCTTCCTTTCTGTTATCACCTCAGCCTTCCAGCCAGAAAGAAGGAAGTGTCCATGGATCCCATCCGAGCTAACCCCGGGGTCCCTCCGCCAGTCCTGCACATCCTTGTCCCCGGGCACTGAGGGAAGCAAAGGCCCCGCCAGCCATGCCCAGCACTTGTGCCTGGGCCTTTGCAGAGGACAGAGGCAGAGTGGAGGATGGAGAGGGCTTAAAAGGCGGGTTCCCAGGAAATTCCCTAGGTGTGGGATTGGAGGGGTGCTGAGGGAGGTGGCAGACCTTCAGGGGCAGGAGCCTTATGGAGTGAGCTGGTCCATGGAGCTGGGAGGCATCTTCTAGTATAAATTCTCATTTCAGCTAAACAGCTTACCCTCTCCAAGCCCGTGTGCACCTGAACTATCTCTGCTCTCAGCCTTGGTCCTTAGGAGGAGGAGGAGGAAGGGGAGGAGGGGGAAGAGGCAGGCTGTGTTGGTGCTGACCTCTGATCTGTCTTGGGTCCTGGAATCTCAGCCCTGTCTCCCTTTCGGGGGCACATCTTGATGCGGCGTCTCTGATCCCCTCAGGGCAGCCAGGACATCCCTGTTTCCCAGCTGAAATGAGACTTCACCCCCAAAGGAATGGGCTCCAGCCTGACCTGCTCAGAATTTGGGCTACTCAGGTTGCTAGTCACACGTTTCTATTGTGAAAATGACTAAGAATGTTGTGGGAGGTTTGGAAACCAGGAAAACCACCTGTCCCAATTCAGCCTGTCGCGCCAACATGGGGGACGTCTGACACTTTAAACAGACCTGGGTGGCCTCCTGCAGGCAAGACGGGGACCCTGCAGCCGACTCTGCCCCGGCCTGGCCCCTGCTGACAGCTACACTCCGGGCACGTGGCCTGAGGGCCTCACGGACAGCCAGCCTCCCAGACCGGAAAACAGCCCTGCCCGCCAGTGAGAGGGCAGACAGATGGACGCTAACATCTCCGAACTTAAGAAACAAAACCCCAAACCCACATTTATGCTTCCACTTCCGATCACACACGTAGAAGGCTGAATACCGACCCCGAGCTGACCACCCCGGCCTGTGGGACCCGTGCGTGTGGCCTGTGTGTGGGATGAGGCTCAGGATCTGGTGGGGATGACCCTGGATTATCGGGTGGGCCCCACGTCGTCACAAGGGTCCTTATAGAGAAGAAGCAAGACAGGGAGGAGGGGATGGCGGAGGCGGAGCCACGGGCGGGGCTGGGGAGAACGTTAGCAGGAAGTGGGTTCCCTTGGAGCCTCCAGAGGACCCCTCTGGGCACCGTGACTTCTGACTTCCAGTCTCCTGAGCTCCGAGAGACGCCTGTGTTGCTTTAAGACACTGACCTGTCCCAGCAGCCAGAGGTGGCAGCGCGGTGTGGTGTTGGTTCGCAGAAAGGGAGGCATTAGTAACCATGGGAATAAGGGTCTCTCACCTGTGAGGGACCACTCCGTGGGGCAGGAAGCCTTGGATGTGTTCTGAGCCTCAGCAGGACCCTCTAGGCTGCTGGGGGTCAGAATGTGGGCACTTCCTGCACACCCAGGGCCACCCCAGACTGTGGGCTCTGTCGGGACTTACAGATGAGTCCTTGGCCTTCAGAATCTCCTGACTGTCAATGGAACCTCTGGTCATCAGGTCCCCAGGATGACCTCCCAACAGGCCTGGGGCAGCAGCCAGGAGCTGGACGCCTGGGGCTCGGGGCTCAGGGCCGGCTGCCATGGGTGGGGCAGGAGGAGGGGCAGAACCACGCGCAGGGGTGGCAGAGTGGGGCTGTGAATGGAGCCCCCCTTCTGGAAGATGGATGCAGGTGGGAGCCAGCGCAGTGTGGAGTTGAGGGCAGGGGTGCGGCAGGCAGACTGGGCAGGCCCCGGACAGGAAAGTGCCGGTGGTGCCGTTGATCAGACCCCAGCTGGGGGCCTGGGGTTCACGCCTTGCCTGGCCTTCAGAGAGGTGTGAGCGCTACAAGCAGTCCTGGAAAGTGCCGTCCAGCCCAGTGCCTGGTGCTGCAGCCGAGGGGAGAACCGATGCCGTGTGGAGCCCTGGGTGGTGCTCACACAGCCAGGCGGGCATAGTGTGTTGGGGGTTTTCATAAAGAAAAGCTGACCAGGTGCATGCCAAGCAGGCCCTCAGGTCTGTTTTTGGTGCTTTAGGTCTGTCCTCTGTGACCCAGTCACCCGGCTTCTCTTAGGTTCCAGCTTAGGCCCAGCAGGTGCTAAATATTAGTCAGATTGGAGCTGCATGCTGACCAGCACACGGTTTCTAGTTGAACTCCAGAGGTGCAGCCTCTACTCTCCCACTTGACTGGAAGCAGCACAGCTCACTTTGGCCGGGTCTTTTATCCCCAGCCCCTGCCCCTGACAACTCTTCCGTTCCTTCGTTCTGCATTCCCTCGTCTGAATTGCAAGCTGGTCTTGCTCTCAGGAGAGTGACGGCGCTTTCAGTGTCAGGTATGTTTTCTTGCTCCGTGAGTTTTCAGATATTTGGAAGCAGCTAATTTGATCTTTGCCCTTCTGTTTTCAGCAGAAATAATTCTAGTTCCCTAAGTTAGTTTTGTTAAAGGGGTTTTTGGAGTGTTAGTGTTCTTGGTTGCTTTTGGTCATGGTGGGTCGCTGTCCAGATAACGTGTGTTTTGGAGAATGATCTTTCCAGAGGTGGTGCTGGGATCCCAGAGAGCCTGCCCAGATTCCCCTGGAGCAGCTCCCCTGTCGCTGCCAGACCCCTGCTGGTTTTTGTATTTCACGTGGACTCACCTCCTGGCTTGTCAGGGCCTTGTGGGATTCTTTACGTCTTTTTTTTCTTTTTGAGACGGAGTCTCGCTCTGTCGCCCAGGCTGGAGTGCAGTGCCTGGATCTCAGCTCACTGCAAGCTCCGCCTCCTGGGTTTTACGCCATTCTCCGGCCTCAGTCTCCCGAGTAGCTGGGACTACAGGTGCCGCCACCTCGCCCGGCTAGTTTTTTTTTTTTGTATTTTTTTAGTAGAGACGGGGTTTCACCGGGTTAGCCAGGATGGTCTCGATCTCCTGACCTCGTGATCCGCCCGTCTCGGCCTCCCAAAGTGCTGGGATGACAGGCTTGAGCCACCACGCCCGGCCATCTTTGCCTCTTAATGGGTATGAATGGCTCCAGCTTGTCTTACTTCCTTTCTGCGCTTGCTTCTCTGTGTTGTGGGCTGTTCCACTGTAGTCTCTGGATTGGCCCCTGGCCATGCCTGCCTGCTGTGCAGGGAGCCCTGGGCTTCCCTGGGCCTTGGGGCCATTTTACCTGCAGGTTCCCTGTCCTGTGGTCTGTGACTTGCTCAGCGTCCTCAGGTGTCCTCTTCCGACTCGAGGGCCTCACGGGTGCCCCCGCCGTGCCCAGCCCAGCTGCCTTCTCTGTGGTGTTTCCAGGCCCGCGGTCTCTCTGGTGTTCTGTGCGCCAACTGTGGCTCCCTCCAGTTCCCTGATGGGCTTTTCGGCACACCCAGGACCTGAGCACCAGGCCTGTTAATAACAGCAGACAGAAGTGTGACCACTCTTTGCCGGGGGATGTGGTTTGGCCCAAATCCTCTGCATCCGTTGTTGTGGCCACTGTGGCCTGGGCAGAGCTAGGCCCTCCATCCTGGGTGCCACTCCCATGAAGCGGCAAAGGAGGTGCTCCTCGGTGGAAAACGCTAAGGGTGGGGAGAATTGCATTGTAGGGAAGAGAGAAGGGGGTTCTGGCCTCCAGCTTCCTTCCCCAGGCCCCACGCACAGCGCAGCTGGTGGCACTCTGCATCTCCTGCCTCTCCTGCCACCCCAGACCCACCTTTCCCGGGAGGTGGCCTTGGCATGGCCAGTCCTGCTGCCGCAGGAACCGAGAAGGGCAAGTGCCTGTTCGTTCACACGTGCCGCTCCTGGAGCGCTGGCTGTGAGTTGGGGCACCTGGCGTGGGGCTGGACGGCCAGGGCTTGCTGTCTAGATGTGCAGTGACAAGACCCTTCCTTTCCAGGGAGCCGGCTCCGACTCCGAGCTTTTTGCGGACTGCATCTGCAGATCGAGGACAGCGCTGAGCGGAGCTGGCTGGGTGCTCATCCCTGGTGGGGGCAGAGGGATCTGCATCCCAACCCCCAGCTGCTGAAGTGGTGGGGTGGGTGTGCCCTTCCCATGCCTGCCTGCCAGCATTGCTGAGGGTCCCCAAGCTAGGGAAGGATGTCTCTGGCAGGGCAGCTCAGTGCTGGGCTCATTCTTTCCACACCAAGGTAGCCATCCCTTCTTGGTGGTTTCCCTTGCTTTGTGGCAGGAGCTGGTGGCCTGTAAACAACTGCTGGGTGTTTAGATGAATTCCCGGGTGGGCCCCGGAGCCACTCTTGCCTGGTCGCTTGTCTGCTGCAGTGAATGCAGAGGCTGCCTCCTCGCTGAGCCTCAGGACACTCACTGGCCGTTCTCACCTGCTCTGCACAGTCCGCCTTGTGCACCTCCTGACCCCACTGTGTCCACAGCCCGCCCTCCTTGGCTCACGTCTCTTCCTGGGGTCTCAGGGAAGCAGCACCTCTTCAGGGGCCTCCCAGCCACCTCCGAGGCTGTCTCTGCTTTCGTGTCAGTTTCCCGGGTTCCTCCCACCCCGACCCCCTGTGCCTGCGGACCTGCCAGGCGTGATGACCAACATACATCCTCTAGAGGAACTTCTGTCATGTGGAACCAGCCAGGCCCGCCGGACGCAGGCAGGCAGGGAGATGGAGAAGCAGCCCCTTCACGGGGCAGACGGTGCCATAGTCTTCACCGCCTCAGTCTGGGGGGCATTGGGGCTGCAGGTCTGCTCTTCCTTTTCTTCAGTAAAGGACGGACGAGAGGACCCAGGTCCCCAGTGTCAGTGGCAGGTCAGGGAGGCCAAAGGACTGAGCAGAGGTTGGCCAGTCCTGGCCAGAGGCTCTGGGGCTGGGCCCTGACACGCGATGGCATGTGTAGTGACATGTAATTCTGTGTGGTGATACAATGCTGTGTAGTGATGTGATGCCGTGTGTGTTGACACGTGATGCCGTGTGTGGTGACACTCGATGCCATGTGTGGTGACACGTGATGCCGTGTGTGGTGACGTGCTTGCAGGATTGCCAAGGCCAGGCTGGCTCCGAAGGCTCGGGTCCGGCTACCGGGGGCCACTGGGTGCTCTCAGGCCGCCCATCCCTGTTCGGGCCCTGGGGTGGGAGCTGGGCTGCAAAGTGGCCTGGAGTTCATTTACCACCAGGGACAGCGTTTCTCTCAGCAGATTTATTGGGTGTTTTGGGTGTAAATGCCAGAGGGCCTGGCTGGGGCTGAAGGACCCTCCTCAAAGCCACGGGTGGGCGCCATGCTTAGGGGAGGACGTGGGGCCACTTGGTTGCATTGTGAAGTGTTCATGATTTTTAAACAGTTTTATTTTTTAAAATTACTGAAGTCCAACAGGAGCGTTATTCAGCATTTGAGATCCCAGCCAATATAGCGCTGCCTGGAATAAAAAGTAAAATGCCCCCCGAAACTCCAGCCCTCAGTTCTCCCTCCCTGAACCCCACTCCTGAGAATCTTCTTACAACCTTGGCTTGTTGATTCCACATTGAGGCTGCCTCCCTGCTCTGTTGCCCGGTGGACCCAGGTAGTTTTGACTCAAAACAGGAATTTGTTTACATCCTTTTATGGTCACAAATAATAAAAAGCAGCTTCTGAACAACAATGAGGTTGAGATAAACACCAGGACCAGACCGGCCACCTGCCCCGGGAGCCGTGGGTAGGCCGAGGGTCCCCCTCAGGACCCCTCATTCTGCCTGAGTGTGCAGCAGCCCCCCCGGGACAGGAGCGTCAGGGCTGGTCTCCTCTGCATCTCCTGGCAGAGGCGTTGCTGTCGCAGCTGGCACTGTTCACTGCTGGCAGTAGGAGTCGCTGTGCCTGGCAGCCCTTGATGCCTGCTGGATGTGTTTGCAGGGCTGGGCAGGCACCTGTCCCACGGCCCAGCCCCGAGGGTCTCATGGCACCAGGCTGGCAGGACGGGCATCTGTCCCACGGCCCAGCCCCGAGGGTCTCGTGGCACCAGCCTGGCAGGACGGGCACCTGTCCCACGGCCCAGCCCCGAGGGTCTCGTGGCACCAGCCTGGCAGAATGGGCAGCAGGGAGTTAATGGGAGCCATTGCGAGGACACTGTGATCTCAGAGCTGTGTCATCGCTGATGGAAGAGGTGACGTCCCCTCCACAGAAAGCGCCTTTGTGGGTGACCCTGGCTTGTCCCCATGCAGCCCCCACGCAGGTAGTGGGCGGCCCTCTCCCAGAGTCCCCTTGGGGCACCGAGAACAGCCCCCTCCTTCATCCCTGCTGTCAGCTCATGACACCGGACAATTTGGGTCCCAATTATATCTAGAGAACCAGGGGAAAGGTCACGCTGTCTAGACATTAATCCAGCGCTGTGGCATTTTTTCCTGGGCCTGTATCCTGGCAACAGGAAGGCGAGTGGGGGCCCCAGCTCCTCCCCTCCTCAGAACCTTCTGGTGCTGGAGGTGTGGCGTGTGTGGGGAAGGCAGCCTGGAGAAGGCGGTGCCCTCGGGCTGGACCTGGAATGGGTGGCCACGCGGGACTCCACGGGAGGAGAAACCACAGCTCTCGGCTGTGCTGGGGTGCAGCGAGTGGTGGCGGGGAACCTCGGGGAGCCGTGGATAACCCAACCTCGCTGGAAGCTGTGCATGGCCAAGCTCAGGCACCTGCTCTGCCTCTCCCAGTCCTTACTCTGTCTGTCCTGGTCATGGATTCCTGCCTCTCTCCCAGGAGGGCATGAGGACAGTCTGTGCCAGTCACCCACATCTGCTCCCAGCCAGGAGACTCTGGCCACCCCCACCCCACCCAGCCCTGCCTCGAGATCCTGCACTGGTCCCTGCCCGGTACTGTGTCAGCTGGTGCCTGCCTGTCCCGCCCTGCACTCTTAAGGCTCCTCAAGGACAGACGGACAGACAGGCACTCTAGAGAAGGGACCTTGGCCAGACGGCTTTGCTGCCCCCACCCCCATAGGTGCTTGCTTTGAGCCCCTTGCGAAGGGGAAGCCCGTCTGGGATCCCAGGGCCTGGTGCGGCTGGACGTGGGAGGAGGGCCACAGTCATGCTTGCACAGAGCAGAGAATTCCAGAACCACAGGCCTCAGGAGAGCTGGGAAGGGGAGGAGAGGGTGCCGCAGTGCCTGGAGAGCCACAGTCTGCCTGTGTGGAAGTGTCTGGGGCTATGCTGCAGTGACAGCCCCAGTGTCTCAGGAGTGGAGCAGGATGCTGTGTTTCTGGCTGTGCAAGGCTCCATGCGGATCAGCAGCCCATCCTGGCTTGTCATGCTGTTAATTAGATTGGAAAACCTCGGTCTTCCATTTCTTAAATTGCTCATTCCTGTAGTCCTCTTCTCTTGCCTGCAGGCCTGGAAGCCATGGAGCGGGTCGGGTGGTCAGCAAGTTGCCAGGAAGGAAGCTCACACTGTTTCAGCGTTGGCCAGGGACCTGCCGTGCCTGCCTGGCACAGAGACCCTCATTCCTGCCACCTCCCAGGCATTAGGCAGCCACCACCAATTGGAGAGAACCTTTGAACACCTCAGCACCTGAGGCTCAGGGCCCTGTGACAGGACACAGCCTGGGTCCCCCAGGGCCAGCTGAACCTCTGGAATTCCTGAGCACCGTGACCATGACCTGTGTCATATGTGTGGCCTCTCAGCTTGCAACCCTCCATTCCTGCCTGTGGTGTGGAGCCATCTTCACCCCATTCCATGCCAACACACTCACACACACAGACACACGCCCAGGCCAGTACGCACACATGGCTGTCACACACAGGTTCACATACACTCAACTCACACGCACACAGGTTCACATACACACAGCTCACACATGCTCACACACACGCAGGCACACACAGGCTGTCACACACAGGCTCACACACACAGGTTCACAGACACACACGTGCAGGCACACACAGGCTCACACATAGGCTCACATACAGGTTCACATACACACAGCTCACATGCACAGGCTCACACACAGGCTCGCATACACACATGGGCTCACACATATACAGACACACACATGCAGACACAGGCTCACACAGGCTTATACACACAGGCTCTCATACGTGGCTCACACACACAGGCACACACACATGCAGACACAGGCTCACACACACACAGGCTTATACACACAGGCTCACATACACACATGAGCTCATACATACACATACAGGCTCACACACACACACACAGGCTCACACAGGTTCACATACACACACGGCTCCCGCACACATGGGCTAACACACACACATGCAGGCACACACAGGTTCACACACACAGGCTCACACACAGGCTCACACACACATAGGCTCACACACAAGTTCACATACACACATGGCTTACACATGGGCTCACACACACACATGCAGGCACACACAGGCCCGCACACACACATGTGCACACACAGGCTCACTGTGAGTTTTAGTCTCAGCAAAGCCTGAGCACCTGGACTTGGCTTAGGGACCCTGGCACATCCCCTTGCTGTCTGTCTGTAGAGGGGCAGGAGGCCCCTGGGCTTGGTGGGCTCTGTCTGTAGAGGGGCAGGAGGGCCCTGGGCTTGGTGCAGGCATTTGGAGTGCAATGGCAGGGCCTTGCCTGTGGGCACTGAGGGGTCTCACCTCTTCCTGCAGCTTTTGAAGGAGTGGGAGGCTCCAGGGTGGAGTTGTAGGAACAGAAAAGATGGCAGNTTTTTGATATGGAGTTTCACTGTTGTTGCCCAGGTTGCAGTGCAGTGGCGTGATCTCTGGTCACTGCAACCTCCGCCTCTGGGTTCAAGAGATTCTCCTGCCTCAGCCTTCTGAGTAGCTGGGACTACAGGCATGCGCCACCACGCCCGGCTAATTTTTTGTAGTTTTAGTAGAGACGGGGTTTCTCCGTATTGGTCGGGCTGGTCTCAAACTCCTGACCTCAGGTGATCCGCCCGCCTTGGCCTCCCAAAGTGCTGGGATTACAGGTGTGAGCCACCGCTCCCAGCTGAAGTGGTCTTAATGTCCTCACTTTTGACCACTTCTCCTTCTCCACAGGGCAAATTGAGCTTGGAAATGGTGTCCTGGAGCTTAGGGGAGTTGGAAACCGTGGCTTACATTCCATGGTGACATAGTTCCTGAGGGTTAGCTGGTCCAGTTCCCAAGTGTTGGCCGGTCTGGTCCCGAGTGTTGGCTGGTGCAGCCCCTGAGTGTCAGCCAGCTGCCCTTGCTGGGCTGGGGTACGTTCCCCGAGCTTCCACCGTCTTCCCTTTCCTTGCTGCTGCGTTCAGTTATTTGCCGAGAGAAAGGTGTGGAGCCCCACAAGCACCTTGGGTGGCAGCAGTACCCTCCCAAAGCTGTGTCCACACACAGCCGGGCGCCCACCTCCCACCTCCCACCTCCCGGACGGCCTGGCTCCCAGGGTCATGTGAGGGGATCTGGAGATCGGCCTCTCTTGAATCCCAGCCTCCTCAGGGTCAGCCCAGGTTGTCTCCACCCCCATCTGAGTTACTGCGGAACCAGGGGGCTCATGGCCATTGAGTGACTCCAGTTAATGCTGAATTAGGTACCTCAGGCTTGAGTCAAATATTAACAGAGGAGGCCGGCCAGAGCCCCCAGTGTTTGGAGGATAGCCTGGTTTTCTTCCTGAGTGTATTGCCCATACCGGGTGGAGGCAGTTCCGTCCTGCAGACTCCGTGGTTCTGAGGTGGATCCTTTACCGGCCAGTTTAAGACCCTCTTGGACCAGAATTCTGCAGTGTCCTGGGGACAGAGGCTGGACGCACACAGCTCCTCACCCAGGACCCTCCTGTTGGGCATTTGGATTTGGAATCTGAGGCTGTAGGAGCAGCTGCCTCCCAGCGAATTCTGATGCACAGACAGGGGCCTGTCCTGCCAGCAGGTCCTGCATGTGAAGCCAGGCCAGGGTGCTGGGTACTGCTGCTGGGCCCTGGTGGAAACAGTCCCTGCAGAGGGTCCCAGGCGCTGGTGTTGGGGGAGGGCAGGGAGTGCAGGGTTTAAGGAGGCCACGTGTCGGGACCATAGCAGGCTGCCCCAGCTCCCGCAGTGCCCGGTCTGCCATCCATAGTGACACAGGGGCACCTTCTCAGGTGGAGGAGGTGGCAGTCACAGCAATTCAGGAGCAAATCCGGGCTTCCTGTGCCTCTGTGGTGGGCCCTGGTGGTGCTGGCAGGCCCACGGCACAGGCAGACGCAGGGCTCCACCAGGGAGCAGTGGAAGGCCCTCTCTGCAGGGCGGGGAGCCACCTGGGGAGGTGTGTGGCTGCAGGTAAACATGCCTGGAGTGCAACTCTGCTGCGGGTTAGCTGTGGGTCTCCGGGCGAGGGTTCCCAGGATAAGGACACCTGCCCCAAGGTGCCCCACAGAGGACGACCTCCAAGGCGGCCGTGCCTGAACCTGCATGGAGTCACCTCCCACAGTACCAAGGCGCTTCCTCGAGGCCCCGCGGCCCACCTGTGCCAGTGGAGAACTCACAAGCATGCGGCCAGTGGTGCCTCCAATTTGCAGCCTCCAATCCCTGGTCGGAGGTGTGACCTGACCCTGGACCAGAGCGCTGGGCCAGGTCCTGGCGGCTTCTGCCCTTCAGCTTGGAAGCTCCTGAAAACCGGCTCCCTTCCGGGGCAGCCCTTGGCCCCCACTGACCCTCCCGCAGTCCTAGGTGTGCAGTGGCGTGGGGACCCTGGGAGGCCTGTGGCGCAGCCCGTCCCGCCTCCTGCCTGTCGGTCTCCGTTGCTCAGGCACTGCCTCGCCTGCGCCTTTTTCCCAGACCTGAGCCGCCGCTGCTGGCATCCTTCCCCAGCTGGTTTTCCTTCTCTTTGACGTGTTTCCACTGAAGGTCCAAACCGGTCCAGGCACGGGTTCCAGAACTTTCTGCAGATCTCTTGCACCTGAAAATTTCCTCTGTAGCTGTTCACAGGAGGTTTCTCAGATGGACGCCCTGGGCTCGGGGGTCACTCAGTCTCGTGGTGAGGGGGTGGGTCTGACTTGTGGCATCGCAGCCTCTCTGTTGGTGTTGCTGGGCCTGTGAGCCAAGGGTGGGCAGTACCGCCCACCGCCTCCTTCCTCACACCAGCCTCGGGCTGCGCAGAGCCACAGCCGTGCGTGCTGTGAGTGCAGTGTGACCACGTCCGCCCGTCTCCCCGGACAGTGTCGCCTGTCAGAGCTCCGGCTGTGTGTGCCGTGAGTGCAGTGTGACCGCGTCCGCCCATCTCCCCAGACACGCCTGTCAGAGCCACAGCCGTGTGTGGTGTGAGTGCAGTGTGACTGTGTCTGCCCGTCTCCCTGGACACGCCTGTCTGTCTCCCCGGACAGTGTGACTGTATCTACCTGTCTCCCTGGATACGCCTGTCAGAGCCCCAGACTGGGCTCCCCTGCAGGAGAGCACCCTGGTGCTGCCCCGTCCCTGGGGTCCCTGCAACTGTCCCCTAAGAGGTCTGCGTGGAGGTGGACCCCCTGCCTCACTCTCCGGTGGCCCAAGGCCTCTGAAAACCGTCATGGCAGGGGCCATGACCCCGCTCACCCACACCCTCCTGTGTGAACACTGCACAGCAGCCTCCTGGGGGCTGCCCTGTGAGGTGTGGCGTTGAGCTGCAGACTTGCAGAAGGTGGGATCCTGTGTCTGGAGTCAGAGGGTCCCTCTCGTTGTCCAGCCTTCCCGGCTCCTTCGGGCAGGTTCGGGGCCTGCGGCCTCTGGACTTGGGCAGCAGGAAGGAAACGCCCCTGGGGGCCTGTGGTGACCCCCATCCTCCCCAGGGTGGTCTGGTAGGGGACATTGTTTTCCAAAGCGGAGGCAGAGGGCCAAGGCTCTGGGGGTTCACGAGATCCACATTTATCCCAAGTCAGAACAGCACGTTTGTGCGTGCAGACTTCACTTTGACTTGGTCCGGCTGCCAGGACGCCGTCGTTCTTGCTTGAAGCACCGTGAGGCCTCATCTCCGCATCCCTGTTGCTTCTTTCATGTGGGATGAGAACCCAGGAAGGGGCTGAGTGTGACTCCCCTGGTTTTAGAGAGCCCCGCCCCGCCCCGCCCCTCCTGCTTCCCCACCTTTTTGCAGTTGCCTGACCAGGGCATAAGTGAATTGACAACATTTAGTTTGAGTGACTTTTGGGTTACTTTTTTTCTTTTTTTGAGACGGAGTCTTGCTCTGTCACCCGGGCTGTAGTGCAGTGGCATAATGTCAGCTCATTGCAACCTCTACCTCCCGGGTTCAAGCGATTTTCATGTCTCAGCCTCCGGAGTAGCTGGAATTACAGGTGAGTGCCACCACACCCGGCTAATTTTTGTGTTTTTAGTAGAGATGGGGTTTCACCATGTTGGCCAGGCTGGTCTCGAGCTCCTGACCTCAGGTGATCCACCTGCCTTCGTCTCCCAAAGTGCTGGTATTACAGGCGTGAGCCACCGCGCCTGGCCTGGAGTTATTTTGAGAGAGGGTGGCCCCTGGTTCAGTGTGGTGAGGCCGCGCTTGCTCTCCCGGTGGGTGCTCACACACTTCCCGTGGAGATGGAGAAGCCCAGATCCCTGCAGGGCTGCCCCATCACATCCGGCTCTGGGAGCCCCTGGAAACCTTGCCAGGCCTGAGCGGGAGAGCGCGGGTCCCTTTGGGTGCCAGGCCTGGCCGGGACGGCAGCAGCACCGAATGCTCAGCCCTGGCGTGAGACCACGGAAGTGTCCGCCCTCTGCGCGTGCTGCTGATTGCTGCTTTGTCCGGCAGGTTGGGGAGCTGGTGGCTGCACCCTAGCAGACACTTGCCCATTCTGGGGCCTCCTCTCTGTCTTTTCTCCTCTGAGTGTTGAGGGGTCTGGGAGGGAGGCCTTGGGGGGTGCCAGTGCTGCTGGGACTGAGTTCCCCGCGGTGGAAGGAGCTGCCTCTTAAACAGCAAGGGGCTGAGCAGAGGGGAGGGAAGGCGGGGGCGCTGTCAACACAGGTGCTCTCAGGATGCAGGGGCATCTCAGCCCCGCCACCCCAGGGCCGCACCCCAGCAGGGCAGCCTCCTGAGGTGCAGACGCCCCAGCTTCATGCTCACGCTTCTGGAAGGTGATGCCTGTGTGTTTGCTTTCTGCTGCAGTTTAAAAAGCCAGGCTCTCTCGGGAGCATGTGTGGGGTCTGGTCACTGGAATATCTGGACTTGGTGTTGATGCGCAGCCACGCTGGGGGCTGGGCCCAGCTTTCTGTTCTTTGTGTGGGTACCGTATCCACCTCCATCGCAGCCCTTTCTCTCTAGACCTTTTAAATCTCAGTGTCACCTCCCCCTGCTGTCCTGCCGGTGGCCCCTGGAGGCTTCTCCCCACCCCTTTGTTCTGGGGCTTAAGGTTGGCATTGACCCAGGAGGCCAGATGTGGCCCCTCATAACTCACCAGTAGTCCCTGAGGCTTCTGGCTCCCCCGACCCACCAGCTTCCCATGCCTGTCTCAGGCCTCTTGCCCCGTCTAGCACTGACCAGACTGTGTGCCCAGGTACCGTGCTCATGGGCTCTGCCTCCCCCAGGCTCCCCCCTCTTGCTCTTCGGCCACCCCTGCCCCTGACCTCACACCTCTGCCACGTGTCTGGACACACCAGCACCACGGCGGGTGGGGAGCGGAATTCTCCAGGTGGGGTGGGCAGGCCGGCAGGCGTTGAGGGTTCCGGGCATACTTGTGTGTACCCTGGACTTTGCCGTGAGGGGCAGCCAGTGCTCTGGTGCCTTTGCTGGACAATGGGTCTGCCGGGCCCAGCATTCATGCTGGTCGCCGTCACGGGACCTCCGTGCGCCCTGGGCCTGGGGTTGGGTCTGCAGGACTCAGAACCAGCGGAAGCGGGGTGAGGCCTCGGGAATGTGCCGGCACCTAGAGATGAGCTCAGGCCTAACTAATGAGCGAGGTGACTCATACACCCCGGGCCTGGATGAGTCTGACGGGGCAGGCACTTCCCTGCTTGTTCTGACCTGGGAGATGCTGTCCCTGGCCCTGCAGAGCTGGGAGGATGCGAGGTCTCCTAGGTCACAGCCAAGGCAGCCGACTCCTGCCCACTGCTCGCACCGGCCAAGGCCCGTTGGCACCACCTCCTCCATGAAGCCTTCCTGACTGCCCCCCATCCCTCCGTGGATGGCTCGAGTGTGCATCTTGAGTGCTGTGCAGTGTGGGGTCTGGTGCTTTTGTGAGCAGGTGGCGTCTGGGCCTGGGGTCTCTCAGAGTTTGAGAAGCGTGTGGTGAGGGTGGCCTCGGGCCTCAAACACTCAGCACTGTGGGAACCAGGAGACTGACTGAGCCCGCTCTGAGAAAGGTGGGGCCAGGGGCACCCTCAGCTGACCTGGCATGCCGGGGTGACCAGCCAGGCATGGCCAAGGGTGGGGTCTGTGGGGTCAGGAGACTTCAGTAGCAGCCAGGACCAAGGCCACCAATTTCCACCCTTGTCATGTTCCATCTTTGGAAGAACTGGAAACAATTGGATACTTTAACTTTTTAAAATTGAGATGAAATTCACAATGCATGAAAGTAACCATCTTAAAGTGAACAATTCAGTGACATTAGTATAGTCAGAACGCTGTGCAGCCATCAGCACTGCCCAATTCTAGAACATTTGCACGCCGGGGATAGGGAGCCCACTGCCCAGCCCTGAGAACCTGTGAGTCCACTCTCCACCTCTGTGGATCGGCCGTTCTGGCCGTTCACGCAAGTAGCTCCCACGGTGTGAGGCCTTTTGTGTCTGACTCCTCTCACAAGCCTCACATTTCCAGGTACGTCGTGTTGCTGTGCAGACCCACGTTTCATCCCTTTTCATGGGTGTGTAATAGTCCACCATAGGTTCTCTAGTTTTTCTTTTTTTTTTTTTAATTTGAGACAGAGTCTTGCTCTGTTGCCAGGCTGGAGTGCAGTGGCGCAATCTCGGCTCACTACGGCCTCTGCCTCCCAGGTTCAAGCGATTCTTTTGCCTCAGCCTCCCAAGTAGCTGGGTTACAGGTGCGCGCCACCCCACCCAGCCAATTTTTTTGTATTTTTAGTAGAGATGGGGCTTCATCGTGTTGGCCAGGATGGTCTTGATCTCCCAACCTTGTGATCTGCCCGCCTCGGCCTCCAAAAGTGTTGGGATTATAGGTGTGAGCCGCCACGCCCGGCCGAGACTCTCTACAGCTTTCTTTAACTGCGTCCCGGGAGGGATCTGAGAGTCCTTTCCCTGTCTCTTTTCCTTTGGAAAACGTTTCAGCGAGGCCTTCCTGAGATGAAAGGCCAGAGTCCCAGGCATGGACATTACAGGTGCACAGTTGCCACGGTGAGCTGTGGGCAACGGTCACAGTCAGGATGGCTGCTGCAGGTCCCTGTGAGGAAGGGGCAGTGCCCAGAGCAGGAGGAGAGGAGTCAGCGGACGTTGATTGGCAGTGCCCGCCCATTCCATCATTTAGTCACCCGCTGTGCGCCCAGCACCCCGGCTCGGCTCCATAGAACATGGCCCAGGAAGGCTCCACTTCTTGTCTCCTCTTCTCCCCTCTCCAGTCTCGTGACAGGGCTGGAGGCATCTTCTAGTTTTGAGTTCTGAGCTAATGAACGTGCTCGTGAGCAGGCGGCGGGATCCCAGGACGGTGGAGCCGGACTGCAGGTGACGGACAGGCTCTTGCGGCCTCTGTCAGTATCCCCTCCATGGCCTGTGAAGGCCACTGTGTGTCCTCGGCTGCCAGTGCCCCCTCCCCACGTACTCTGGGCCCATGTGCACAGGACCTGGGCTCCCCGCACCAAGCCAACCCTGACGCCTGCCCGCCGTGGTACAGCAGAGCAGCGCCTGCCTCTATAGCGGTGCCAGGCCAGGAGTGCTGTGTCCGTGAAGCAGGGTCATGGTTTGGGGGCCCCTTATCTCCCTAACGCCCTCTCGCCCTCTCTGGCATGTGAAGCGGGGTCATGGTTTGGGGGCCCCCGTCTCCCTAGTACCCTCTCATTAGGGGCCCCCCATCTCTCCCTAGTGCCCTCTCATTGGGGACCCCCATCTCCCTAGCGCCCTCTCGTTGGGGACCCCCCGTCTCCCTAGTGCACTCTCGTTCTCTCCTGCGTGTGCTGTGTCCGTGAAGCGGGGTCATGGTTTGAGGGCCCCCTATTTCCCTAGTGCCCTCTGACCTCTCCTGCGTGTGTGGAACTCTGTGATCAGAGCTAAAGCTCCAAACAGGTCGAAGCACCTCCCTGGCGCCTCTCACCCTGAGTGCTCTGGGAGGACACAGCCTTTTCATGGGCTATGACTGACATGGCAGGAGGGGCCTCCCTGCCACCCAGGTCCTCTGCTGCCTGCTGTTTGCTGGGGATTGGGCTCGAGACTGGGATCCTGGGCTTCTGCTCCAGCTGTGCCCAGGGTAGCTGCTGAGGAGGGGCCAGGTGGGGCATCCACCCTGGGCACGTTCAGGATCATTCTTGGTGACCCCGGGTCTGGTTACAAAGGCTGGTGGAGAGCGTGGGTGGCTGCCTAAGTCTCTGGAAGCCCAAGAATGTGGAGATGGCGCGTCTCGGCCTGGGGTCTCGTGGCTGGTCTGGCAGAACTTGCCTTTATTTCTAGGCAGGAGGCCACACTGCACGGGAGCATCGATGGCCCAGCTGGCTTTCCCTGACCCTCAGCCTGCGCTCGTCCACCAAAGCAAGCTCCTTTGTGGGCTGGCCTGGGAAGCCGGGATCACGAGGCTCTGCCAGCCGTGGTCACCCCATCAGGCAGGGTCAGCTTGGGAGCAAGACGGATCAGACGGAACAGAATGCATGGACTGCCTTGCCTGCCCTTAGTGGGCTGGGCTGTTGAAAATCAGGTTTGTAGAAAGACCTAGAAATAAGGTCCGGGGTGCCCTTGCCTGTCGACGGGCGGGCCGAGCAGGACTGTTCACAGGCAGGCACTGGTCTCTTGGCTTCCAGGTGGTTTGTTTGCGAGGCTGGGGGCGACGCTGGGGGTGACACACCTGTGCCCGGTGCCGGAGGAGGTCACATTCCATTCATAGCGGCTTATCTGGGCTGTCAGGCAGGCCTGGGAGGGAGCCCGCCTCTGTGCTCGCCAAGGGTGGGCGACCGACACACAGGGTATCCCACCCTTTCTGGGCCGAGGACAGAAGGGCAGTGTTTGCAGAGACCTGGGGAGGCCCAGGTGACCTCCACCGAGCACCTGCTGGCTGCAGAGATGGTGGAGCCTGCTTGGACCCCAGGCCCAGGGGAGGTAGGCAGGTAGCACCAGGTGGCCCTGGGGGTCAGGGGTGGAGGCCAGGTCTAGACGGCCCACAGGAGTGTGGACTCATTCTGACCGATTCCTGGACGTCCCCGGAAGATGGTGATGTTCTGGAGGGCCCAGCAGACCCGAAGGCCCCCAAGACAATCCCAGCTGGCTGGCTGCGGCTCTTGGTGTCTGCCGTTTGAGACAATTGGGACACAGGCAGGTCAGGCTGCCAGGGCAGGCTGTCACGGATGGTCTAAGCCACGCGCATTGGTGGGGGCAGCAGAGCCCCTGCTCTCAGCTTCTCGGGGTACAGTGGGGACACCAGGACGGGTGAGTGTGTGGGTGGGTGGGCACCGACCGCTCCTGCCACAGGCAGCCCTGGGTTCGTTTTGCACTTGTTGCCCCTGGTGACGGCTGCTCTCATTCCTGCCCCGTTGCTAACAAGGGTGTCATGAGCTGCTTTCCCGGCCCACATCCTGTTAAGCCTATGGAGACCCTCCCGCAGCTGAGCCTGCTGTGGGCTGCATGCCCTGGATGGTGCCCACCTCAGTCCCCACTGGCCTCCTTCCAGCACTTTAGAGCAGACACAGGTTGGAGATAAGGAAAGTTCCAGAGCACAGATTGGAACAAGCCCCAGGCCTCTCCCTGCCCCAGCAGGGCCTCCCTGGGTTTGGGGGACAGGTGCCCTCATGGGGGCTCCTAAAGGTCAGGGCTGGGGCTGGGCTGGCAGAGGTGGCCTTGGCAGAGGCCACGTTCCAGGGTCTCACTGAGAGTCTGAGGCAGGCAGCCTTGCAGACACTGCTGAGGGACCCCCCACTTTGTGTTTTGGGTGATGCGGCCCATCGATTGCCTCCAGGTTTAAATCAGGCAGATATTTACCTAGCGGCCTCCTCTGCCTCTGCACAGGGCCTGGAGTGGGATGGACTGGGGTGCTCAGCTGGAGGCTCTGTGGACACGGCCCCCTGGGCTATGCAGGCCTTGCTGGGGGCCACATTGCCACTTTTCATCACCCACTTACATCTGCCACACCTCAGCGCCTGTGGCTTCACTCAGAGCGACTGGACCACACTGCTGAGGTCAGAGCCTGGCAGGACAATGGCCAGTTTCTCTGTGATTGCTGATGGGAATCTTGAGCCATTCCATGGGCTGGGATCTGGAAGCTTCCTTGAAATGTCTCTGGGCACGTGGCTCTGTGGGTCAGGGCGGCACATGGCCCCGTAGCAGGCCGCCCTAGAGCAACAACCTGCCCTGTGTGCCAGCCCTATGCAGGCCTCCCTCGGTACAGCCGCGAGGGGCCTCACCCTCCACCCACAGAAGCAAGGGCTACGGAAGGCAGAACCCTGCGCCAACCCCTCCGGCAGAGTTATGCCAAACGTCCCACTGAATTCACGCTTCTAGGAGAGGTGCCTCCTGCGGCCGCTTTTCCTGGAATAAGTATGAGAAACCCCAAATAGTTTCTAGAAAAAAACAGCAGTGTGCACAGATGTTAATCCTCTTCGAAACTTGACCGAATCATTTAGCCAAAGAAAATAGTAACAGTGACTTCATTTTGAGAGGGTCACGGACATCCTTTCATGTGTGATTTCTTCTGACCTTGGGAGTTTATAGAAGGACAAGGAGAGAGGGATGTGCTGGGTTTGTTCAGATGTGGACAGAAAGTTTGGTTGATAGCACGGAACATTTAGTTCAATCTTTCAACTTAAGGCTCTTAAAAGCCCTTTATTTTTATAAGTAACATGCTTTAAAGACTTTAAAATTTGAGATTGCTAGCACTCACTGTGTGTGGATTGGACCAGCTCCATGAGAGGGAAGCCCGGAAGCCTCTCTGATCATCTTTGTGGGCGTCTGTGCCTGTGCCTGGTAGTAGCTCTGTCCGGAAGGTGGGCAGGGCCACA
Source organism: Rhinopithecus bieti (assembly GCF_001698545.2). Taxonomy (NCBI): domain Eukaryota; kingdom Metazoa; phylum Chordata; class Mammalia; order Primates; family Cercopithecidae; genus Rhinopithecus; species Rhinopithecus bieti. Next base: position 682,853 of record NW_016809139.1, on the reverse strand, counting down.
GAGCGCCGACAAAATACCAGGGCCTTTGCAGGTCTCAGGTGGATTCAGGTTGATCCAACAGACCCCAGCCCAGGGCCTGCAAGGAGGCTCCTTTTGCATGGCTGCCATGGCCCCTGGGAGCTCGGTTTGTCCTATGGGAAGGGCTCCTGCAGGAACACCTTTTGAGGTGACCCCTTGGGGAGATGAGCTGGACGGCATTTGGAGCCCCCAGCTGCTCACTTTCCTGAGCTCTTGGTCCCATGTGGGGTTCAATAATTTTCTTTACACTGACAGGCAGCATCTCTTTGGCCAGCCGTGTGACTGTTGAGTCATGTGTCTTCTCTGTGCCTCAATTTTTCTCCCCTGCAAATGGGTTCACTGAAAGCACTGGCCAGGGTCAGGGCTGTGGCATGGCATGACAGGCTGAGGGGCACTGAGCAGGTGCCAGGAGCCAGGTGGTGTCAGGCAAGCCCCCCAGGAACCCCAGTCTGTGTGCACAGTGGGAAAGAGGCCGTCAGGGGCAGAGGGGAATGAACACCCACCCTTTGGGGGCTCAGGTGCCAGATGTGTGAGCAGGTGCATGGGCCAGATGTGTGAGCAGGTGCATGGGCCAGATGTGAGAGCAGGTGCATGAGCCAGATGTGTGAGAAGGTGCATGGGCCAGATTTGTGAGACGGTGCATGGGCCAGATGTGTGAGAAGGTGTATGGGCCAGGTATGTGAGCAGGTGCGTGGGCCAGATGTATGAGCAGACACTTCCTGTGCAAGCCTGTGCTCCTGTGGCTCATGGGTTGTGTGATCCAGAAACCCAGAGGCAGTGGCTTTACCGGGGGGTGGTGACATTCAAGCTCTTGCAGGAGGGGGTTATGACAGGGCAGGACAGAAGCATCTGACCAGAGGCTGCAGGGCCGCAGCATTTCTGCCCTTGGGGACAGGGGGCCTGTGCTGGGATGGCTGAAGCCTCCGCTCTCAGTTCAGAAACCAGATACCTTTCCCATCTGACCCCCCAGGCAGCAGTTAACAGGCCCAGGTGAGAGAGTTTGTCTCTGAGACCCGCTTTCCGTGCTCTCTCCTGGGGCACTCTCCAGGGGGGGTTGCAGCAGTTCTGAGCATCAGGCCAGAGGCTGGGACTCCCTGCCTGAGTCGGGGTGAGGGCTTCCTGCAGCTCTGTGAGCTTCAGAGGCTCGGCATGTACAAGCAGGGCTGTTGCGACAACCTTTAAAAAGTCACGGAGAAGAACCCAGTGTGTTTTCTCCTCAGAGGGAAGCAGAGGCTGAATGAATTTGCACCTGGACGTTCCGCCTCCACCTTCTTCCTGACCAAAGACTGTATATGCAGGTGGTTCCTGGGTATCGGAGGTGAGGAGGGCTGGCTGGCAGCGGGGAGAAGATGGGGGCTACCCCACACCTTGGCGGGGTCCTGGCGGGTTGCAGCCCCCAGAGCTGGGCTTCCCAGAAAGGGACGTCGCTTCTGTCCTTTGGGCTCTGCTGGGGTCTCTCTGGGGAAGGGTGACCCAGGGCCTTTGAGCAGCTGGTTCTAGACCAGGCCGTGGTTCCTGTGACGCTGACAGACTGCGGCTTGAGAGCCTGGGTCAGGAAAGCCCAGTCGGGGAAGCCAGGGGCTGGTTCTGACCCTGCATGGTTTCCTGAGGGATGTGCTCAGTGGGATTTGTCCCTGGAGCACCAAGGGCTGCAGGAAAGCTGCTGTGTCTCAGCCATGAGAGTTCTTCTGTGGGTGCAGGTGGGGATAGTGGGGTGAGCCCACCCTCCCGGGGACAGATATGGGGATGCCGGGATGCCATGCTACAGGTGTGAGTCCCGGGAAGTGGGTAGGGGGGCGATGGGAGGAATAAGAGGAAGGTGGGGTGGGGGCGG
>NW_016809139.1:625434-680681 GCF_001698545.2 Rhinopithecus bieti | reverse complement strand
AAGGTGGGATGGGTGGGAAGAAGGGAGAAGGAGGAAGGGGATTGTGAGGTGGGCGGAGGGAGGAGGAGGAAGTGGGGGCATCCCCATCAGAGACCTCCAGCAGTTTGGTCCATGGGTGGGTTGGTTAGGCCTGGGTTCAGAAGCCCCTGCAGTGTTAGGTGCTCAGCTGGGCCACGGAGCCCTGGCTTTCCCTCTGAGCACAGACCCACCAGGAATGGGCAGCCCATTCTTGGTGACCCTGGGGGCTGGGGAGCACCCACCCTCTGAGCCCTAGCTTAGCCTCCACGTGTGAGGTGGAAGGCATGGGCAGGGCCAGGCTGTGGGAGTCTGGGAGCGAGTAGGGGGTTGACTGGGGCAGAGGTGGGGTCAGGTTGCAGGCAGTGAGTGTTTGCCCGCTGGGGTGGACGCTGGGTGGATGGGGAGCCGGGAGTCCTATGGGGAGAAGGGTCTGCCCTGGGCTGAGGCCCTGTCGGGGCATGACGGGCACCTGTGCGCCCTTCGAACATGCCCTCGGTATTCCCTGGCACAGGTCTGCTCAGGGTGTTGGCCTCCTCTGCAGTCAGGATCATGGGCCTGTTAATTGGAACACCTATGAACAAATGCTCTTCCCATCAGTAACCCCATGAGCCCGTCTCTTGGGCCCCTGTAAGATGCATCCTGGGGTCCCGGCCTCACCCGCTGTCCTTCACAGCAGAGCTGCAGGTCCATGGCCCAGGCAGGGTGGCCAACTCCTGCCCACTGGAGTCGGCGAGGGGGACACTGGGGCCTCAGGCTCATCTGGGCTCCTTTAGAAAGCCAGCACAACGTGGGATCTTTGCAGACAGTATTCTCTGTGAACAGGACCATGTTTAAAGAGGGCTCATTTGAAATCCTACCTACAGGGTTGCCGTCCCTTTGGTGAAATGCCCACACGGGTGACAGTGATTCTAGTCCTTGATTTCCTTGAGCAGATGGTGGGCCCCTGGGCTGAGAAGCCCCTCAGCCAGGAGTTCCCAGGCCCAGGGATGAGTGAGCTGTGCAGCAGTGTCAGAGCAAAGCAGCCGTCCTTGCCCTGGGCCCATCCAGTGTGTGCAGTGGGTAGAAGCCTGCGTGAGCTGGGCAGGGACGAGGGACGGTGCTGCCACCCCATTGTGAATCTGCGTTCATTTTCCTGACTTCCTGCATTTCTTGTGATTTGAAAGCTGGGGAGTGGAGGTTCCATTTCCTGCTCTATCTGGAAGGAGAAGGCTTTCAATTCGGCAAAAAGGTCGTCTTTGTGGGCGACTGTGTCTCAGGCCACGTGGAGGCCACATGGAACTCCCTTGGGGGTGGGGACCGTGGGACTGGATGGCGGGAAAGTGCCCCACCCCTGCAGCCCTGGAACTGTGGCTGGGGTAGGGCTAAGGCTGGGAGAGGGGGTCTGGCAGGGAGGGAGCTGAGGCTGCTGGGGGGACCGCCACTGGGGGTGCCCTAGAAGGAAGGAGCTGTGGCTGTGGGGTCCCTGAGGGGAGAAGGATATGGCTTGGCGGGGAAGCTGTCGGGGGAGGGAGCTGTGGCTGGGGGGATGGCATGCCTGGGGGTCCCTTACTGGGGAGTTGTTGGCTGGGGGGCAGCCATGGCTGGGGGAACCCTGGCTAGGGAGGGGCTGGCTAGGGGTGAGCCGGGCTGGAAGGGGGGGCCCTGGCTGGGGAGCAGCTGGCTGTGGCAGGAGCCGTGGCTGGGGCTTCTGCTCCCTGCGTCTGTTCCTGTACACAGTGAAGATGGGTTCTATTGCCAAGGTTCTGCAGGTGGGGTGTGTGCCGTTCACACCACAGCATCACACAGGCACTCTCCTGCACACACACACACACACACACACACACAGACCCTCACACTCCAGGGTTGGGCAGGGGACCCCGGACCTGGCCTCCAGAGCTCATCCCTGGGTACCTGGGCAGGGAGTGTTGGTCACACTGTGCACCCCATCCTTGTTTTCTCAATGCTGGATTTACTTTTCTTGCCAGCCGCATGGCCTGCCCTTCTCAGGGCTTTGGGCTACTCTGCAGGGCTGGTGTTCGAGGCAAGAAAGGGAAAGGGGCAGTTGAGAGGGAGTGTGTGCTGTGGAGGCTGAGACCCCATTTGCACTGAGCCCTTCCATGGTTGCTCAACTCCGGCAGGAGCCCACTGAGGCTCAGGGCACCTCTGCATGGTGCCAGGGCCACACGAGCTCTGCAGCACATTGACAAAGGTGCATCTAATCCTTGTGGGCAGAGTGGCTTATAAGACACATTAGCAGGTCTGTCTGTGCAGCCGGAAGGAAGAAAATGAAGTTAGATGCCCACTTGTAATTTGGCACCCAGAGACACATTCCAGATGGCCACCTGGGGCTCCCTGGTGTGGTCTGGGGGCCGGTGGGGGCCGAGGGGCTGCTCTGGGTCTGTGTGGAGGTGGATACTGAAAGCCACAGGACGTGCCTAGGAACATTCATGGTCATTTGGCAGGGCCGTTCCCGGCACAAAGAAAGGCTGTCGGAGGTGCGGGCCGCGCTTATCACCTGCATCTGACCCCACCAGGCACCTCACAAATGTGACCCTTATGTGTCAAAGTTTTTCAATTCGAGAAAACGTTTCTGTTGCTGTTATGGACAGTGCTGGCCTAAACAGACGTGTCCCTTGGTTATTTCCCCATCAGAACACGGTGGGAGGGACCTGCTCTGCCGCAGCACCCCAGGCCGGCCTGGACGGGCCCAAGTGGCCGTGGTCCAGTGGCTGTGGTCGAGTGGCCGTGGTCGAGTAGCCGTGGTCCAGGGCGCGGAGGGCGCAGTGCGTTCCGTTTCGGCTCCTCCGGTGGGGGTCGCTGTGCTCCCTGCCTGCGTGCCTCGCGTGCGTGAGCAGAGGCTGTGGATGCCGGGCGCCCGCCGGTCACGGGCTGGTGGGCAGAGAGGTCATGACCTTTTACTTTCTGGGCCTTTACGTGTTGCAACGTGTGCGTCCCGCTCATAATAAAAATGTCAAACGAAACGAAGAGCAAAGTGAACTTTTTGGTTACGGCTCCCATTGGGACTTCGGTGCCGGCTGAGCAATGCCTGGGCCTCTGGCTCCCCCTGGCGGCCGGTCCCCGGCTGACGGAAGCGCCTCGCGCGGGCTCCGGGCGTCCTGGATCATGTCCTGTGCACGGGCCTCCGGGTCTGCGAGCTGCGGCGGGGTTCAGAGCGTGTTCTCCCTGGAGCTGCTGCCACCCTGGGCGGCTTTGGGCACGTGCAGCAAGCAGGGTTTGGATTTGGAAGTGCAGCTCGTCCTGCTGCCAAGCACAGAGCCTGGCCTCCAGGATGCTCAGGAAATGCCGCTCTCTGCGCCCCGGAGTGCTCAGTGCGAACCTGTGGCGGCCACTACAGTCTCCGGCTGCGAATGTAGCAAGGAGTGGGAACTAGGCCTGGGAGATGGGAGGGTTCGTCTGAATGACTTCCTGAGCGAAAGCAAACCGGGAAATCTCGGGCTGCGCGCTCTTGTCCCGACCTCGCACCTCCCACCCTTTCTGTGGGGCCAGCACCCAGAAAGCACGAGGGGAGGCTGGCAGGCCGTGGGTCGCACTGGCGGAGGGCCGACGATGGGGCAGACGTCTCCGGCCCAGCCCCCTAGGCTCGGGGATGCAAGAGCAAGGGCTGTGCGGTCGGAACGTCGGCCGTGGCTGTTTCTGTGTGAGGGCTCCACACCAGCTTAGCTTCCTCACCTGGCACACAGGCTCCGGCTGGAATTTGCTGCGTTCTCCAAGCTCTGCAAGATTCAGAAGCAGAGGCCTCCCTGGGCTCTCGACCCCCTGGCTTCTTGCCCACCCGCGTAGAGGGTCCAGAGCTGCGCCTTGCTGTCTGTGAGGAAAGCAGGTGCTTCAGGCCTGCCGGGGGCCCCTGGGAGTTGCTGGGTGGGCTCCTCAGACCCTGCAGGGCTGACCCCTGGCTCCAGGTCCTGGGCCTCTGTGCCACGTTCCGTGCCTGTGCCTTGCTCTTTTTCTTTAAATCCCACCTGCGAGTTTTATTTTTGTAACTGCAGAGCATGATGAAAACCGCAAAGCCACCGAGGCACGCGTCATGTCTGCGGGGAGGGCCCCTTACTCTCTGGCTCTGCATCATCCACGTGTCTCACTCACCATGGGTGTCCCTGCCCCTGAGCCCACCCTCACCTGTGTCCTCAGCTGGGTAGGCGCTGCCCTCTCTGCCTCCGCCTCCACCACCTCCCGGCCATAGTAGTCTCTGTCACCAGGTAGTAGCAGGGCCGGGCTCCTTTGGGCGAGCACGCCCAGGCCCAGGGGTGAGGGCCCACAGCCATACAGATCCAGCCAGGCCAGGGTCTGCCCTGCAGATTTCCCTCATCAGTAGGATGAGGCCCCGCGTGATGATGTGGGTCCCACTGTCAAAGAAGTGATCGAGAGCATCGGAGGACAGGGCGGGTGTGGTGTAGGAGGGAGCTGGAACCGCTGGGGTATCGCACGCCTGCCTTCACTTTCCAGGGCATGAGCTGGGAGGGTGATGCCTGCAGTGTTGCCACAGCAGCTCATGGGCCTGGGTCTGCCCCAGGTCAGGGCTGCCTTGCTGATGGTGGCCATGGTGCCCTAGGCGGACCACCTCCATGCACCTCACTTCCCAGCCAGTCCTGCTTTCCACATTGGTGATGATTTCTAGGTATTTGCAGTGAGGCTAGGTCCTGGGGCAAGGAGCAGACCGGGGTGAGGGGTGGTCCGTGGTCAGGAGCAGGGCCTGGGACCCCAACCTGCATTGAGGTCCAGCCTGCCCTGGTTAGCTGGGTGGCCCTGAGCAGACCCAAGGGTGGCGGTCCTGGTGTGGGCGGATTCCTGGAGGACATGTGGGTCTTGCATCCAGCACAGGTCCTAGTGCCTGGGAGGTGCTTACCCCATGGCCCCAGCAGGCACGAGTGTGGCTGTCACAGCTGGGGTTTAGGTAGGTCAGGCAGCTCTGTGGGAACCTGGCTGCATGAGGCTGCCCTGAGGCCTTCCATGAGAAAACCCAGTTAATGAGCAACCTGTAAACCCTTGAAAACCGAGTGGGCCTTCACCGGGTTGAAAGGCCGCCCATACCTTTCCTCCTCGGCCCTCACAGCCCAGCTCGGCGTCACAGCAGAGTCCTGGTGGTGGAGATGCTTTGCCCACTGGCCACCCAGGGCTGGGAGCCTCGGCCAAGGGCTCCTTCCTTGCACTGTGTTCTCTCGGGACCTAGGAGGTCCCAGGGTGTGGACTGTGGTGAACTGTTCTCCGACAGATGGCCCTTTTTCTCCCAGGTGGGCAAAGGGTGAAGCCTCTGGGTGGTCCTGTACCTGTCTGTCACATCCTGGGCTGCAGCTGGGTCCCCAGGGAGGCCTCCATGAAAACACAAATCAAATGCTAATTTCCTGGTAAAGAGTCTTTATGAGAACAATGCGGCCCCGTGCTCCTTTGCGGGGCTCTGCTGGTGGAGAGGAGTAGCTGAGCTGTAGCACTAAAGAGAGATGCCTGCTACATGAGCCCCTAGACGTGTCCCAGGGACACTGGACATCTGGTGGCCCTGCAGACTCCTAGGAAGGGGACTGTCTTCCCAATGGCAGTCAGGACTGCCTGTCCTCTTTTGGGTGGCCAGGATGTTGCAGGCTGAGTAGGTGTCTGGCCTTACCACTGGGGGGCCACGTTGCCACGTAAGAATTCAGTGTCCCTCTGTGGGGAATGTGCTTCCTGGCTGCCACGCTGCCGCTCTCTCTTGTCTTCTGTTTGGCCCCTTCCCTGTTGCACATCCTGGCCTGGCGTGGTCATCCTGTGGCGTCCTTGACCCTCTCCCATGTGACTTGTGTGCTCCGTGGTACCTCCTGCCTCCCGAAATCACCTCTCGGTTCACTTTGTGCCAGGTACAGTAGCCACGAGGGCTGAGACCCTCCCCTTTTGTTCTCCAACGCATCTTCAGTGCTGCGAGCAGGCTCGGCTTGCAGCAGGAGCACGGGTGAGCGTGCGGAGTGAATGAAGGGCCATGTGCCCATGTGGGTGGTGTGCGGAGGTGTGGTGAGGCACGTGCAGGGGTGTAGCGAGGTGTGGGACGTGCGGAGTGAATGGAGGGCCGTGTGCTTGTGTGGGTGGTGTGCGGGGGTGTGGTGGGGCGTGGGGCTGGGGTCGGCTGGTCGTCCGGACTTTTGGTTTTCTGGCTGTAAAATGCACGTGCCAGGATAGTTGTGAGGTGCACGCTCACTCGTGCATGGAGCATGGTTCTACAGTGCTGTGGACAGAGGAGCCCTCGATAAATGCCAGCCGTGAGCATCGGGAGTCGGCACAAGAGCAGGTTTGAGAGCCTGGGTCGTTCGGGGCGAGAGAGGCTCCGGGAGCGGAGGCTGCGAGCCAAGGAGGAAACTCGCTACTCGACGTGTCCTGGGTGGTTCAGGGCGAGAGAGGCCATGGGGAGCACAGGCTGTGAGCCAGGGAGGAAATGCTACTCAACCGTTAGGAGGAAACGGCGTGCTCCTCGAACATGCTGGTACTAGGTTTGAAAACCAACACTAGCAGCAAAGATGACTCCGTGTCCATACCCTAGTTTTTAGAAGTTGATAAATACCCCCTCTAAAAATGAGTTTTAAAAGCACAGGAATTTAGAAGAGAAACACTTTCATCAGATACATGAAAAAAATCAATCTCACTCAAAATGGAAGTAATTAAGAAATCAAGCAGCATTAAGGATTGTGTGGTTTGGAAAATGTGATACGGGTCTCCCTTGATTGATTTGAACAGCTTTATTGAGATGTAATTCACATTCTGTGCAATTCACTCGAAGTGTGCAATCCAGTGGTTTTCAGTATATTCAAAAATCTGTGCCACCATCATCCCCGTTGACTGCGGAACATTTCATCACTCCAGAGAGAAGCCTTTCCGCCACCCTCCCTCCCTCCAGTCCTGGCCACTGTTCATCTCCTGGGGTCCCTCTTCTGAGCTTCCATACAAATTAAACCATGTAAGGTGTGGTCCTTTCTGTCTGGCTTCTTCCCCTCAGCATGTGGTTTCCAGGTTCGTCCGTGTTACACCCTGTCCCAGGGCTTTATTCCTTGCTGTCACTGAATGATACCCCACCGGGTGGAGACACCACACTGTGTTTGTCGATTCAGCAGTTGGTGGACTTCTGAGCAGTGTCCACCTTTTAGCTGTGATGAACGGTGCTGCTGTGAACACTTGTGTACAAGTTTCAATGTGGACGTGTGTCTTCGTTTCTCTTGGGTATATACCTAAGGTGGAATCACTGGGACTATGGTAGCTGTGTTTACTCATTTGAGCAACCGCCAGCCTGCTTTCCCAAGTGTCTGCACCGTCTCACATCCCTTCGTGCAGCCTTGAGAGTTCCGATTTCACCACATCTTTGCCATCACTTGTTTTTACCTGACTTTTTGATTCCAGCCCAACTTGGATGTAAAACAGTATCTCTTGGTTTTCATTTGCATTTTCATGATGACTGATAATGTTGAACATCTTTTTTTGTGTGTTTTTGTTGGCAATTTGTATTTCTTCCTTGGAGAAATGTCTATTCCGATTCTTGCCCACTTTTAGTTGAATTATTGTCTTTTTGTTGTTGAGCTATGAGTTCTTTACATAGTCTAGATGGATGTGCTTCCTCACATATATGATTCGCAAATACTTTCTCCCATTCTGTGAGTTGTCATTTCACTTTCTTGATGGTGTCCTTTGAAGCACAAACTTTTAAAAGCACAAAACTTTTAAATTTTATGAAGTCAATTTATTTTCTTTTGTCACTCTGGGCTTTTGGCTGTCATATGTAAGAAAGGCTTTGCCCAAATCCAAAGGTTATGAAAAAAGAAAAACTAAAAGGTTTTTTATTTTTAAGCTCTTATATTTAATATATTTTTAAATTTTTAATATGTATTTATACTATTAAATATAGTATATTATATATTATATTATACAATATATCAAATACTATATATAAATTATACTATTAGTATTATATGTATTTATTATATATATTAGAATTATATGTTATATAATTATGTATTTATTATATAATAATATATATTAACATAATATGTTTTAATATATATTTAATGTATTAAGATAAAAAATTTAATAGCTGCATGTGGTGTGAAGTAAGGATCCAGCTTCACCCTTTTGCGTGTGTCTGTTCCGTTGACCCAGCACCGTTTGTTGAAGGCTGCTCTTTCCTCATTGAACAGTTTTGACATTCTTGTCAAACGTGAGTTGCCTGTAGGTTTATGAGTTTATTCCAGAACCCTCAGTTCACTGCATCGATGCATGTGTCTGTCCTTGCGCCACTCCCACACTGTCCTGTTACCATTGCTTTGTAGTAAGTTTTAAAATTGGGAGTATAAGTCCTTCAACTATTTTCTAATCCAATCCTATGAACAAACTGGATGGCAGATGAAACTGAAAATTTCCTGGAAAGGTGCAAACTACTCAAACTGATTCAACAAGAAATAGACAGTGTGAATAGATCTATAACAAGTGAAGAGGTTGAATTAGTAATCCAAAAACACCCTTAAAGAAAAGCCAAGGACCAGAGAGCTTCCCAGCTAAATTCTACCAGGCATTTAAAGAATTAAAACCAATTCTCACAAACTCTTTCAGAAGGCTAGGAGAGTGGAAAGCACTTCCCAGTTCATTTTATGAGACCAGTGTTACTCTGACACCATAATCAGACAAAGACATTGCCAAAAAAAGAAAATTGCAGACTAATTTATCTTATGAATATGGTCACAGAAATCCTTGGTAGACTGCTAGTAAATAAAATCCAGCAACATATAAAAAAAATTCACCATAACTAAGTGGGATTTATCCCAGGAATTCAAGGTTGGTTTAACACTTGAAAATTAATGTAATACATTATATCAATAGAATAAAAAATTTAAAACACCCAATCATCTCAATAGATGCAGAGAAAGTATTTGACACAATTCAACACCATTCATGAAAACCTCCACAAGCTGATAGCAAGCGTCTGTGACAAAGTCCACAGCTGACACCATGCTTGTGGTGAAGGAGCAAATGATTTCCTCCTAAGATCAGGAGCAAGACAAGGACATTCCCTATTGCCCCTTCTGTTTAACATTGTACTGGAGGTTCTAGCCAGGAAAGTTAGGCAAGAAGAAATAAAAGACATCCAGATTGGAAAGGAACAAGTAAAACTGTATTTTTAGAGGCCGGATCTTATATATGTATATCTTATATATGAGATATATATATCATGTATCATATATATCACATATCATATATATTGTATATCATATATATTTAAAAGCAAAAGTTTCTTCTAAAAGTTTTTTATTGTTCCTCTAAAATACAGTTTTTTCTAAGTAATCCACAAAAAAACTATTAGAACTAATAAATGAGCTCAGAAAGGTTGCAGGGTGTAAGATCAATATAGAAAAATCTATTGTATTTATTTATACTTGCAATGAACAATCCAAAGATGACATTAAGAAAGAAAAATCTGTTTACAACAGCATCAACAAGAACTTATGCTCTGAAAACTGCAAAACAGCATTGAAAGTAATTAAGGAAGATCTAAATAAATGGAAAGTTATCCCGTGTTTATGGATTGGAAGATAGAATATTTCCTAAATCGACTAGAGTCCACACAACTCCTGCTGGAATCCCCACTGGCTACAGAAATTGTCAAAGTGACCCCAATACTTAAATTGAATTTCAAGGAACCCGGAATGGCCAAAGCAATCTTGGAGAAGAACAAAATCGGGGACCCCTTGGCTCTCGAAGTTCTTAGTGTCTTTGAAAATATCTGCTTTGTTTTGGGTAGAGTGTGGATGGTTCCCTTAGAGCCTACAGAGCACATTGAGATCTTTTGTTTTGCCTTAGTGAACTTTATAACATCAAGCAGGAGATGTCGGTGAGCCTCACTGCCCCGCTGTGCTCCACCCATCGGCCCTCCTTGCTGCAGCATTCAGGAGAAGACAGAGGCAGTGTCTTCTGCCAACCTCCTCGGACTGGGAGGAGTAACAAGACTTTGAAGGCGTGCCAGGAATAACACCCACACGGAGCCCCAGGGGACATGGATCGAGGTCTGAAAAGCATTTCTTCCCACCCTCTGCTGAGTCACCTGCACTGCCAGAGGTGGAGCTGGCATAGGGAGTTTGCCAAAAGACATCAGGAAGAAACCTCTATTTTCTCTACAAACATCCGATTGAGAACATTTCAAACCTGCATTGACGTTGATAGGATGATCAGAAAATGCTCATACACACCTTCCATTCAACTCACAAGCAAACACTTGCTACGTTTTTCCCAGGCACTCCCTTTCTCTCCATCCATATCCACACACACACACATATCCACGCACACGGGTATCCATGTGTGTGCACACACAAGAATATCTACATGCACCTCCATGTGTGTACATATCTGCACACATCCATGATGCATATCCATGTGTGCACATGTACATACCCATGCACACATTCACGCATGCTCGTCTCTTTGCACACATAATCCACATGCAGTCCACGCACACAGATAGCCACGTATGCATGTATCCATAGCCATACATCCATGTACACGCACACACATGTGCTCCTGCATATCCACAGGCAAGTACAGACACTCGCTGAGGTGAGCCACAGCCTCTCCACCCATTGCCCTGTAGATGCACTTCTGTGTGCATATCCCAGGAACAAGGACATTCTTTCACAGAGCCACAGTGTCATCGTCACGCCCGAGAAGTTTACAATAATTCTGTCCATGCTCCCGTGAACAGGCCGTCTCCAGATGCACTCCATAATGTCCTTTGCCCCACTGGCCTGCGTGTCTTTTGGGCAGTCCCAGAGCTGTCGGGGACCACGTGTTGCATTAGTGTCCTGCTCTGTAGTCTGTTGACTCTGGAGCAGCCCTACCTGCCCCCGCCGCCCCACCACCTTCTTCCTGACATGGGTGTTTCTGGGAGTCCAGCTGGGTTTCTGCGGGGGTGTCTGTCCCGCAGCCTGGACTTACCCACCTGCCTGCTCGTGTTTAGGTGCAGGCTTTGTGGAGAACCATGGCAGTGGTCCATGTGTCCTCCTTGTGGCCTCCTGTCAGGGGCACAGGTGGCAGCTGTCCCTGGGAAGATGCCTCAAATGTCTTTTCTCTGCGACGCTTTGATCCTCATGCTGCTCCTGCCTCAGGCCCCGCTGCCCGGCTCATGACCCTTCACCAGTGATCCATCTCCCGTGTCTCTGGCGGCCTTCCCAAGGGTGGGCCGTGGGGGTGCGGAGGAGGTTGCACCAAGCCCAAGGGGAGGACCTGGCTCTCATGGGCTTCCAGCTGCCGCCGGCCAGGTGCGGGAAGAGGCAGGTTGCCCACTGAGCGCCAGGCTGTGCTTGGCATTAATTTAGGAGCCAAGAAGGCTCCCACCGCTCGTGATCACCCAGCGGAGGACTGGGGTTGAAGAGGTTGAAGAGCTCAGGCTCCCCACCTGGTGGTCCCCGAGCTCTCCCGAGCGGTCAGAGGGACACCAGAGCCTGGGGAGGGACACGGCTGAGTCCAGGAATGTACATCCAGGGAAGAGCTAAGAGAAGCCTCCTCATGGAATCAGGGGACAGAAGCCTCCGCTCTGCCCCACCGTGGAGGAGAGAATGGGCCTATGGGGCACGCTGAGCACTGAGCAGAGGGGGAAAGAGGCTGTAAGCTGGGGGTAGATGTTAGACAAGGTGTTGTCACACCCCCTCTGCCTCCTTAGGTCTTCAGGTCCACATGGTGTTCGGTGACAGGGGAGCGCCCTCCAGGGACCTGGACCCGGGCCCAGCCACCTGGCCCTCTCACTGTGTGGCCACCTCCAGCCACTGAATCTGCAGATGGCAGCAGCTGGTCATGCCGCTGGCTGGGGTGTGCCCAGTCCAGGTCTGGTGAGAGGTCCTGGCCAAGCAGTGGAGCCTCCAGGGGGCACTTGCAGAGCTTCTGGCCTTTTGTCATTGTGGTTTGAAAAAGTAGCCACAAGATATAGAGTCCAGGAAGCACATTCAGAGACTTTAGACAATCATAAACTAGTTGCGCCACAGAAAGATGAAAAGTCATGTTTTCATTTCAAAAGGGCTGGAGACGTGTCCGCAGCATCCAAACCTTGACTGGCTGTGCCCGCCTGGGGGGCGTGCCCATGGGCAGTGGCTACTGGGACCTCAGGGCCCAGGTTTCCCTCCGTGGAATCTCCAGGAGCCCTGCCTGGGCCTGTCCTTGGACAGTCTCTGGTCCGTGGGGAAGGAGGGGAGGGAGGCCACTCCTGAGGGGTCTCTGCAGGACATTCTGGGCTCAGGCGGGTATCTGGGGGCAAGGACAGGGAGGGAATGAAGGGGGTGGCTCAGGTGGGGGCTGCCCTGCTCCCTTATCTCTGTCGTCCTCCCCCAGCCTCCAGGGCTGAGGTGTGGGAGGCCCACGGGGAGGGAGCCCAGAGCCACCCGCCACAGGCCGAGGCCTAGGGTGGCCACGAGTAGGAGGAGCACTTCTGACAATTGAATAGCCTGGCGCCTCAAAGCTACGGTTGGGGCCTTCAGCCCGGAAATGGGCCCCCCTCTTTGCCCCCTGACGAACCAGTTTCCCCTGTTCACGTGTGGGTGTTTGTGCCTTTTTTAAAAAAGAAAAGAAAAGACCACACCATTTAGGAATCCGAACAAGACAGACCAACAAGACAGGACAAAGCCCGGCTCGGGGCAGGTGAAGCAGTGGGAGGAGCCTTCCTGGAGACCAGATGGGGTGCGGGGAGGGGGGAGGCTCAGTTCTTGGCACCTGTGTTCATGGTGGGCAGAGTCTCCCTTGGCCTCTGAAACAGCCGCCGGTGCATATGACCTCCCTCCGCATCTCAGGCCTCCCTCCCGCTGTGCCCACCCTGCACCCCGCTGCCAGCTGCTTCAGTGTTCGGAGCCCGTGGCTGGCGTGGCAGTGGCGAGCCCTCGATGGCTGTGTGGACGCCAGAGGCTGAGGGAGGACACCTGCTCTGTGGTGGGACAGCACCCCCGGGTCCACCAAGACCAGGTGGACGCTGAGGCTCCAGGGCCTCGTGGCTGCTCCAGTGGCCCCGTCACCTAAGGAGACAGGGCCCGACTCTACAGGACGGCACCGGTGGGGGATGGCAGGTCCTCTGGGGGGTGTGGGGTTCTGAGCTGTTTGCCTCAGGACCCTCAGGAGCGGGCAGGTCATGATAACAGGAGTGGCTGCATGCGGGCAGCCCATGGCTACAGCTTCCAACGGGCATTTCTAGTGCCCTGGCCAGATGGCCGGCCAGCGGTGGCCATGGTACCGCCACACTGGAGCCTAGCAACAGAGGGAGACCAATTTTCTCATCAGGTTAGCCGGGGAGTAGAGCAGGGAGTCACCCCAAGTCTGTCTCCACACCGAGTGGGACAGGCTGTGATGATGCCCAACACAGCAGCTGGGTCAGCTTGGCTTCCAGGAAGGGAGCCCCTTGGCCCGCCTGTTGTCATAACTGAGAGCCAGAGAAAGGGGCTCCACAGGCTCCGGGGCCCTGGGGACGCAGCTGGGTGGCTGTGTTGTGTGGTGCCGCCTTTCCGGTATCCCCGGGATTGGCGAGCCGTGCTCTTCCCCAGCTCCCCGCTGGCCTTCGCAGGGATGATGTGCTTGTCTGCGTGGGGTTTGCTGAGGGAGTTTGTGGTTAACATTGCCCTTGTTGAGTCGCATGAGGACCCCGTGTTCTGCGCTCAGCCAAGGAGCACTCAGAGGGGAAGGTGGTGGGATTTGAAGGCTGCTTCCTCTGCGAAGTCAGACTGGGAAGGTCGATCTCAGGCCTCAAGGCAACAGGGTGGAAGGACTTCAGACTGGGGCACCCTCCTGTGTCACCCAGGTCCTGTGCACCCCCAGGGAGGGGTCTCACCTGTCTTGTCGGCTGTGCTCTGTGGAGAGCCATGGACCCTCTTCATCCTTAGCTTGGGTCATCCCATGGGAGCTTCATCATGGGCCTCCCAGCCGCCTCATCAGAGCCAAGCGGTTCCTGCCTTCCTGCAGACCCCAGGGTCCCTCATGATGACGTGTCCTCCGTCTCTAGCAGACCTGAGGCCGCACTCACCCCAGGAGGGGCCAAGGAGCTGCAGGGAAACTGCCAACTGCTGCTCCCTGTGCCTCAGCTTCTCTGCTCTCTCCACCAAGGTGAAGAGGCCGCACCGAAACCCTGGTCTGCGCTGCTCATGGTGCCGTCTGGGCACACGGACTCCTGGAACAAGTCATAGTCAGGCCCTCTACACGGAGCTGGGCAGGGGCTGGGGAGGAGGCCTGGATCCCTGGCCATACTGCTAGAGGACTTGGGCAACACCAGGGTGCTTTCTGAGAGCACAAGTACATGGTGAGCGTGCTTGCCTGTATGTGTGTGCAAGTATGTGTGTGCGGGCATGTGTGTGTGCACATGTGTGAGTGGTCTTGTGAGCATGCATGGCAGAGCTGAGCATGCGTATGCACGGTGTGTGTGATGTGTGAGCATGTATGTACGTGTGTGGGCTTGTGTATGTATGTGAGTATTCACACATGACGTATGGCATAGCTGAGCATGCACTACATGTGTTCATGTGTGAGCAGGAGTGAGCGTACATATGTGTGTGTGTATGTGGGTGTTCGTGTGTGAGCGTGTGTGTATACACACGTGTGTGTGATGACATGTATGAGGAGGCTCATGTAGTAGCCACTCTTGCCAGGTGCTTCCTAGTGGGAACTAGATCCCAGGGGCTGAGCTGTGGGGCCGTGGCAGAGCTGCACTAGGATTTCCAAGAGGTGAAATGTGTGATGCTGTGGAGGTGCTTGGAGGTGAGGGAACCCCGATGGGGGACAGGAGGCTCTCAAAGCACTTGGAGGTGGAGGAGTCCGGGACAATGGGCAGGAAGGGTAGGGTCAGGAGTGCAGTGGGCAAGTGAAGGTTGGAGGGAGCTGGGCACCCTGCAGATGGCAGGGTGGGTGCTCAGTGCGATGGGGCTGCCACCATCCTCCAAGTGTGGCCCCGAGGGCCAGCGCTGCTGTCCCTCCATTGCCGGGTGTAATCAGTTCCTTGTGCCTGGCTCTGCCCAGGAGCTGTATGTGGGGGGTGTGAATGACCTCGAGCACAGAGCCTTTGGGATGGGGCTGGGGGCGTCCCCACCCTGACAGTGTGGCAGGGCATCCCTCACAAGTGGAGCCCAGAGTTCCCTCCCAGAGAAGTGCTGGGGGAGGAGGGGGCGGTCTCTGGAATTTCTGTTCGGAGACTTTCGGAAGCGTGTTTAGGCATAAAATCACATCCGCGGCAGTCAGTTTTCAAGCAAAGAGACTATTCTCTGGGCATCTCTAAGACGAGTTTGGGCAGTGTGGGGATTCGTTTGGGGAGCAAGCCCTCGCCGAGACGCAGGTGTTTGCTTGTGGGATGCCTGCGCCTGCCCTCGAGACGGATGTGGCACTCAGCTGCTTGAAACGAGGCCGGGTCCCAGGCAGCCCGGCCCTGCCCTGTGGGAGCCGCTGGCTGTAGCATGTCCTGACCTGGGGACAGCTGGGGACAGGTTGTGAGGCTGTCACATCTACTGACCCCGGCCCCGGGGGAGGGTGGCTGCGAACCCAGCCACACAGCCTGGAGGAGGCAGGGTGACAAGGGACTCCAGCCGGGGGAGCGGGTGTGCAGAGCGCTGTGGCGGGGGGGATGGGTTGTGGGGTGAAAACTGTGGGTATGTGCGTGTGAGGATGTACACATGTGTGAACATGTGTGTGATAGCACGTGTGTGCGTGTGAGTGCATGTGTGTGAGCATGCCTGTGTAGACTGTCTGGATTCCATGTGGCTCCACCTCTTCTGGGCTCCGTGATCTTGAGCAGGGTCCCCAGGCTCATGCCTCAGTTTTCTTCATCTGTGAAATGGGCCGATGGCCGGGCTGCACACAGATCCTCAGAGGGCGTAAGGCACACTCAGCACCCACTGCTGTGCCCGGGCAGCTGGTGGGGGCACAGCAGCCACTCACATGCCACTCACAGCCCTGTGGGTTACCCACTGCCTGGAATGTTCCAGTCTAATCGGATCCTTTTGTTGATGGGGAGACTGAGGCCGGGAAGGAGGATGCATTCCTGCCCTGGTCCCAGGCTCCACCTCTGCTGGGTCTCCTGGGCAGAAGGTCAGGAAGGGCTGAAAGGAACACAGTCCAAGACAAGTAAAGCCCCAGCTTCGAGGGGAGGCACAGTGGCTCTGAGGGGGTCCGAGCTCCCCGAGACCCTCCCCGGGATGTTTAACGACTGGGGCAGCCATTGCAACAGTGGAATTGGCACTGCAGCAAGCTGAGCATTTTTTCAGTTCCAAGTTTCCTACAGCACAATGGCTCCGGGCCAGGCACCTCTGGGCGTTCCAGGTCAGAGGGGCAGCAGGGGCTGGGGGCCGCTGCCTCAGTGCTTTTGTGATGGGGTCCTGGCCTGGAACCCCAGTCCAGAGACTCAGCAGCCCTGCCTGGGCAGAGCCTAGCGGAGCACATGGGGAGCCCCGCGGACACTGCACACACTGCCCTCTGTCCTCACGGAGCCTGGGGCTGCTGCAGGGCTGTGGGAAAGAAGTTGAAAATCCTTGGGTGCTCGAACCCTCGGGTGCTGGGCACCTTGATTCCAAGGCTAGTGCCTTCTTTCCTTCTGCAAGAGTGAGGGGTGGGAGACAGAACTGGCCAGAGGCTGGGAAGCCTGCATAGGGGAGGGCAGGAGGGCGGGAGCCTGGCTAGCCCCACCTCCAGGCACAAAGGCCCTCCCGCCGCCCTCGGCTCCAGCGTCACAGCCCCGATGGCTCCCGACCCCAGCGGCTGCCGCGTCCTGCTGCTGCTGCTCTTCTGCTGCCTGGCAGCTGCCCAGGCCGACCTGCTGAACCTGAACTGGCTTTGGTTCAATAATAAGGACACCAGCCAAGCAGCTACCACGATCCCTGAGCCCCAGGGGCTCCTGCCTGTGCAGCCCACAGCAGACGCCACCACGCACGTGGTCCCCCAGGATGGTTCCACGGAGCCAGCGACAGCCCCTGGCAGCCCTGAGGCACCCTCAGAGCTGCTGGAGGACAGCCAGGGCACCCCCACTTCTGCCGAGAGCCCGGACACGCCAGAGGAGAACATTGCCGGTGTGGGAGCCAAGATCCTGAACGTGGCCCAGGGCATCCGGAGCTTTGTCCAGCTGTGGAATGGCACTGTGCCCACTGAGAGCTTGGCCCAGGCGGAAACACTGGTTGTCGAGGCTCCTGTGGGCCCCCTCGCCCTCCCTGGGCCTTCCAGCAACCCCCAGGAGAATGGGACCACTCTGTGGCCCAGCCGTGGCACTCCCAGCTCTCCTGGCGCCCACACGACCGAGGCTGGCACCCTGCCTGCACCCACCCCATCGCCTCCCTCCCTGGGCAGGCCCTGGGCACCACTCACGGGGCCCTCAGTGCCACCACCGTCCTCAGGTAGAGCTTCTCTCTCCTCCTCGCTGGGCGGGGCCCCTGCCTGGGGAAGCCTGCAGGACCTGGACAGCCAAGGACTCTCGCCCACCGCAGCCGCTCCCAGCCAGCAGCTGCAACGCCCTGACGTCCGCCTGCGCACACCACTTCTGCACCCCCTGGTGACGGGCTCCCTGGGCGTGCACGCGGCCCCCTCTGCCTTCTCCTCTGGGCTCCCGGGCGCACTGTCTCAGGTTGCAGTTACCACTTTAATCGGGGACAGCGGTGCTTGGGTCTCCCACGCGGCTAACTCTGCGGGGCTGGGTCTTGCTAATAACTCTGCCCTGCTCGGGGCTGACCCTGAGGTCCCCACCGGTCGCTGCCTGCCCCTGCCGCCCTCCCTGCCGGTCTGTGGCCGACTGGGCATCTCGCGCTCCTGGCTGCCCAACCACCTCCACCATGAGAGCGTCGAGCAGGTGCAGGCTGCGGCACGGGTGTGGGGGGGCCTGCTGCGGACGCACTGCCACCCCTTCCTCGCCTGGTTCTTCTGCCTGCTCCTGGCCCCACCGTGCGGCAGGGTCCCGCTGCCCGCCCCGCCACCCTGCCGCCAGTTCTGCGAGGCCCTGCAGGACACGTGCTGGAGCCACCTGAGTCGGGGCCGGCTGCCTGTTGCCTGTGCCTCGCTCCCAGCCCAGGAGGACGGGTACTGTGTGTTCATTGGGCCGGCTGCAGGTAACTGGCCGGCTCCACTCTCCCCACCCTTTTCTCTTTGCCTTGCCAGGTAAGCGTGGTCAGGGCTGGCATGAGCCTGGTACAGGTTCCCCCACACTGAGTCTCTACGGTCAGGGGCCCGTGGCCCTCGGGAGGCGGGAGAGCTGGGAGTGAGGCATCCTGTGCCGGGAGGAGGCCGGCGTCTGGACGGGAAGAGGGTGGATGAACCACAGCCAATGTGTCCTGCAGCTTCCTGGGCATTTTAGCGCATTTAGTCCTCAGTACAGTCCCGAGATACCCTGCCATGCCCTGAGTCACAGAGAGGAAACTGAGGCGTGGGGCAGTGGCGTGACTCATCCCAGGGAGCCGGGATTCCCACTCAGGTGCGGCTGCATCAACTTTGCCCCAGTCACTAAGCTGCACAGTTCGACCCGCTTCCTGGGAGCCTTAGCGTGCTCAGGCCAAGGGTGCTGCCTTGTGGACAGTGCAGAGACCCTCACCAGGGTGGGGACCAGGGAGGTCCGCAGGGCCTGTCCTGAGAGGGAGCCTTTCATGTCCCCCTCCCCATCATGAAGCACACAGCCTCCCTGCCACAGTAGGGGACGCTCCTGGGCCCAGGGGACGTTACCCCATCACCACGTGGCCTGGCCCTGTTGCTGGCTGGGCAGTTGGGGGTCAGGAAGGGGAGGGAAGGGGAACTCTTTAACCTCCCGGGGCAGGGGCAGCCCAGGAAGGACCCCAGCAGCTCCCTCCTCTGTGTCCGGGGGTAGACAGGGCCCCTGAGCTATGCCTGCCCTATTCAGATTCTGCCTGCTGTGTTCACCTGGCAGCCTTGGCCCAGAGGCCCCGTTCCCACAGGGCGAGGTGCTCTGTCCTCTTCTGCTGTCCTCCCCATAGTGCCGAGGGGACGCAGCCTTGGTCTTTGCCCTGTGGGCTTTGGGACAGGGTTGGTGGGGGTTAGCAGCTGTGCCGGACCTGGAGGTGGGGTTACCTGCAGTGGAAATTTTAGTGGACGCCCACCTGCCAGGCTCCGTGAGGGATGACGAGCTTGCTGATTCCCCTCGAGTTTCAGGCCAGTGACCATTTCACTCAGCAAAGCCCAGAGCCTCTGCAGACCCTGTGTGGGGCCTGGGGTGTGGCCGGGGGGCCACAGGCAGGGCAGGGACAAGTGCTGACAACAGGTGGTCCCAGGAGCAAAGCCCACATGGGCTGGAATGGAGGGGCAGGCAGGAAGGGAGGGAGGGCTGCAGTGGGGCATGGCTGAGCCTGAGGCAGGTACAGGAACTGTGCTGGGGACGTGGTGTGTACAGGCGTGGGGCCCTTGTGGATACGCCCCGGAAGCGTAGGGCTGGAGCTCTCCTGTGGCAGGGGCTGTGCCCATGGCTGTTGGCATCTCGGGGCTTCGATGGTACCCCAGGGCAGCCGGCACTGCCACAAGCAGCCAGATTCGTGGGTCCACTCATGCTCTGTCCCTGGAACNAGCCTTGGTCTTTGCCCTGTGGGCTTTGGGACAGGGTTGGTGGGGGTTAGCAGCTGTGCCGGACCTGGAGGTGGGGTTACCTGCAGTGGAAATTTTAGTGGACGCCCACCTGCCAGGCTCCGTGAGGGATGACGAGCTTGCTGATTCCCCTCGAGTTTCAGGCCAGTGACCATTTCACTCAGCAAAGCCCAGAGCCTCTGCAGACCCTGTGTGGGGCCTGGGGTGTGGCCGGGGGGCCACAGGCAGGGCAGGGACAAGTGCTGACAACAGGTGGTCCCAGGAGCAAAGCCCACATGGGCTGGAATGGAGGGGCAGGCAGGAAGGGAGGGAGGGCTGCAGTGGGGCATGGCTGAGCCTGAGGCAGGTACAGGAACTGTGCTGGGGGACGTGGTGTGTACAGGCGTGGGGGCCCTTGTGGATACGCCCCGGAAGCGTAGGGCTGGAGCTCTCCTGTGGCAGGGGCTGTGCCCATGGCTGTTGGCATCTCGGGGCTTCGATGGTACCCCCAGGGCAGCCGGCACTGCCACAAGCAGCCAGATTCGTGGGTCCCACTCATGCTCTGTCCCTGGAACACCCAAATGCCAAGCAAGCACCAGCCGCCTTGCAGGCAACCCCCCTAGGGCCACACCCCACCTGGCAACTGGTGGCCAAGCCCTGTTCCCCACCCAGTGTGTGGGTAGGGCAGCACTTCAGGGGCCGTCCTGCCTGGAGAGACCCTGGTCCAGTGTCCTGGAGCCCCAGGAGGCTTGAGCACAGCCCACCTTGTCCTCGGAGGCAGACAGGACAGCGGCGGGCTGGGAGGGCTGCGGCCTGTGGGAAGGGAAACGCCAGGCCCCGAGGCTGTCTGGGATCAGCTGAGCACTCTGAACAAGCGTCGGCCTCAGGGAAGGTGCTGATCTCCTGGGAGTCAGTGCTCAGCTGCATGGCTTGGGGGCTGGGGTATGAGTGGGGCTATGAGGGCAAGGAATTTCTGTAACTGCAGCTGGCCCAGTCGGTGGCACAGACTGAAGGGGACTTTTCACTGAACACTGGACAGCTTGATAGTGTCCCCATGTGAGGGAGGCAGTGTCCCGCACAGGGTCCTGGGGGTCTCCATCGGCATTCGTGGCCTACGTTGCCTCTGGCCAGAGGTGGGCCTCGGGCTTCATCATGGAGTCCCTTCCCAGGTGTGGCCTGGCCCGGAGGGTCCTGCCCCGTCTTCTGGCCTCTCGGCTCCTCCCCAGCCCAGGTTCCTCTTGGGTGAGCCCCCACTCCTGCCGGGCCCCCGTGTTGGGCTGGACACTCCCAGCCCTGGGTGAGGGGCAAGAGGAGGAGGGGGAGCCCAGCCCCCCATGTTGGTGCCTGACCCCTCGGGGCAGGCTGTGAGGCCCTGGAAGTGGGGGTGCTGGGCTATGGTCCTGGCACCAGAACAGAGCCCTCGAGGCCCACAGAGGGCCCTGGCTGCATCTCCAGGCCATGGGGTCAGGGAGTATGAGCCCCTGAGGGGAGGGGAGCTGGAGGGGTCCTGCTGCCTCCTGCCTGGCTCCATCTCCAACGCCCTCTCCACCTGGTCCTGGGCACTGCCCTGTGTGTCCACCCCCCTGGCACACCTCGAGGAGAGCATGGGGGGCAGTGTGGCCATGCTGGGGCGTGGGGGCACTCAAAGGGAGGGTGCACCCCGTGGTCAGCACGCAGGCAGGGACCCTGTGGAGGGTTTTGGCGTGTTGTGGGCTTGTCCCTCAGACCCACAAGGAAGGGAGTGAGGCCCCCACACAGGGGAGGGCCGGAGTGGGGTAGGGAGGCTCCCCCACTGCAGGTGCCAAGAGTGAGTGAACAGGGCTTGGGCTTGGGCTGCTGGGGACACTGCCTCCAGGAAGCCCCCTGGGCTGTCTCAGTGGGACTCTATGAGTGACACGGAGCTCAGGCCACAAGGGCTGTGGGAGTGTCACCCCACGACAGCAATGGGTGCCTGGCCCTCTGGACTCTGCTCTCTACGCCCCTCCTGAGCTCTCGCAAACCCTGGCCCCTGGGACCGTAGCAGAGGCAGGTGATGTTTCCAAGGAGTCCTACAGGCAAGCGTCTTCTGACCTGGGAGGTGGGTATTGTTCCTGTTTACAGTTGAGAAACTGAGGCCTAGGAAGGACAGACACGTGTGCCTGCCACGAGTGTGGCAGCAAGACGGGAGCCTTGAGAGGGCCCCGCAGCCTGGCCCTAGAGTGCTCTTTAGCATCGCAGCAGATGCAGGACAAGCAAGCCCCCAGCCGGGGAGCACCAGGAGACCAGCAGCGTCCACCCTCGTGGTACAGGCCATCTGATGAGGGGCAGGGACCAGTGCTGGGATGGACGATGCCTATGCATAGAGTGGGGCGCACCTGGGCACAGCTGCCACCGGGGTGCTTGGGAAGCAGGTCCACACACACGCCAGCCAGGTCACTCATCTCTAATGTACCAGTCCCATGATCTTGGCAAGTGGTGCACAGGTCCCTGGGCTGGGGTTTCCTCTACCTCCACCCCCATCACTGGACATTCGGAGGTCGATGGGAGGCCACGGGAGTGCACGTGGAGGTCTCATCACCGTGATGGCCCTGAGGGGCTGCTCCTTTCTTGCTGCTCCCTACCCTGTGGGCCAGCCGCTGGTGCACAAGTGTCCTTACAGGGTGCCTACCTCTTGCTCCTTTAGTCAAATGCAGAACTTGAGAAAATTGATTTGCCTGATATTTCCGTGTAACTTTGGTTTAAGAAGGAGAGAAGACCACTCCATGAGAAACAGCTCATTCTTATCTCTCACCGCTTGGCAACCTACAAATATTTTTTCGATGATGCTGGCTAAGCTTCTCATAAATTCTCCATGTCTCTCAGATGCACCAAGAGTGACTCAGCATTTAACTCCTACTGGAGTGTCAAGGGCCTAGTGCATTGGGTTCAGTTGTCTGTGGGTACAAGATCTTGTGTGATTCTGAACCAGGCACAGATAGAATGAAAAGCACAGCACTCCAAACAGGGCTCCCTGCAGGTCCTTACATATATTTGGGTTTTGTAGATATCTAAAGTCAAGCTAGTGGACATCTGTCCCTTCAACCAGTTACCGTTGTAAGTGTGGTGAGAACACTTAAGATCTACTCAAGTTTGAAGTGCCATATGCAGTACAGTATTCTATCTGTAATCACCATGTGTACATTAGACCTCTAGAACTTACGCTTCCTGCATAACTGAAGCTTTGTACCCTTCAACCCACAGTCATATTTCCTTCTCTCCGTGGGCTGGCCTGGGCTGTGCCCTGTTAGCATTCCCAGATAAACAACAGCTAAGGGAGTTAATTGCCACTGGACCTTCCCTGCAGGAAATGGTCTGGTAGTCCAACAGGTGAAATGAAAGGGCATTACTTAGTAACAGTAAGTCAAGGAGGCCCCCATTGCCTATGCACAGAGTGGGGTGGCAGCTGTGCCCCATTGCACCCCACTCTGTGCATGGGCACCATCTGTCCTGGCACCGGTCCCTACCCCTCATCAGATGGCCTGCACCATTAGGGTGGATGCCTGCTGGTCTCCTGGTGCCCCCTTACTGGGCCCTTGCTTGTCCTACATCTGCTGCAATGCTGAAGGGCACTCTGGAGCCAGGCTGCTGGGCCCCCTTTGAGGGTCCCTTCTGGCTAGCCATATCTGTGGCACACACACATATTTGTCCTTTCTAGATCTCAGCCCCTGACAACCACCATTCTACTCTGCTCCTATGAATATGACCTTTTTAGATACCATATATAAGTAAGATCATGCAGTATTTGCATCTGTGCCTGTCATTTCTTGTAGTTTAATATCCTCCAGGTTCATTCATAAAAAGTGCAGTTACAAACTGTCCTTGCAATACCAGCTTTTATAATTGCCCATGTATTTACCTTTATTGAAATCTTCATTTCTTCATGTAACCTGTTGTTATTGACTAGTGTCTTTTCATTTCACCTGCTGGACTACCTGGACCATTTCCTGCAGGGCAGGTCTAGTGGCAATCAACTCCCTTCGCTTTTGTTTATCTGGGAATGCCAATTTCTTCTTCACTTTTGAAGGACAGTTTTGCTGAATATAGGACTCTTGGTTAACAATTTTTTTTTTCTTTTAGGACATTGAATATATTGGTCCACTGCCTTTTGGCTTCCAAAGTTTCTGTGAGAAATCTGGTGATAATCTTATTAAGAAGCCTTGTCTGTGATCAGTTGTTTTTCTCTTGCTGCTTTCAAGATTCTCTGTTTTTAAAAGTTTTATCATAATGTACCTTGGTGTGAGTCTCTTTGAGTTCATCTTACTTGCAGTTCCCTGAGCTTAACTGTTTATATTCATGTCTCCTTACAAATTTGAGACGTTTTCAGCCATTATTTCTTCAGATAGTCTCTCTGCACCTTTCTTTTTCTCTTCTGTTTGCAGCTTCCACAGCATGCATGCTTCCTTGTCTCTTGATGGTGGCCACATGCCTCTTAGGCTCTTTTCACCTTTCATTTATCTTTTGTCTTTGATAATTTCCATTATCCTATCTTCAAGCTCATTGATTTATTCTTCTATCTGCCCAAATCACCTTCAGATTCCTTTTTTTTTTTTTTTTTTGAGGCGGAGTCTCGCTCTGTTGCCCAGACTGGAGTGCAGTGCACTCAGCTCACTGCAAGCTCCGCCTCCCGGGTTTACGCCATTCTCCTGCCTCAGCCTCCGGAGTAGCTGGGACTACAGGCGCCCGCCACCTCGCCCGGCTAGTTTTGTATTTTAGTAGAGACGGGGTTTCACCGTGTTAGCCAGGATGGTCTCGATCTCCTGACCTCGTGATCCGCCCGTCTTGGCCTCCCAAAGTGCTGGGATTACAGGCTTGAGCCACCGCGCCCGGCCTCACCTTCAGATTCCTCTAGTGATGTTTTCAATTTCAACTATTGTACTTTTCAGTTCTATAATTTCTTTCTGGTTTCTGTCAAGGTTTTTATATTGATATTTCCATTTTGTTCATACGTCACTTTCTTGACTTTCTCCACACCTTCCTTTAGTTCTTTGAGCATCTTTAAGACAGTTGTTTTAAAGTCTTTTTCTAGTAGATCTGCCATCAGGTCTTTTGCAGGGACAGCTTCTGTTGATTTATTTTTCTCCTTTTAATGTGCTATACTTTCTTATCACTTTGTGTGCCTTGTGACTTTGTGTTAAAAAGTGAACATTTGAACTCAGTAATGTAGCTCTGGAAGTAAATACTCGCCCTTCACCAGTGTTCACTGCTTTTTGTTACTTTGAAAAAAATTTTGGTCTCTGTGCCAAAGATCTCCCTGAGGTGTGAACTTCAGGTCTTCTTGGGTCTTTTCTGAGCCTGTCCCTTTCCCTGGGTGTGTGCAGCCACTTTCTAATTTTACTCTTACATGCTGCTGTTTTTCAATGTCCTGTTCTTTCATGTTTGGCTCCCAAAGGAGGAACAAGATGAGAATGAGGAAGAAAAAACAGTGCCAGCCATCTAAATCCTCTTGAAGTCACTTCATCTGGAAGGGGAACTTGCAACAACAGAGGGAGTGTAAAACAACGGCCCCACCTCCCTGTCTGCACCTCTGTGTTCCCAAGCAACCTGATCAGAGCACAGGTTCTCAATGTCTGCAGGACAGAGTCCTTTTTGCCATCCTGTTTCCCACAAGCTGTGTGGCCACTGCTCCAGGAACTTGTGCATGGCACCTGCTATGGGAATAGGGGTGGGGGATGGATGTGCAGCTGCTATTGTGCCAAGAGCTGGGGTTCAGCTAAATTAACCATCTGTTACTGTTCAAACCTTCCTCTGGACATTGCAAACTTTCAGTAGACTCCAGAGTTCCAAAAGAGTTCTAAGACAAATTCTGTCCATGCACTTGTTAATTAGTTGGAGAGATGGATTCCTGGTGCTTTCCATCTGCCATTTCCCAGAGTACTCCAGAGTCATTTTCAAACATGTTTCTTTCTGTCAAATAATCAGGTCTTGGCCAGGTGTGGTGGCTTATGCCTGTAATCCCAGCACTTTGGGATACCAAGGCTTGTGGATCGCCTGAGGTCGGAAGTTCGAGACCAGCCTGACCAACATGATGGAGAAACCCCGCCTCTACTAAAAATACAAAATTAGCCAGGCGTAGTGGTGCGTTTCTGTAATCCTAGCTACTCAGGAGGCTGAGGCAGGAGAATTGCTTGAAGCTAGGAGGTGGAGGTTGTGGTGAGCTGAGATCACGCCACTGTACTCCAGCCTGGGCAACAAGAGCGAAACTCCATCTCAAAAAGCAGAAAAGAAAAGAAAAGAAATCAAGTCTTGAGGCATCATCATTGTTATATCATGTGCAGGTGTCTATCCTGGATGCCACCCAGCTACGCCAAGTGCAGGGAGAAACTCCCTATGGGCACCGTGGCTGGGTCCAGAGCTCAGAGGCTGAAGCTCTGAGAACTGGGCTGGAGCCCAACCATGGTGGAAGCCTCTAGCTCTGGGGAAGAGACACACATCTGTAGGGGCAGAGTGACTACATTTCCAGGTTGCCCAGCCCTCGGGAGTGGCGCAGTGCTCGGGCACTGGGGCAGAGGTGGATCCCAGTCCCTCAATGGAAGCTCCAAAGCCTGCCGTTTTCCTCTCTTCCTCTTCCTGGGATGGGATTTGGGGGATGAGATCTTTCTGGTGGGCTGGAGTCTGTCCCAGAAGTCAACAGCTCACCCTGGGGCCGCAAGAACCCCTTAGATAAGGTAGACCCTCGGCAAGACTCCAGCCACACATGAGAGGACGGAACACAGCTCCTGAGTCCCACTCCCCGCGGCCACCTGCCCCCATGGGTTTGCACCGATTTGCATATAGGCGTGTAGCTTCCTATTGGCGACTGTAAGAAATTGCCACAAATTCAGTAACTTAAACCAGCACAGCTGTCTTATCTTTCCGTTCTGGAGGTCAGAGTCTGAAACCACTTCACTGAGTTGAAACCAAGGTGTTGTCAGGGCTGGGTCCCTCTGGGGCTCTGGAGGAGAATCCGTTTTCTTGACTTTTCCAGCTTCTAGAGGCTGCTGCTTTCCTTCGCTCGAAGCCCCTTCTTCCCCCTTCAAAGCCAACAGTGTTGGGCAAGTCCTCATGGTGCCGTCTTTTGTCCTTCGATTTTAAGGCTTTGTGTGGTTAGATGTGGATCATCTCCCATCTCCAGGTCCACAGCCTGAGTCCCAGCTGCAGCATCCCCTTGCCACGTAAAATTATGCTTGTGGGTTCCAGCTGTTGTGCTATGGACATCCTGGGGCCATGGGTTCGCGGCCCCACCACAGTTTGCCCATGTGCACGGCTGCACATGTGTGCTAATGCATGGGAGTCTTACGTTGGCCATAAATGGGATTACCCTGTGTCTGCAAGTTCCTCTTTCCTTTATCCTGCATCTCAGGAGTCTCCCTAACTCCAGGCAGATGCCTTGGCTCTTCGTGTGGCTCTGGTCTTTTCCTCAACTCCTCCTGACTGAAGCACCTGCACGTATTTCTGCCTCTCTGTGTAACAGATGGCCCTGCAGAACCTGCTCAGCCCTGACTGGCGGGTTCATCGCGCAGACTCACCGTTGTTTGTCGGACACCAGCTGAGCTGCCCCACGTGGGCCTGACATGAGTTTTGGGTCAGCACTGACAGTGGAGAGACTGGATGTTATAAATGTGTCCGAGTGTCAGCAGGAGGTCTCCACCCAGGGACGGCCGTCTCCTAGCTTGTTTTTAGCCCTTCCGGGGGGCTCTGCAGCCTTGGGCATTGGTGGAAGTGTTTGTTCGGAGGCTGTTTTTCTTTGATGCCAAGATGTCCCCCAAGGCACTTCACTGTGTAAGTACCACGGTGTGATGGGGCGATGATGGTGGCGTGTTGATGCCCCCGGGTACTTTACCATGTCAGTGCCATGGTGTGATGGGGGGATGATGGTGGCGTGTTGATGCCTCCGGGCACTTCACTGCGTAAGTGCTGCAGTGTGATGGGGCAGTGATGATGGCGCGCTCTTCAAGCTCTGGATTGGGTTCCGGAAGCTCTGTGTGAGTCTTACTGAGGTGGTTATTTTCTCTCTTCACAGGAGAGTGGGCTGAGCAAGGAGCCTTAGGGTCTGTCATTGGCAGCAACTCCCTCGCCTGCAGGTGCACAGTGGTTCTGGCTCAGCAGACCCCACAGGGCTGTCAGGACGCGTCGTCCCCTCTGTCCGCCGAATGGCTCCGGCTTGGGTCCTTTCGGCCGATGTCAGTGTTGCAGTGCTCACTCTCACAGCCATTTACCTGCTGTTTCTCCGTTAGCCTTTGGTGTTACTTTAGCTAACGTTTTTGACAAGGTGGAGCTGGATTTTTCTTGCTGCCGCTGTTTTTCATCCACTGCTTGCCTTGTGCCCACCAATGTGGTCTGCATGTCCTGTGCCCCGGGCGCCAAAACCACCGGCTCACCGGCACCTGCCCTGCCCTCTCGTGCCACTGTGGTCACTGACTGCAGGTTCTGGCTTTTGTCCTTCTTCTGCCTCTTTTGTGTCAGTTGTGACGTCTCCGTTTAACGAGAGTCCTGCCCGTGTGTGCTTGAAATGGAGGCTTCCATGGTCCCTGAAAGCTTTCACAGAACCACTGACGTGGCCTCCACTTGCTGGCACGGACCTGGGCAGCAGGTCCATGCAAATCTCCTGGGCACTTGGTCCTGGGAGTCACAGGGCAGCTTTTGTGGCCACACCCCGAGGTCTCAGCTACCATGACATGGATGCTGTGGGTTTTTGGACTTCGAGGTCACGCCCTGGGGATGCTGCAGCCCACCTGCCCTTGGCCCCCATGGGCCCCACAGCCGCTGTGTGTTTGGATTTCTGAACAGGCCCAGCTGGAGCTGAAGGACAGGCTGTGCTGGCTCCCCTGGCCTGAGGGAAACGTCCCGTCTCAGGGCCATTTTCTCTCGGAGCACCCATGAGATTGCTTTGATTTCTAGTTTGCATCAAACCCTGTGTCTTGGAAGCTGTTGGGCCTCTGAGTGCTGAACTGGATATTGATTTCTAGTTTGCATCAAACCCTGTGTCTCGGAACCTCTTGGGCCTCTGAGTGCTGAACTGGATGTTGCCTGAGCAACGTGAAACCCACCTGGCTGCACTAGGCTTCCCCGACTCAGCTCGCCCCACGCAGGCAGGAGCAGCCCTGGCTCTGCAGGACGGGAGGCGGCTGCGTGGGAGGGCGGGGGGCTGGCCAGGCAGCCTTGGATCTTGTCCTCAGGAGCCCTTCAAAGGGGCGGCAGAGACTCCAGGCCCCGTGCCTCAGGGAGTCAGGCTGGGCTGGTTCTGGGGAGCGGCTGGAGCGCCTGGTGCTGACGGGCGTCCGTGGAGTGCACGTGTCTGAGGGTCTCTGAGGGGTCTGCCCTTTTCTTCGGGGCCACGGTGGCCATGAGGGATGCAGGACACCGGGTGTGGCCCTCGAGGACTGAGCTGGCTGGAGCCCACTCCCTCGTGGGTGAACGCTGCTCTGGGTGGAGAGCCCAGTTTGGGGAGAAGGGAGGGTCTTGTCCTGGGAGTTGTCAGACAAAGCTGAGGATGGGACTCACAGGGGACCCCCAGTCAGGCCGTGTCAGGGTGAGGCTGAGGAGTGAGGGTCCTGGAAAGTCCCGCTTCTGGGAGGGGGCGCTTTGGCTCAGAGGCTGCTGCCATGGAAGGGATGGATGTCCCCGGCCCCCTAAGATGAAGGACCCAAGGGGAGGGGCGGGGACCTCCTGCGCTGTGAGAACAGCGGAGAGTCCTAGCCAGAGGTCCCTGCTGCTCTCCTGTGGGGAGGATGCTGGCTGCGCCGTTTGTCCTGGGCTTATTTAAAGGAGCCTTTGTTAACACACACAGGCCTCCAGAACCATCCACACTTCTGGCTGGCCTGATTCCTGAGGAGGAAATGGTCTTTAATGAGGCAAGCACCTTGATCCAAGGTGAGGTGACCCAGCAGGAGGGGCCGGCCCACCACATCCGGGAAGGCCGAGCTCTCGAAGTGGGGTTCAGGCACTTGCTGTTTGACTCCAGGACATCTGAGACAGCTGGGCCCGCACCTCAGGGAGTGAAGGCTGCGCCATTCTCTGCCCATCCAGCATCTTGGGGCCGGGTGTTTGGAAGCTGACTTCCGAAGGGAACCCCCAGGAGCTTTGTGGAGAGGAGACGGGACAGCTTTGGAAAGGGCTTTGCTGTCACTGGGGTCCCTGGGGCCGCCTGCGTAGCGTGCTGGTGCCTTCCAGCCCAGGAAGGTGGCAGCTGCCACATCTTGCTTTCCCAATGAATGTCAGAATGTTCTAGGAAGGGTGGCGGGAGGTTTCTCCAAGGTGAACTCTGGGCCAGCTGGGCGACTGCCAGGGCATCTGGCCCCCAGGCCGAGAGTCCTTTTTCCTGATCTTAGCACAGCCCCGCTGTGGACATGTGGGGCCTGGGCACTTCTTATAAGAAAGGATCATTGTAACAGCTGCCATCTGGGTAGACAGCAGCCTCTGTCTGGGGGGAGATGACTGCTGGCCCCAGAGTCCAGGCTCAGCCCGTCGGGACCCCTCTGCCCCTAGCCTCGGGGTGCAGGCGCCGGACGGACCAGGCTGCTGTCCACAGAGCCCATTGTCCACTCTGCACCTGACCCTGCTTCCAGTCGGCACGAGGGTAGGGCCCACAGGGAGTCCAGGCCGCCACACCACCTCATGCTGGAGTCAGGGCCTCGTGGGGGCAGCGATGGCGCTGGAGGTGCCCATGGCGTGTGCCAGGCGGGGTCTGCGCTCTAGTTTCCGTTGGTTCTGTGAGCTCTGTGGAGATACTGCTTCCCTTGTGATGTCCAGGCTCAGCACTTCTTCCCTTGGTCAGGTGGCCCAGGTCAGCCTGGCCCAGCCACAGGGCCCCCAGCCCACAGGTACACGCACACAGGTGCTCGCGCCCGCCTTCCTCAGGACGCCTGGGCATCAGCAGCCCCTTCCCACAGGAGAGCTCGACCAGGAGCCAGCCTGCTGCACAGGCGTCCTGGAGTAACCGTTACACTCTGTCGGAAGCAGACCGTGTCCAGTCTGTCTGGGGCCTCGCGGTCACGGGAGTAGGGCCTTGGGGAAAGTCCCTGGCCCAGACTGTGGCCGCAAAGCCCCTGCTCTGCCTGGCATGGCAGGTGTGCTGGGAAGTCACTCTGAGCAGGGTCTGTCCTTGAGTGGGTGCTGCCCCCTCCTGTGGGCAGGAAATGAGGCGTGAGAACTCCGGGCACTGGGGCTGCATCCTGGCAGGTACGCAGAGAGGGATGGACAGGGCTTCTTCTGACCCTGGGCTACTGAGTTGAAGTGAGGTCAAGCTCCGCCTGGGCAGGAATGAGTGGAGTGAGTCACCCAGCGCTGTGGGGAATTTGCAGGGAACAGCGGGGCTGGTGAGGAGACTGTGGCACGTTGGCAGGTACATCAGGCATGCATCCCCTCCAAGGGGTGACTGTGGCCCTGAGAGGAATCAGCACGGTGGGGTGGGGAGACACTACTTGTCCTTGCCACATGTGGCACCTCGCCCAGCGGGTGAGCCGGCGCTGGGTGAAATCCCACACGGTGCCTCTCAGACGCCACGCGGACCCCCAGCCGAGGCAGCCGCTCTGGGCGAGGCTCCGTAGCCGAGGCTTTGAAGAACATTGGGACGTGGAGTCAGCCTCCTTCCTTCCCTGCAGTGGAGCTGTGGCTTCACAGTGGAGGCCACGCTGGGTTGCCTGCCTGGGCTGCTCCAGCAGGGGCAGAGTGGGTGGGCGGGGCACAGGGCTGCCAGCCCCAGCCCCTCACAGCTCCTTGCTTCGGCAGGGGTGCCGGCCAGTCCCTGGCCCCTTCTCCCCACTGGCTGTGCCCATCCCTGCTGAAAGCAGGGAAGTGGGGGGCCTGTGGACACCATGTCCCCTGCAGGCAGGTTTCTGCATGGAGCGCGCCCGTCGTTTGGGAATGAGTGAACCAGGGTGGCCGTTGGGTGGCCATTGGGTGGCTCAGCCCAGGGCATCAGGGCAGGCTGCCAGGCACGTGGAAAGCCCTCTCAGACTCAGTTTCCCCTTTGTGCCCCTGCCTGGCCGCCTCTCCAGGCCACATCGGTGGCCCCTGGTTCTGTCCTGCACAGCCACCTCACCAGCTGTCTTTCTTTTTGCAGAGAGCGTCGGCGAGGAGGTGGGGCTGCTGCAGCTCCTTGGGGACCCTCCGCCCCAGCAAATCACCCAGACGGATGACCCCGACGTCGGGCTGGCCTATGTCTTTGGGCCAGATGCCAACAGCGGCCAAGTGGCCCGGTACCACTTCCCCAGCCTCTTCTTCCGTGACTTCTCGCTGCTGTTCCACATCCAGCCGGCCACGGAGGGCCCAGGGGTGCTGTTTGCCATCACCGACGCGGCGCAGGCAGTGGTCTCGCTGGGCGTGAAGCTCTCTGGGGTGCGGGACGGGCACCAGGACATCTCCCTGCTCTACACGGAGCCAGGTGCAGGCCAGACCCACACAGCCGCCAGCTTCCAGCTCCCTGCCTTCGTCGGCCAGTGGACACACTTCGCACTCAGTGTGGAGGGCGGCTACGTGGCCCTCTACGTGGACTGTGAGGAGTTCCAGAGAATGCCGCTTGCTCGGTCCTCACGGGGTCTGGAGCTAGAGCCTGGCGCCGGGCTCTTCGTGGCGCAGGCAGGAGGAGCGGACCCTGACAAGTTCCAGGTAACCCCCACTATGCTGTTGCCGGGGGGCTGGAGCAGCCAGGGTAGGGTGGGGTGGAGGTGGGCCCCTGGGACAGGGACAGAGCTGCAGCCTGAAGAGGAGAGCCCCACCCCAGCTGTGGTCAGCCCCGGCCTCCAGTGCAGGCCTCCCGGGTTCTTGGCCGGCCCGGCTGGGGTAGCATTCACTTTCTTGGCTCCCTGGCTCCTGTGCCCCTAGGAAGGGTTGCCCTGGGCTTCTGTGGTTTCTCTGAGACACCAAAGCCCAGCCTAGGAGGGCCCCATTTGAACAACTTTGTAACTAGATATCCACCCCAGCCGTGACCCCATGATCCAGAGACATCCCCAGGCCTATGCCAAGCCCCGTGGTGAACTGGGGCTCCCGACCTCTGACCAGCAGGTTGGGTGAGTGGGGACCGAGTCTGGGCCCAGCCACAAGCCTCGGGGCCCCATGCAGAATGAAAGCTGGGGTCCTTGTTGAAAACAATGAATGATCCAAAGCTGGCGGCAGCAGGGTGTCGGTCCCAGCAGGGTTCTCCTGTGGTGACTCCACACCGGCTGGGACCAGGGGCTCAGGGTGGCCCTTCAGGTCAGCACCTTCAGCAAGGGTGCCTGTGAGACTCCACTTCGGAGCATGTGGTGGGATCCCCCAGTGGTGATGGCGTGTGGCCGTCTCCACCTGAGTCTCTGAGAAGTCCCTCCAATGCGCCTTCATTTCTTGGGGCTGGGGGAGCGGACAGAGCCCTAAACCCATGTGGGGTCTATGTCCAAAGCCCCTGCATTTCTGGGAACCTTTGGCTGGGAACAGCCGTGTGGGTGACCTCAGCTGGCACTGTCTCCCAAGTCCCTGAATTCTAACATTCAAGCTGGCCTGCAGCTGGGACGCCCCTGCCCTGGCGGGCCACAGGGGACAGAAGGTTAACTATTGCCCTGACAAGGGCTGTTTGTTTGAAGTTGTTCTAAGTCCTGGTGTCTGAGGGTTCTGAAAGCTGACCTTTCACCTTTGGCAGGAACTTTTAACCCTCAGAGCTCAGGAGCCGCTAGGACGTTGACACCAAACTGGGCCTCTTTGTTTTCCTCTTGATCACAAACATGATTGCCGGGAAAGAAGTCAGAGTCACCCCCTCCTGTGAGAGGCAATTTGTTGTGTGAATCCCCAGCCATTTCTTGGTGGAATAAAGTCGCCCACAAGTGCTGTACATCTTTAACGCTGTAAGGAAAAGCGGCCAAGTGCCGAGAGCTCGGGTACGTGGGTACGCAGCTGTGCCCGATGGTGCTGCGGAGAGCCGGGCCGCCGCCCTGCAGGGAAGGCCTCCTCATCAGCGAAGTCCCACTTCCCAGTTAGATGTGTAGGAAAAGCGGGTCTGGGTGTTTAATTTTGCATTTCTTGGACTGTTAGTGAGGACAAACTTTCATGTTGTCACTTGTTTATTGTCTGTATTTCTTCCTTTGTGACTGACTGGTTTATGTTCTCTGTGTTTTCGGTGGGCCCAACTCTCATTGATTTATACAAACTCCTTACATGTAAAAGAAACTACTCTTTGGTTCTGCATGCTGCAGACTTTATTTCCACCTTGTCTTTTTTTTTTTTTTTTTTGACCATTGGGATTTGATGTGTGGTTTTTTGGGGTTTTTTTGGGTTTTTTGGTTCTGTTTGTTTTAGATGGAGTCTCGCTCTGTTGCCCAGGTTGGAGTGCGATGGGGTGATCTTGGTTCACTGCAACCTCTGCCTCCTGGGTTCATGTGATTCTCCTGCCTCAGCCTCCCAAGTAGCTGGGATTACAGACACCGACCACCACGCCTGGCTAATTTTTGTATTTTTAGTAGAGATGGTGTTTCACCATATTGGTCAGGCTGGTCTCGAGCTCCTGACCTCAGGTGATCCACCTGCCTAAGCCTCTCAAAGTGCTGGGATGATAGGTGTGAGCCACTGCGCCCGGCTGAGATTTGATGTGCTTATGTGGTTAAATCTGGCCTGAAGAAGACACCATGATTTACACAGCCCAGTGAAACCTTGGAAGGTCAGAGAGCTGGAACAGGAAGGAGCTAGAGGGCCCTGGGTCGGGCCCTGGGCTGGGGCCCTGCTGGGCCTGGGTGGCGCACTGCAGGGTGTGTGCTGCTGGGCGTGGGTGGTGCGCCGGGGGCCGTGTGCTGCTGGGCGTGGGTGGCGTGCCGCGGGCCGTGTGCTGCTGGGTGTGGGTGGCGTGCCGCAGGCCGTGTGCTGCTGGGTGTGGGTGGCGCACTGCGGGCTGTGTGCTGAAGGCTGTGTTGGTTGATCTCTGTGTCAGGTCCCTGCAGGCCTCAGGCGTCAGGAACTTTCTCTTTGGGTCTTAGATGAGATTCCAGCTGGGGAGAGGAGAAGCACGCTTGTGTGGTAGAGAAGAAGGTGAAATTGCTCAGCACAAGATTTTCTCAGACTTCTGAATTGAGATTCTTGGGAAAGAAACATTCAAGTTGTATGACTCATCATTTTTGGCAGAAACAAGCACAGAGCTTTGGGAGCAGGGAGGAAACCGAGGCTTCCTCCTCCTCAGACTCCACGAGGCTGCAGTGCCCCCAACGCTGCCACAGATGGTGCCTGGGACCCCCGGCCTCGGCGGCGTCCGACAGAGCCCCCCGGGGCCTTGGTTGTGTTCCTCGTCGTAAGAGTCCTGGGGCGTTGTTGGTCTTTTCAGGTTCACTTTCTTGAGTCGGGTTTGTCAGTGGCCGTCTCCCGGGAAATCATGCACCCCCCCCAGCTGTGCTGTTGCAGTGATCATCATTTCCAGCTGTGTCCTGATTTCCAGGGCGCTGAGGCTGCAGCATGTCGGGAAGCATTTTACACGCTTTTCCCTAACAGAATTCCTGTGATCTCTGTTTCGGGTGTCTCCGGATTTCATAACTTTCAGTCCTAAGTCCCTTAAATATTTGCAGTGGGCCTGTGGCTTTTGCACTAGTGCCGTCTGCCCCACCTCTGGAGCCAGTGGCCAGACAGGCTCAGAGCTTCTCTGCCCTCTGTAGCTGCCCCCGACCCAGGCACCCTGTAGCCCCGTGCAGAAGGCGTCGGTGCCCTTGGGAGCACCCTCAGGAGAGCGCTGTGGCCGGAGAGCATGGCGGCCACATGTCAGGGTTGTCAGGGCCTCACAGGCCTCTCTGGACGGTGCATGTCTGCGTGGGGATGGATGTCAGGAATGCCCAGCCCCTCCCCCACACCAAGACCACCTAAGATGCACTCTCGGCACCCCCCTGCCCGGGCTGCCCCAGGGCTAGAATGCAACCCCAGCTCCTTCCCCGGGCATGACCTGGGGGCTCTTGAATGTGAAGGCTGCTGCCCCGCCCCCACGCAGCAGGTCCTGGTGGACGGTGGACCCTGGACCCCGCAGTGCTGCCCCTGGCCTACCCGGGGTGCTGTAGGCAATGCCACTCCCCTGCAATGTGACGCCGAGAACCGCTGGTGCGTTCTGTGGGAAACCCATGCACACCCAGGGGGCTCATGGGGTCCACATGCCCCATGCATGAACTCACGTGTGCATACATGATCTCATGTTTGCACACATGTGTCCACGGAGATGCATGGTCTTACGCACATGTGCCCATACACTCAGCACTCACACCCCATCCTGCAGGCTCAGGCCCCACTCCTGAGCCACCTGCCTGGGCTTCAGGGCCCAGCTGGCGTGGGGAGCCCCAGGCTCCACCTGGCCTCACTTGGCTCTGAAATCTAGGCCAGGATGCAGAACCTGCAGTGCGGCCAGTGGAGCTCCTGGTCCTGTGCACAGCCCCCACCTGGCAGCCCCTCTTCCTGCCAAAGCCCCTCCCAGCGTCCTCTCCCCCGATGAGCTGCTCGCTTGAGGCTTAGGACGTTGCGCCCTGCTGTGTCCCTGCCCAGCGTCCCCAGCCTGCGTCTCACGAGACACTGCCGGCCGCGCCAGGACCCGAGAGGGCAGGGGCAGGCACCCTGGCACTCAGCCCAGGACTGAGGATGCCGGAGGGAGCGGCGGGTGGGTGGGTGGATGAGTGAGATCGGCTCCAGATGGAATGGGCGCAGAGACCCAGGAAACTCCCCTACACCTGCGGCGTTTGGGTCCTTGGCTTCTGGGTTTTGCTTTTTATGAAAAGGTAAAGTTCAAAGAAAGCAAAGCCGTGGTGCTGCCTTGGTTAGTCCGAGTCGGGAGATGAGGCCGCCTGGGGCTTGTGTAAA
Source organism: Rhinopithecus bieti (assembly GCF_001698545.2). Classification (NCBI taxonomy): domain Eukaryota; kingdom Metazoa; phylum Chordata; class Mammalia; order Primates; family Cercopithecidae; genus Rhinopithecus; species Rhinopithecus bieti. The sequence continues at coordinate 644,396 of NW_016809139.1, read as the reverse complement.
GCTCCCAGGACTTGGGGTTGGGGAACTTGACCTGCAGCCCCTCGAATCTGCCCCTCTCTCCCAGGCCTTGGATCGAGCCACGCCCACTGTGGTTCTAAACCCATAGCACTCAGGTGGCCCATCAGCCGCCTCGGATGAGCCGAGTCTGAGGGAGCAGCCTCCGCCCAGCCGGGTGCTTTCCACACGAAAGTGCCCAGGACCCCCCTGGGTCTCACCACGTCTTCCTACCATAAGGCACCACCAGGAGGCTGCCCGAGACCCCTTCCCTCCCCGAGACGCTCCAGCCCTCTGTGGGCCGCCGAAATCTGGAGCTCAGGCAGTGCCGGGGTTGCCGCTGCCGCCTCAGGACCGCTGGTGACCCCTTTCTCTGTCTGCATTTAGGGGATGATCGCTGAGCTGAAGGTGCGCAGGGACCCCCAGGTGGGCCCCATGCACTGCCTGGACGAGGAAGGCGATGACTCAGATGGGGTGAGTGACAGCCGGGACCCGGGTGGGATCTCCCTCAACCCCTGGCACGCGGAGTTCAGGGCCAAGGGCTGTGACAGGAAAAGTCCCAAAAGATGCCACTTTGGGTACCGGGAAGCTGCGATACCATTTCCATGCTCTCCTGTAACACCTCGGAGCCCTTCCTTACCCTAAACTTTCCCATATAAAAACAAATACAAAGCAGAAAATAAACACCAGAAACCACCCTCCATGGCAGCTGGTGAGACGAAGGATATTAGGCAGCTCAGCAAAGTGTGTGTGCGTGTGTGGTGTGTCTGTGTCTTGTGTGGTGTGTGTGTGGTGTAGGTGTGGTGTGTCTGTCTTGTGTGTTGTGTGTGGTATGTGTCTCTGTGTGTCTTTGTGTGGTGTGTCTGTGTGTCGTGTGTGTGTGTGTGGTGTGTCTGTCTTGGGTGTTGTGTGTGGATGTGTGCATGTCTGTTTTTGTGTTTGTATGTCTGTGTGGTGTGTGTGTCTGTCTTATGTGTTATGTCTGCATGTCTGTGGTGTGTCTGTGTGTGGTATGTGTGTGTGGTGTGTCTCTGTCTGTCTTGTGGGTTGTGTGTGGATGTGTTTTTGTGTGTGTATATCTGTGTGATGTGTCTGTCTTGTGTGCGTATGTGGTGTGTGTCTCTGTGTGTCTCTGTGTGGTGTGTGTATCTTGTGTGTGTGGGTGTGTGGTGTGTCTGTGGTGTGTCTGTCTTGTGTGTCATGTGTGTCTGTGGTGTGTCTGTGTGTGTAGTGCATCTCTGTGTGGTGTCTCTGTGTGTGGTGTGTCTCTGTGTGTGTCTCTGTGTGGTGTTTGTCTTGTGTGTGCAGGTGTGTGGTGTGTCTGCATGTCTGTGGTGTGTCTGTGTGTTTAGTGTGTCTGTGGTGTGTCTGTGTGTGGTGTGTCTCTGTGGTGTGTCTGTCTTGGGTGTTGTGTGTGTGTCTCTGTGTCTGTGGTGTGTCTCTGTGTGTGGTGTGTCTATGTGTGGATGTGTGCATGTCTGTGTGTGTGTATGTCTGGTGTGTGTCTCTGTCTTGTGTGTTGTGTCTGTATGTCTGCATGGTGCATGTGTTTCTGTGTCTGTGTGTTGTATGGCGTGTGTGTTGCTGGGGTGTGTGGAATCTCGTGTGTGTGTCTCTGTGTACCTGTGTGTTGGGGTGTGTGTCGGTGGGGTGTGTGTGTCAATGGGGTGTGTGTTGGTGGGCTGTGTGGAATCTCTGTGTGGTGTGTGTCTCTGTGTCTGTGTGTGTTGTGTGGCATGTGTATTGGGGTGTGTGGAATCTCGTGTGTGTGTCTCTGTGTCTGTGCCTGTGTGTTGGGGTGTGTGTGTTGTGCGGCGTGTGTGTTGTGCGGCGTGTGTGTTGTGTGGCGTGTGTGTTGTGCGGCGTGTGTGTTGGGGTGTGTGGAATCTCGTGGAAGCCAAGGGGAGTCCGCCGGCCCCAGGTGTGAGGAATTCTTCTCACTCGGGAGCCCAGGTCACAGCGTGCCCCATGTGACCGTGGACCCACAGCCTCACTCCTGGGCGGTGTGGGTAGGAGACACCGTGGCTGAACTGTGGGCAGCGTGTGCACATCCATGTTACTTTCATGTTTTTTTCTATATTTCACCCGAGAAGTCCGTTGTTTTGCCTGGAACATGCCAGAAGATGCCAGATTGTTCACCTGGTGGCCATGACAAGGCTGCTGGGTGCTGGGGTCTCCGAGGCGCCACACCCCTCCCCTGGCCTGCCTTGCCCTCAGGGGTCATTAGTGGACCCTGAGGATGTTTCTCTTCCGGGTTTTCATGAAGTTTAAAACGTCCAGCCGCCTTGGTGCGGGTTCAGCCCAGGCCTGGGCCCAGCGGGGCCTGTGCTGGGGAAACCTGTGCGGGAAGCATCTGTGGTGGGGCCTCCTCCAGGGCAGGGCTCCGGCTGGAGGAGAGGAGCGTGTTCCGTCTCCCACCTCCGCGTGTCTCACCACCGGCTGAGGCAGTTTCGGAAGCGTCGCTGTCCATGACCCGATTGGACAAGACTTGTTGAAGCTCAGAGGGTGCTTGGGCAGGGAAGGCCAGCGTGCCCACCCCAGCGGCCCCTCTGAGAGCACCAGAGAGGTCTGGATGCGGCGAGAGGGGCCAGGAGGAGGCAAGAACAGCCTCCTTTGCTTCCCAGGCCTGCTGGGCTCGGTGCCTGGCCTGGCTGCCATCTCTCCAGCCTTTCCCTTTTCAAACTCCTCAGGCATCCGGAGACTTTGGCAGCGGGCTCGGGGACACCCGGGAGCTTCTCAGGGAGGAGATGGTGAGTAGCCGGACGAGGCCCAGCCCACCCTGCAGGGTCCCGGGAGAGCCCCTCCCAGCAGTGCAGTGCACACATGTGCACACACAGGTGTGGCTCCAAGAGCTGCCTCTATGCCATGAAGACACATTCTTGGCTGGGAACAGGAATGCTAGGCTGGGCAGACGCTCTGAGCCTGGGGACAGGCCCTGCTCCAGCCCTGCCTGGCAACCGCGTGTCTCTGGTGAGACGACGTTCCTTTAAACGAGGTCCTGCCCTGCACATTCCTTGGTCTTTGAGGCGACCTTGGCCTTCCGTTCGCCCCATCCCTCCGTTAGCTCGTGGGTGGCCGCCAGGGAATGAACGGATGTGTGAGTCTGACGACCAGGAGGAGAAGGCGGTGCAGGGAGCATGAGGAAGGGCTTTCCCCAGCTCGGGCCACCTGAGAAAACACAGGAGGGGCGGGGAGCGGGGAGGCCCCAGCCCCAGGACTGAGGCGCCGTGCTTTCTGTTAGAGACGGGTGTGGGAATGTGGTCCCTGCAGGGACCCTCTGCGGGTTCACATCAGCTTCCCAGCATGGCCTGTCGGGCGCCAGGAGGCCTCTGTGGTGATGGCAGGCACCATCCTGGAGCCGGGTGGCCCACAGGCGGCCACACCCCTGCAGCCCACGTAAGGAAGCCCCTTGCACGCAGCCCTGCAGCGCCCCTCCTGTTTCAGAGGATTTTCTTTATCTTTCTTGCAATCTTAAGTATTTCATTTCACAAACCAAGCAAGGCTCTGCCGGGCATCTGCTGGCTGAATAACAGGCCATCTCCCCTCATCCTCCAGGGCACAGCCCTAAAACCCAGGCTCCCCACGCCACCCCAGTCACTGCTCCACCTTTGGCTGGAGGCAGCAACACGGAAGATTCCAGAGGTGAAGAAATCGAGGAGCAGACCACGGTGACTTCATTAGGAGGTAAGCTCTTTTCAGGATGTGTGTATGTGGTGTGGTGTGGGGTGTGTGTGGTGCGTGTGTGAGTGTGGTGTGTAACATGCATGTTTNCAGGCCCCACTCCTGAGCCACCTGCCTGGGCTTCAGGGCCCAGCTGGCGTGGGGAGCCCCAGGCTCCACCTGGCCTCACTTGGCTCTGAAATCTAGGCCAGGATGCAGAACCTGCAGTGCGGCCAGTGGAGCTCCTGGTCCTGTGCACAGCCCCACCTGGCAGCCCCTCTTCCTGCCAAAGCCCCTCCCAGCGTCCTCTCCCCGATGAGCTGCTCGCTTGAGGCTTAGGACGTTGCGCCCTGCTGTGTCCCTGCCCAGCGTCCCCAGCCTGCGTCTCACGAGACACTGCCGGCCGCGCCAGGACCCGAGAGGGCAGGGGCAGGCACCCTGGCACTCAGCCCAGGACTGAGGATGCCGGAGGGAGCGGCGGGTGGGTGGGTGGATGAGTGAGATCGGCTCCAGATGGAATGGGCGCAGAGACCCAGGAAACTCCCCTACACCTGCGGCGTTTGGGTCCTTGGCTTCTGGGTTTTGCTTTTATGAAAAGGTAAAGTTCAAAGAAAGCAAAGCCGTGGTGCTGCCTTGGTTAGTCCGAGTCGGGAGATGAGGCCGCCTGGGGCTTGTGTAAAGCTCCCAGGACTTGGGGTTGGGGAACTTGACCTGCAGCCCCTCGAATCTGCCCCTCTCTCCCAGGCCTTGGATCGAGCCACGCCCACTGTGGTTCTAAACCCATAGCACTCAGGTGGCCCATCAGCCGCCTCGGATGAGCTGAGTCTGAGGGAGCAGCCTCCGCCCAGCCGGGTGCTTTCCACACGAAAGTGCCCAGGACCCCCCTGGGTCTCACCACGTCTTCCTACCATAAGGCACCACCAGGAGGCTGCCCGAGACCCCTTCCCTCCCCGAGACGCTCCAGCCCTCTGTGGGCCGCCGAAATCTGGAGCTCAGGCAGTGCCGGGGTTGCCGCTGCCGCCTCAGGACCGCTGGTGACCCCTTTCTCTGTCTGCATTTAGGGGATGATCGCTGAGCTGAAGGTGCGCAGGGACCCCAGGTGGGCCCCATGCACTGCCTGGACGAGGAAGGCGATGACTCAGATGGGGTGAGTGACAGCCGGGACCCGGGTGGGATCTCCCTCAACCCCTGGCACGCGGAGTTCAGGGCCAAGGGCTGTGACAGGAAAAGTCCCAAAAGATGCCACTTTGGGTACCGGGAAGCTGCGATACCATTTCCATGCTCTCCTGTAACACCTCGGAGCCCTTCCTTACCCTAAACTTTCCCATATAAAACAAATACAAAGCAGAAAATAAACACCAGAAACCACCCTCCATGGCAGCTGGTGAGACGAAGGATATTAGGCAGCTCAGCAAAGTGTGTGTGCGTGTGTGGTGTGTCTGTGTCTTGTGTGGTGTGTGTGTGGTGTAGGTGTGGTGTGTCTGTCTTGTGTGTTGTGTGTGGTATGTGTCTCTGTGTGTCTTTGTGTGGTGTGTCTGTGTGTCGTGTGTGTGTGTGTGGTGTGTCTGTCTTGGGTGTTGTGTGTGGATGTGTGCATGTCTGTTTTGTGTTTGTATGTCTGTGTGGTGTGTGTGTCTGTCTTATGTGTTATGTCTGCATGTCTGTGGTGTGTCTGTGTGTGGTGTGTCTCTGTGGTGTGTCTGTCTTGGGTGTTGTGTGTGTGTCTCTGTGTCTGTGGTGTGTCTCTGTGTGTGGTGTGTCTATGTGTGGATGTGTGCATGTCTGTGTGTGTGTATGTCTGGTGTGTGTCTCTGTCTTGTGTGTTGTGTCTGTATGTCTGCATGGTGCATGTGTTTCTGTGTCTGTGTGTTGTATGGCGTGTGTGTTGCTGGGGTGTGTGGAATCTCGTGTGTGTGTCTCTGTGTACCTGTGTGTTGGGGTGTGTGTCGGTGGGGTGTGTGTGTCAATGGGGTGTGTGTTGGTGGGCTGTGTGGAATCTCTGTGTGGTGTGTGTCTCTGTGTCTGTGTGTGTTGTGTGGCATGTGTATTGGGGTGTGTGGAATCTCGTGTGTGTGTCTCTGTGTCTGTGCCTGTGTGTTGGGGTGTGTGTGTTGTGCGGCGTGTGTGTTGTGCGGCGTGTGTGTTGTGTGGCGTGTGTGTTGTGCGGCGTGTGTGTTGGGGTGTGTGGAATCTCGTGGAAGCCAAGGGGAGTCCGCCGGCCCCAGGTGTGAGGAATTCTTCTCACTCGGGAGCCCAGGTCACAGCGTGCCCCATGTGACCGTGGACCCACAGCCTCACTCCTGGGCGGTGTGGGTAGGAGACACCGTGGCTGAACTGTGGGCAGCGTGTGCACATCCATGTTACTTTCATGTTTTTTTCTATATTTCACCCGAGAAGTCCGTTGTTTTTGCCTGGAACATGCCAGAAGATGCCAGATTGTTCACCTGGTGGCCATGACAAGGCTGCTGGGTGCTGGGGGTCTCCGAGGCGCCACACCCCTCCCCTGGCCTGCCTTGCCCTCAGGGGTCATTAGTGGACCCTGAGGATGTTTCTCTTCCGGGTTTTCATGAAGTTTAAAACGTCCAGCCGCCTTGGTGCGGGTTCAGCCCAGGCCTGGGCCCAGCGGGGCCTGTGCTGGGGAAACCTGTGCGGGAAGCATCTGTGGTGGGGCCTCCTCCAGGGCAGGGCTCCGGCTGGAGGAGAGGAGCGTGTTCCGTCTCCCACCTCCGCGTGTCTCACCACCGGCTGAGGCAGTTTCGGAAGCGTCGCTGTCCATGACCCGATTGGACAAGACTTGTTGAAGCTCAGAGGGTGCTTGGGCAGGGAAGGCCAGCGTGCCCACCCCAGCGGCCCCTCTGAGAGCACCAGAGAGGTCTGGATGCGGCGAGAGGGGGCCAGGAGGAGGCAAGAACAGCCTCCTTTGCTTCCCAGGCCTGCTGGGCTCGGTGCCTGGCCTGGCTGCCATCTCTCCAGCCTTTCCCTTTTCAAACTCCTCAGGCATCCGGAGACTTTGGCAGCGGGCTCGGGGACACCCGGGAGCTTCTCAGGGAGGAGATGGTGAGTAGCCGGACGAGGCCCAGCCCACCCTGCAGGGTCCCGGGAGAGCCCCTCCCAGCAGTGCAGTGCACACATGTGCACACACAGGTGTGGCTCCAAGAGCTGCCTCTATGCCATGAAGACACATTCTTGGCTGGGAACAGGAATGCTAGGCTGGGCAGACGCTCTGAGCCTGGGGACAGGCCCTGCTCCAGCCCTGCCTGGCAACCGCGTGTCTCTGGTGAGACGACGTTCCTTTAAACGAGGTCCTGCCCTGCACATTCCTTGGTCTTTGAGGCGACCTTGGCCTTCCGTTCGCCCCATCCCTCCGTTAGCTCGTGGGTGGCCGCCAGGGAATGAACGGATGTGTGAGTCTGACGACCAGGAGGAGAAGGCGGTGCAGGGAGCATGAGGAAGGGCTTTCCCCAGCTCGGGCCACCTGAGAAAACACAGGAGGGGCGGGGAGCGGGGAGGCCCCAGCCCCAGGACTGAGGCGCCGTGCTTTCTGTTAGAGACGGGTGTGGGAATGTGGTCCCTGCAGGGACCCTCTGCGGGTTCACATCAGCTTCCCAGCATGGCCTGTCGGGCGCCAGGAGGCCTCTGTGGTGATGGCAGGCACCATCCTGGAGCCGGGTGGCCCACAGGCGGCCACACCCCTGCAGCCCACGTAAGGAAGCCCCTTGCACGCAGCCCTGCAGCGCCCCTCCTGTTTCAGAGGATTTTTCTTTATCTTTCTTGCAATCTTAAGTATTTCATTTCACAAACCAAGCAAGGCTCTGCCGGGCATCTGCTGGCTGAATAACAGGCCATCTCCCCTCATCCTCCAGGGCACAGCCCTAAAACCCAGGCTCCCCACGCCACCCCCAGTCACTGCTCCACCTTTGGCTGGAGGCAGCAACACGGAAGATTCCAGAAGTGAAGAAATCGAGGAGCAGACCACGGTGACTTCATTAGGAGGTAAGCTCTTTTCTGGATGTGTGTATGTGGTGTGGTGTGGGGTGTGTGTGGTGCGTGTGTGAGTGTGGTGTGTAACATGCATGTTTGTGTGGTGCTGAGGTGTGTGTGATGTATGGCGTGTGTAGTGTGTGGTGTATATAGTGCATGTATGTGTAATATGTGGCACGTGTTTGATGTGTGTGTGATGTGTGGTGTGATGTGCATGTTTGTGTGATGTATGTGATGTTTATGTGATGTGTGTGTAGCGTGTATGGTGCATGCGTGTGTGGGGGTGTGTGCAGAGTGTGTGATGTGTATTGTGTGTGGTGTGTGTTGTGTGTAGCGTACGTGTGGTGTGCAGTGCGTGGTGTGTGTTGTATGTGTAGTGTATTGTGTGTAGTGTATGTGTGTGATGTGCATGTGTAATGTGTGTGTGATGTGTGTGTAGTGTGTGTATTGTGTGTAGTGTGTGTGATGTGCACGTGTATGTGTGTGATGTGTGTGTTGTATGTGTAGTGTGTGTGATGTGCATGTGGAATGTATGTGTATGTGTGTGTAGTGTGTGTGTTGTGTGTAGTGTGTGTGTGTATTGTGTGTAGTGTATGTGTGTGATGTGCATGTGTAAAGTGTGTGTGTGATGTGTGTAGTATGTGTGTGTGTATTGTGTGTTGTGTGTGTGTGTGTGTGTGTGAGGCAGGTGGGGAGATGCTAAGGCCTGGATGGTGGCTCTGGGTACAGGCTCTGGGTATTCACTGTGCTTCTCTTGCAGGATTTCTGTTGGTTTTCATTTTTATTTTAATTAAAAGTTAAGAGGAAAAAAGGAAGAGAGACAAAGCATGCTGGGTGATAAGCCATTTTGGGGGGCTGGGGTCTCTTGTAACAAGTTCAGGAAGCATCTCCCAGGTTTCAGCTGTCATCGGCTTAGGTGGCCACACTGGCCTCACTGTTGATTTTAAATTCTCTCTCCCTGTTTCCCGTGCCTGAGAGCTAGAGCTTAGGGGAGTGCAGCTTGAGGCTGGGAATCTGATGGTGTCCAGCCAGGGTCCAGGACTGAAAGCGTTTGGGCTGCCGGGGCTATCTGGGGTGCCGAGAGTAGAGCTGGGGCCACCTGGGGGACCTGACAGTGGCCACCTCTGCTTCTCTTCTCAGCTCAGACACTTCCTGGCTCAGATTCTGTCTCCACGTGGGACGGGAGTGTCCGGACCCCTGGGGGCCGCGTGAAAGAGGTAAGGCCACCTCCCTGTGCTCTGGAACCATTCTGAACCAAAGACCCGTGGCCTTTCGGGCCACTCACTGGTGAGCCCTGATGAAGCCCCTCCGTACCCGTGCCTCCTTTGTGCCCAGCACACAGTGCCAGCATGCATCCACCCTGCGTGTCCCCCGTGGGAAGCAGAGCCCAGCCCGGAACTCTGTAGGGCACAGCGGGACAGTGGGCAGGGTGTGTGGGGCCTCATCCCAGCCCGGGCCCTTGTGTTCTCTTTATTCCCAGGGCGGCCTGAAGGGGCAGAAAGGGGAGCCAGGTATTCCAGGCCCTCCTGGCCGGGCAGGCCCCCCAGGCTCCCCCTGCCTGCCGGGTCCCCCGGGTCTCCCGTGCCCGGTCAGTCCCCTGGGTCCTGTAGGCCCAGCGTTGCAACCTGTCCCCGGACCACAAGGACCTCCAGGGCTGCCAGGGAGGGATGGCACCCCTGGAAGGGACGGCGAGCCGGTGAGTCCTCCTGCCCCTCCAGTCCAGCGCCTTCTGGAGGTGGGGGCTCAGGCAGGACGGGGAGAGGCTGCGGCCGACATGGGAGTGAGCTGAGTTGGGATTGGGGCACGTCAGCAGCATCCTTGGGACCACCATTGCATGGTTGGTGCTGGAAGGTGGTCAGATGTGGGAGGCGGAGCTGCTCAGACACAGCCCTTGTGGGTGTGAGGAGGCTCCTGGTGCGGGTCCCGGGACATCCAGGGAAGGCATCTTTGCCACCTCGTGGGGACTTGGAACGGGCGGTGCCTTTCCGATCACTCACGGCTTCTCTTGCACACCCAGGGTGACCCTGGTGAAGACGGAAAGCCGGTAAGTCTGCTTTTCTTTCTGACCCCCATGTGATGTTTGCTTAGACCCCAGGGCTTTGTTGCTGGGGACACTCTTTTTAAGAGGAGACTGCACAGCAAAACCGTTTTGAAAATGAAATTTTGTAAAGAAAAGATGAGGGTAACTTGATGGGAAATAGGTAGTTACGTGTTTGTGTTGAGACATTTAGGCCACAACTACCAGGAAGAAGGAAAGGAAGTGAGAAAAGGCAGAGCTTCCAAACCCTTAGAGAGAAAACGCACCGCAAAGAAAAAGGAAGTCGGGGGGTGGGGGCGCAAGACAAGAGAGAAGCGCGGAGCGACCAGGGGATCTGTAAAGTCAGAGCTTCTGTCTCAAAACACGCAGTTCAGATTTTAAAAATCAGCCAACACTGTTTCCAAGAACAGTGAAATGACGTGATAGACTGCGAATAAAGATCTGGGAATAGCCTGCCCAGCGAATGGTAACACTCGGCAGAAAGTGGGGCCGTCACAAGCACTGGACAGGAGGGTTCAAGTTAAAAACAGTCTAGAAAGTCTGAAAAGACAGGGAGGGCATCTCATGGTGCCCACCGAACGGTCATTACCGACCGCCTGGCACCCCACAGCCAAGCTGCCTGCGATGAGGACCATGGTGGACTAAGCAGGGCAGTCGGCTGGGGGGCGGCACGGGGCCCACCCACTGCAACAGGGTACACACACTTGTGAGTGTGGGGTGAGGATTCACGGGGCCTACCCACAACAGGGCACACACATGCATGTGTGTGTGTGTGTGTGTGTGTGCATGTGTGTGCGTGTGCCTGTTTGTGTGCGAGTGTGAGCTTGTGTGTGAATGTGGGTACGTGTGCACGTGTGTGAATGTGTGTGGGTGTGTGTGCGCACGTGTGTGTGAATGTGCGTGTGTTTGTGTATGTGTGCGTGTGTGTGCATGTTTGAGTGTGTGAATGTATGTGTTTCAGTGTATGTGAATGTGCACGCGTGTGTTTGTGTGCGTATGTGCATGTGCATGCGTGTATGCGTTTGTGTGTGTGTTAATGTGTGTGCGTGTGTTAATGTATGTGTGTGCATGCATATATGTGTTTGAGTGTTTGTGTGTGTGAATGTGTGAGTGGGTGGGATGAGGATCCACAGGGCTCAGCAACAGGCTTGATCTTAGACTTTCCCATCCAGAAAAGAAAATCCTGCCCGACTTTGTCACCCTCACTTGGACACTTCAAAACACTGACCTTCACCTACGCGCTCGAGGCCCTCACCTGTCTTACCCGTGCAGCCAAACACGCCAGATGCCTCTGCAATGCCACATCCCCACCACACACATGTGGACACATGCCACACTACACACACCACGTGGTGCACACACCACACATTACACACACCACAGGTGGGCACATGCACAACACATACAAACATACCACACGCAACACATTGGCATACACCGGCATGACCGACGCACTACACACATACACCATACCATGTGCTGCACACACTGTTGCGTTATGCACGACCATACATGCACACGACACATCACACATACATATCACAGGTGCACACACCACTACTCTCAGCACATACCATGCATACCACATGCACCACACCGCTGGCATTATGCACAGCCATACACTGACACTCACACATCACACAACTATTATATCATAGATGCACGCCACCACACCTCACACATCACCATGCGTACCCAATGCACACCCCCGTGCAGTTATGCACACCATGCATTGCACACTCACACATCACACATACATATCACACATGCACACACCGACCACCCCTCACCCATACCCATGCATACCACTGCACAACACATATGTAACAACCCAAGGCACCGGCTATTGTGGAGGCCGTCGGGGGACCTGCCGTGACCTCCCGAGGGATGCTCCCCACAGCTTCTCTGAGGCGTGGCTGGCGAGTTGGGTTCAGGCGGGAGACAGTCTGCTGGGCCTGGCACCCTCCTACTTTCCGGGCCCCGGAGACTCCCCTGAAGAGCTCAGCTCCCGTCTGTCCCCTGCCTGGGGGAAGAGCACTGCGGGTGCTGGGCTGCGGTCCACGGTGGGGTGCCTCCCCTGACCGGGCTCCCGGCTGCTGTGTTCCAGGGCGACACCGGGCCGCAGGGCTTTCCCGGGACTCCAGGGGACGTGGGCCCCAAGGGTGACAAGGTGAGTCTTCGTGGCTGGGCGGGGCCCGTTCCTGTGTTGGCCCTTGGCCCAAGGTGGGGGCTGCGTGCGTGCCCAGGGTGTGACGAGCTTGTCTTGTGTTCTCAGGGAGACCCCGGGGTTGGAGCAAGAGGGCCCCCAGGACCCCAAGGACCTCCAGGGCCCCCAGGACCCTCCTTCAGACATGACAAACTGGTGAGTCCCGCCCTTGGCTTCCTGTGACCTGGGGTCTGCCCTCCTCAAAAGCAGGTACTACTTCTGGGAGGGCATCCATCCCAGGAGCATCAGCTCCACCCTTAGGGGCTTGCATGAGGTCTCAGCTGAGCTGAGGGGTCACAGGTGTGGTGGGAGCTCCCACTCACCTGCCTTCAGGCTTCTCTGGGGGCAGCAGAGGGGCCGTGGTTTCTCAGCTCCTCGTAGAAACAGCTTGATACGCAGCTTGCAGCGCAGGGCCAGGAGTAGGCCAGGTGGGGGCCAAGCTCAGGGCAACGCTTCTCTCTGGCTCTTCTCCTCAGACCTTCATTGACATGGAGGGATCTGGCTTCGGTGGCGATCTGGAGGCCCTGCGGGTGAGTGGCCCTTAACCTGCGGCGCTGCCCGATGTCTGTGCCCATGAGGAACAGGCCACGGACCCCCAAGATTCAGCTGGGATCCTGTGGGGGGTGGGGACGAGCCCTGGTTTGGGGGTGGTCATCCCTGGTGGGTGCCACATGGGCTGTGACCATCTGTGTTTGCCCACATCCAGGGTCCTCGAGGCTTCCCCGGACCCCCCGGACCCCCTGGTGTCCCAGGCCTGCCCGGCGAGCCAGGCCGCTTTGGGGTGAACAGTTCTGACGTCCCAGGACCCGCCGGCCTTCCTGGTGTGCCTGGGCGCGAGGGTCCCCCCGGGTTTCCTGGCCTCCCGGTAAGTCCTGCCTGGCGAACCCTGTCTGCTGGGAGTGGGGGGTGAACACCCCACGTGGGGCCCCTGCCCCGCCTCAGGCCTCCCCAGTCCCCGCCCCTCACCTCATCTCCTCTGGGAGCTGGCGGACGACTGCGGACTCGGGGCCACCCTGGGGTGTGCGGAGGCACCTGAGTGGCCACCCCGTGGTTCTGGGGGTGCTGACCAGTGAGGGTGACCGCAAGCAAGGCCTCCGACCTCTCTGGCCCTGTGGGTCCGCGGACCGCACAGTGTCTCCACGAGCAATTCCCATGGGTGGGGGTGGGAGGGCCGAGGTCAGCACTGCCGGAGGGCCAGGGGAGGGAGGAGCCTGCTTGGCCAGCACGACTTATGGGGTCTCAGGGCCCCGTGGCAGGCTCCCCACCGGCTCTGCCACACATGATGGGCAGCAGGTGCCTGCAGACATGGCTGCCGTAATTGGGTCACGCTGTGCTGGCATCCCGTGGCCCGAGGTCACTCGGTGGCCGTGGCGTGCAGGGCAGGGAGTGTGTGGTTAGGTCACCCATGACATGCCCCTGCCTCCGTGACAGTCCCTACCTGAGCCAACCAACCCTCCTGATGGGCGTTCACCATCACCATTGGCTCTGAGGCCTCTCTGGTTGCCACGTGGCAAGCCCTCCCCAGCATCCATTCTAAGGGGCAATTTGGGCTTAAAGAACATGTCTAATCCATATTCATATGTGTGGCCAGACCGTCCCTCAGAGGGAGCAGTGGTTACCCCAGCCCTGGTGTTAAGTGCCTTCCGGCCGTGGTGCTGTCGGCCCTGCCATCTCATCCTGCCAATGTGGCCATGAAACTGTGGGCTGCGCAGGCTGTGGGGTCTCCTGTGAGCCCTGGGACCCGGGCCCTGTGTCTGGGGAATGCTCTGTGTCCTGCCTTCGGGCCACCTGTGGAAGCCCAGATAGCCTGTTAACCCAGAAATCGTTTTAGTGGCTGAAGGCCATCAAGATCTCCTATGCTCTGCTCTTCCCCAGGGACCCCCAGGCCCTCCAGGAAAAGAGGGGCCCCCAGGAAGGACGGGGCAGAAAGGCAGCCTGGTAAGTCTCCCCTCGAGTCTAGGGTGAATGGGGCTTGGCACCACACCATGTGGCCAGGGCTGGCCGAGCCCTGGGGGTCCAGGGGTGCCTGGTGATGTCCGTGAAGGGGAAGTGCCAGGAATAGCGCCCCCCATCACTGCCCCACAGCCTGGGGCCTCGGGCTCTGCAGGTCGCCCAGACCTGGGCAGCTGTGGCTCGGGTAGAAATCATGGACCGTGATAAAATGACGGGACTCACTGGTTTTAAGAACGTGGGCGCCCCGCGAGATCTGAGATCTTACTCCAAGTTTCCACATTGGTTACGGGGCAGTGGCCACGAGCCTCTGTCGGACTGACGCCAGGAGCCGGGGCCCCGGACGTTTGTGGGTGGACCTGGTGGGAGGTGCCTGCGTCCAGCCCCCTGGAGAGCGGTCTCCAGCGTGACCTTGGATGAGAGCTGCTCTGCTTTGGGCTGTAAATGCCCCTTGCGGCTCTAAGCCTGTGGCTGAGCTGAAGGGCCCTCCTTGGGGAGGCATCCGGACCCCAGGCCCCACGGGGAGCCGGGTCCAGCATTGGGATCAGGCTTGGCGTCCCTTGTGGCTTCCCTTTCAGGACCCCAACCATACCAGAAAGGGGGATGACAGTGGCAACAGCCTCAGAAACTATTAAACCGGCGCAGGCAGCAAAGCAGGGATATCCCGGTCAGGGCGTAGTTCCTGGCAGGGCGATGTGCCTTCCTCTGTCCTCTGTGCTGCAGGTCTGATTGTGTCATAACCCTGCTCTTTTCCGTACAGGGTGAAGCAGGCGCCCCAGGACATAAGGTACAAGCAGAATCCCCGGCACAGCGGTCCCCTGTCCCTGGTGCCCACTCAGTGGTTGTGCTCCCAAAGAGGGTGGGGGCCCCACGGTCGAGGGAGTGAGCTCTCCTGGGGCTGGCCTTGACCCCCAATCCTGCCATCTCTCCACCCTGCCAGAATTGCTGGCAGCGGCCTCTGTCCCTCTGGTGAGGTGGCTTCGGCCCTTGTCACTCTTGCGATGTGGCTTCCTCCGAGCTCTGGTCTGCTGGTGAACTGAGGGCAGATGTGTCCTGGAAGCTGAGCTCCTCTGGAAGCGAGCTCCCTGTGGCAAGTGCGATAAAGCAGCTCTGGGAGCTTCGGGAGGAGGGGCTGGGCCACTGCAGGTGGAGAGGTCACCTGTGGCCTGGGGAGGGCCCTGAGCTGGGCCCCCCAACATCCTCCCACAGACGAGCCCCATCCACCTGCCCTGCAGGCTCATGAGCGTCCGGGGGCACTCGGAGGGAGCGCTGAAGGCAGCCGGGGTGTCCTTGGCGGCCCTGGCCTGGCCCAGAGTCTGCTCAGACCCTCTGGACTCAGGGCAGCCACTCTCCATGGACCCAGCCTTCCTTCGGGCAGCTTGAGGTCTGGGCCACAGCCTGCTTGACCAGACAGCTTATCTGACGCCCCCACAATGACCCACTTCCTCCTCCTGTTCTGCTGGAGTGGAGCTGGAGGAGGAGCCGGAACCCTGCAGAGGAGGTGCTGGGAGCTGGTCCTGGGCCTCCAGTCGGCATCCGTGCTGACCCCACCACCACACATGCCCCCAGAGGTCCCCTGGAGGATCCAGGCCTCTGTGGGCCACACACTCGAATCATGTCCAAAACATCAGGAGCTCCTCACCTTGGGCTGGACAGGGTTGGCACTAACAGGGAACTTCCCCCAGAGCACGGCCAAGCTCCAGGCTGGGGGTGATGAGGGAAGGAAGGCCAGTGGGGAGAGGCATGAGGAAGAGGACAGCAGCGAGTCAGGTGGTGAGAGCACCAGGAGGGGCTGAGAGGACACAGGCTGGGAGTGAATGCATGTGCATATACACGTGCGCATGCACACACAATGCACACACACACACAATCTCCAGCGTATGTGCACACACACACACAGATCTCTCCAGCATAAAGTTAGAAGAAAGGCTGCTGTGAGGTCTGCGTTGCTTTGTGGAATGTTCCTTACCTTTTGATTTGCAGGGTTTAGAAGGCATCATAAGAAAACGTGTTTACACCAGGGTTGCAGGGCCAGCGGGGGCTGGGCTGGGTCCTGACACGCTGTCCTCACTCCACGCAGGGGAGCAAGGGAGACCCCGGTCCTGCTGGCACTCGCGGAGAGAGTGGCCTGGCAGGAGCCCCTGGACCCGCTGGACCACCAGGCCCCCCTGGGCCCCCTGGGCCACCAGGACCGGGACTCCCCGCTGGATTTGTGAGTACCGCCTACACCTGACCCCCTGGAGAGCCGGGGGCTGCCCTTGCCCCAGCCCTGCTACCCCTGGCATCTCACTCACAGGGCAGCACGTCCTGGGCGGTGGTCTCACTGGCACTGCCCTGGCCCATGATTCCATATTCCCCATGGTGGAGCTCGAGTCTCTCTCCCGTCGCCCGTGCCCCACGGTGCTGATGGGGAACTCGGCCCAGCCATACCCCGGCACCTGTGCCCTGACCAAGAGCGAATGAGCTGCCCCGAGATGGGCTGCCCCTGGGGGCCCCCACCCAGGCCCTGCCACCAGGTAGACAGTCCCCATCCGAGAATGGAGGCTCCCCAGGCCACCGTGGCCCCAAAGGGAGGGGTTGGTGCCGGCCCCAGGGAGGGGTCCTTACCTAAGAAGCAACACAGGCCCACGTGTGTCTTGTGTGTCTCCTCCAGGATGACATGGAAGGCTCCGGGGGGCCCTTGTGGTCAACAGCCCGAGGCGCTGACGGGCCGCAGGTACGCTTGTGAGCTGGGCATGGCCAGCTCTGAGGGCTGAGGGAGTGTTGCTTGGGGCAGGAGGGTGTCCCTGAGAGCCACCAGACTTGCATGGGCTGGACGCCGCCCTGCAGAGCTGTGAGGGCCGCGTGTGGCAGGCGCTGTGCACCGTGGGCCACCCTCGCTCCTTGGAGATGCCCCTTCATTGAAGTAAAGTCACGGGATGAGGGCCTGGTCTGCAAAGTGGGAGACACTGTGGGTGGTCAAGACAAAGGAGCGTGGGGCCGCATGCCGCCTGAAGGACAGGACTTTCTGGGGAAATTCGAGTCATCAGATTCTTTTTGTGGCACCAGTTTTGGGAAGTAACAAATGTTTGGCCTGAGTAGAATCTGAAATTCCTATGAAATCTCCACCTTGTTCTACTGTTAACATATATACTGTTCAGGGTTAGGGCCAGCAAAGAGTGACCTAAATCCCCAAACAACTGTGTTCAGACAGCTCAGATGTGTCAGGGGCAGACCCAGGGACCGGCAGCTCCTTCCTCCCCCACCCCCGCTGTCCCCTCCACGCCACCATCTCTCCCGTGGCGCCAGCATGGAGGAGCCCCCAGGGCCACAGCCCTGCCCAAGAGCCACATGGGGCGGCTGAAGCCACAGCGTCCAGCTTCAGGCTCAGAGACTCAGCCTGTTGAGAGCACGGGTGTCTGGGACACATTTCTTACTCTGAGCAAAATGAATGAGAAATTTCAATTAGGCAGAACCTAATTGATTCTATAGTAAGTTAGAATGGCTTTACCATTTTAAGTCAGTACATTTCCTTTTACACACACATTTTTAATTCTTGACTATTACTAGCGGGCTTTTCTTGTGGGAGAAGCATCTCACAGCAGGGCCTCCAGCTGCACTAACGCTGTGTCTCCTCTGCCCTGACAGGGACCCCCCGGCCTGCCAGGACTGAAGGTCAGTGACGGATGCGCCTGGGTTTCTGCGGTCGCTGGCTTGGCCCTGGCCTCGGCACCCCCGGGCTGGGAGAGACAGGGCCTTCCCTTGGGTTTTCTGATGGCAGGAGTAGGATGAATTCATCCTGGGAAATTTGCAAAATACAGCAAAAAAGCCTAACAGAAATAATCACATACTCCTCCAACCCAGACTTCCAGCGTTAAGGGGCCATTGTCCCGTTCTCTCTCCAAAGCCCAGGAATCAAGTTTCCTGGGTTCACACACCTGAAGCATATTCTCAGACTCGGGCTGAAAAGAGGGGCATAGGAGAAGAACCCGGGGTTCCCACCTCAGCTTCAGGGACAGGTGGGCTCCTGGGCTCAGGGACAGAGGCGTGGTGACCTTGTAGGACCCAGGAGCTTTGTCCTCTGCTTCCCCTGTCCCTGGGGGACAGCAGCCCCCAGCCTGGCCCCAAAGACCCCACCCTTGCCCAGACCCCGAAGCTCCCAGGGCAGGTGCCTGAGGGGTGAGCCTGGAGGCTCCTCTCCTGGGCCCTGGGCAGCAGCCACCTTTCACCCCGCTGTGCGCTCATCAATGTGTCCTCTGCTGCGTGGGGGCCAAGGGCACATGGGGCCCACCCTGGGACTGGACTTTCACTTGTCACCAGCCCCTACCGTGGCACCCACTCCTTTGAGAATGCTTTGCTTTCATTCGCAAGATGTTGGGGCATTGCAAAAGGCTTTTTGGAAGATCCATGTATTCGATTTCTTAAATTGTTTAAATGAGGCCATCTCAGCGGGGTTCTGCCTGCAGTCCTAGTGATGGGATATGTCCCCAGGCTCCACAGCAGTCCAGGCCGGGTGCCTTTGGCCAGCGGGGACCACAGGGTCCCTGCACAAGTTGCTCAGTGTCCCTGGGACCCCTCGGCTCTGGGCTGGGGGAGGGCGGTGAAATGCATCCTGGGTAACTCACCCTTCCCTGCCCCCGGGATGGACGCTGCCTGAGGACGGGGCCGGCCCAAGCAGATGCTTACCAAGCCCACTTTATTCACTTAGGGGGATCCTGGCGTGCCTGGGCTGCGGGGAGCCAAGGTAAGCTCTGTGCCTGGCAGAGGGCCCCAAGGCCACAGTCCACAGCCCTGGGAGCCTCCTCACCCCATGTAGGCTCTGG
Organism: Rhinopithecus bieti; assembly: GCF_001698545.2. NCBI lineage: Eukaryota > Metazoa > Chordata > Mammalia > Primates > Cercopithecidae > Rhinopithecus > Rhinopithecus bieti. The sequence continues at coordinate 625,765 of NW_016809139.1, read as the reverse complement.
GCACCCCCTCCAGCGCTGGGTGGGCTGTGGGGTCCTGGCCAGAGTGGCTGAGATGAAATACTGGACGGGGACATGTCCAGGCAGAGGCAGGGAGGGCCCAGGCGGACGCCTGTGGAGATCCACTCGGGGCAGCCTCGCCTGCTCTTCCTCGCACTGCTTTGTTTCTTTATAATTGAAGACGTGCTAGTTTCAAAGGCAACCCCCAGAACACCCACCTGTAGGGCACCCAACCCCAGGGTACCCCCTGGTTTGACTGCGTCAGGAACATGGCCTTCCTTCCTCCCAGCTGTCTGACGGTGCAGGCCCCTTCAGCCCCTGCCACCGGCTTCCC
>NW_016809139.1:613016-624694 GCF_001698545.2 Rhinopithecus bieti | reverse complement strand
CATCAGGACTCTCGGTGGCTGCCTCCCTCCCAGGTCCCAGCCGGTCGGGAAGTAACCCCACGTCTTCATCACGGCCATCCCTCACGGGGAGCCAGGGGCTCCTGTTTCTATGGGTGATCAACCATTTCCTTCCTATCTCCTCAGGGGCCAAAGGGAGACAGAGGCAGCCAGGGAGAAAAGGTGAGTGTCCCTGGGGCGGGTGGATGGGGTGGGGGGTGCTGGGACATCTGGAAGGTTTGGCCTCAGCTGCCCCCAGGTCCGTGCCCCTGCCACCCATGTGACCTCAGAGACTCGGGGAAAAGACCCTCAAGTTGACAGGAGTGGCTTTCAGGCTGGGGGCAGTGTGTGTGGCTCGGCCATCCCTGTTGGCGCCTGCCCTGCCTGGCAGGGGGCTCCAAGGCCACAGTCCACAGCCCTGGGCCCCTCCTCACCCCCCGTGGGCTCTGGGCACCCCCTCCAGGACTGGGTGGACTTTGGGGTCCTGGCCAGAGTGGCTGAGATGAAATGCTGGACACGTTTCATCCTTTTCCAGGGAGATCCAGGGAAGGACGGAGTCGGGCAGCCAGGCCTCCCCGGACCCCCTGGACCCCCGGGGCCTGTGGTCTATGTGTCGGAGCAGGACGTAAGGACGCTGCGTGGGTGGGCACCCAATCTGTCCAGATACCCCACTGGGTGCAGAGATCCCTCCCTGAGCCCCCCACACCCCCCAGGTCAGGACAGGCCTTGACTGCAAGGCCACACTCCAACTCCACAGTGGGGGCTGCAGAGGCCCTCGGTCAGAGATGCCCAGGGAGCTCAGCTCCATGTGGTGATACAGACACCGGGGAGGGGTGAGGGCCTGCACAGGGGACCAGTGTTTTTATGTCAGAGGCTCCCATCGGGTTCAGTCCCTGTGTCCTTGACACTGTGGCCCCAAAGCTGCATGTAGTCACCCAGCTGCCCCGTCAGAAGAAGCAGACGCACCCTTGGCTCTCTGGTGAAGGTTGTGTTGGTTCCAGAACCTTCCTCCCCACCGCAGCCCGTCCATCAGGCCTCTCAGCTGCACCCTCTGCGCCTGCCAGCAGCGTGTCCCACTGGCCTCACAGAGGCAGACACGTCCCCACCCAGCCCCGCCACATGGAACACAGGGACCAAGCCCCCGTCTAGGCAGGAAGCTGAGCCCCGGGCAGATGCAGGGCCCAGGGGAGCAGAGCTGGGTGTGGCCAGGGGTTCAGATCCCTGCTTCTCTGTGGCCACCAGTGGAAGGGGCTGCCCAGGGCAGAGCTGAGAGCAGGCACCGTCTGTGACACTGGACAAGTTAGTTAACCCTTGTGCTCCGGCTCCTCACCTAGGAGGTGGGACCATAACAGTCTCAAGAGGAGGGGTGGGGTTGGGGAAAGGCAGGAGAGGGCCTGCCCCCTCATGGCTTTGCTCGGAGCAGGCAGACAGGCATCGGGAGACAGCAGCTCAAGAGGCCACAGGGACCTTGGCGTGACGGTCAAGTCATTGGAACATCAGAAAAGCCCCGTCAGCCCAGCTGCCTCCGCCAGCAAGCAAGGGAGCATCTAGCACAGGGAGGAGCATTTTAAACCAAAATGGAAGTAAAAAGTGGCTTAGGGCTTAGGGTGTCTGGAGTCTGTGTCCGCCGCTCTGAGCCGCGGGGCGTCTGTGCTGCAGGAGGGACGCCCCAGCAGGAGGGATGCCCCAGCAGGAGGGACGCCCCAGGCCGAGAAAGAGTGTGGAAAGAACATTTTCCTTGAATTTCCTGTTTCGGTGTTTTGTTGATCTTGTAAGTCGCTCGGTGGGAGTCCAGTTTCATTTTAAATGTGGCTCTTTGTTTCCGGTTTTTCTTTTTGCTGACTGGTGGACAGGGTGCCGTCCTGAGCGTGCCGGGACCTGAGGTACGTGCCTGCCTGGCTTCTAAGGGACAGGCCTGTGGGGACCTTGGTACAAGGCTGAGTGGGGTCCGGGCAGCCGCGTGGGTGCGTGATGACCCCAGCTGACGCTGTTCCTTTTTCCCCAGGGCCGGCCGGGTTTCGCAGGCTTTCCCGTGAGTAACCTGGCGCCAGAGCTACGCGCTGCCCGCCACTGCCCTCCCTGCTGGGGAGGGGTCTCCGCCTGGTAGCACAGAGCAGCCTGGTCAAGCTGGGGTGGGCCTCGTCAGGCCTGAGGGATAGCGACAGTCACTGCCCCGAGGAAGTGATGGGAGCAGGATGTGGGCGAGAGCCCCTGGCAGGCCCTGTGCTGGGTGGGCACCTGTGACACTGAGGCTGCTCCTTGCACCTGCAGAGGCCTGCAGTGTCCGGAGTGAGGCTGGGGCCGAGAGGGGCCCTGGGGGGGCAGACAAGACAGGCATATTGCCGGGGGCAGCTGTCCAGGGAGGTGGAGCAGCTGTCAGAGATGGGGGAGACGCTGGCCACTCGGGCCTCACTGCCTGGCCTCCATTCCAGGGACCTGCAGGACCCAAGGGCGACCTGGGCTCTAAGGGTGAACGAGGCTCCCCGGGACCCAAGGTAAGGGGCTCAGGTGCTGTCCCTCAACCCACTTTGTGATGCAGGGGTGGCCCCATCCTGCCCAGGTGGCCACTGTTGGGAGAAACCTGGGATCCCCCGGCTGCTACTGTGACTCACAAGCCGCGCTCGGGCCGTCCCTGTGGTCACCTCCCGTGAGAGGACCCGGGGCTGTTATGCTCAGTCACAGAGACCCTGCCATCCCTGTGGTCCTGCTGTCCCTGTGGTCCTGCTGTCCCTGTGGTCACCTCCCGTGAGAGGACCCCGGGCTGTGATGCTCAGTCACAGCGGCCCTGCCTTCGGGGCTCTGGGTGAGGCTTTGTGGGAAGGAGCTGGCCCTGACCCTGCCATACCTGCTGCTGTTCCAGGGTGAGAAGGGTGAGCCGGGCAGCGTCTTCAGCCCCGATGGCAGTGCCCTGGGCCCTGCCCAGAAAGGAGCCAAGGTGAGGGCTGGGCAGCCTCCTTCCAGTGGGCATGGGGGCTCCTGGGGCCATGGAGACAGCCTGAGGAAGGTCTTCCTTAGGGTCTGGCTCCTGACGCACGAGCTTCTCCCAAGCAGGGCTCCAGCATCCTGGCCTGGCCCTCGTGGCCCCTCCTCTCTTGCACCCATGTCGGAGGTCCCGCCGGCCCCTCATCCTCTCCCTGCCCCTGAGCCCACCCTGCCGAAGGGAGATTCTCAGTGGGCTGCGGCTCTGAACTCGCGCCTCCCTGGGGCCTGGCCTGTGGGGTGCAGGAGCCCAGGCTGTACCACCTCAGCCTCACCAGGTTTCTTGCTGCCCCTCCAACCTCTTCCTGGGGGCCCTGATGCTGTGGGCAGCAGCCGCATGATCCTTCCTCTCTGCAGCCCCAGGGTGCCTGCAGGACCCTGAGCATAGCAGGGCCCGGAGTCAGTTCGTCAAGGGGCCTGTGCCTGGGTCCCCACCCCAGCAGGCAGTCACCCAGACAAGCCCTGGGGGAGGGTCCTGGGGGGGAACCTGGATCTTTGGGGTGTGGAGCACTGGCTCTCCCACTTTCAGAGGAGCAGTGAGCCCTCTGGGGTCTTAGGGGTGCACCTCAGACACAGGATCCCCAGGCCCAGCGAGAGCTCCACTGTCCTACCCAGCTGTGCATCGGAGCCGGGGCCTGCAGCAACCAGGACACTGTGGCACACACACCCTCCGCCCCTGCTTCAGGGCCCCGGGGTATACCCCATGCTCGCACCAACCTGGATGCAAACCCCAATCCTGAACCTCCTCTTGCCAGCAGCTCCCGTCCTCCCCAGGGCTGCCGGCGCCTTGAGGACTGCCCAGTGCACCCAAAGGAGCCACAAGGGTCCTCAGGGAGGCTGCCGGTGGGGCACAAGCCGCCATCTAACTGTGCCTTCTTGGTTGTTTTTGCTCAGGGAGAGCCAGGCTTCCGAGGACCCCCGGTAAGTCGGCCTGTGGCTTTCTCTGCACCGAGCTTGGGCATGACGGCCCCCAAGGACGCGGTCGCCCGCGGCTGCTGAGTTCGTGCTGTGCGGCCCAGGGCTCATCTCCCAAGTGCAGCTCTGAAGCACGTGGGGCAGGTGTCGGTGTGAGGCTGCAGCGGGCTCCTCCGAGCTGATGGGTGGCCCAGGGCGACAGGCTCTGCACGGCCCCTCCCCTTCCCCAGGACCCCCCAGCTCGTGGACAAGGGCCAGGGTCTGTTCCTCTAAGCCTGGCTCCCTTCCTCTCACAGGGCCCGTACGGACGGCCGGGGTACAAGGGAGACATTGGCTTCCCTGGACGGCCGGTGAGGACCTGGGGTCTCCAGTGGGGGCAGCAGATGGGGTCTGGCAGGTGGGGAGCAGCCCAGGCCCACGGGGGTGACATGCCCAGAGGGGAGTGGACGGCCACCGCACCCCCTGTGCTCCCCCCAGAACCGGCCTGGGCACAGCTCTTGTCCTGGATGTGGCTGGCAATACACCAGGAGGGGCCAGTACCCAGGAGGCGGCCCTGGGGGGCAGACAGGGCAGTGGGCCTGTGTGTGCTGGAGTCAGTCACCTCCTCCCAAAAGGGTTCTTGAGCAGGAAGGAGGGGTGAGAAGGGCTGGAGTAGCCTGAAGGCTGGGAACGTTTGAGGCTGAGTGTGGGCCGGGCCTGGTGTGGGGCTACTGCAGCCACCTTGCCGGAACGTGGCTGGTGATGACCAGAGCCCAGCAGTCCCCACCCCCTGTGCTCTGCCCCAGGGTCGCCCCGGGATGAACGGATTGAAAGGAGAGAAAGGGGAGCCGGGAGATGCCCACCTTGGATTTGGCATGAGGGTGAGTGTCCCTCAAGGGGGGCCTGGGTGGCTGGGAGACCAGGACCTGGGAATGGCCTGGCCACAGCCTGGGGTCCTACAGCTCCTCTCAGAGCTCGCCAGTGCTCGTGGGCGATCTCCACAACTGCGCTGGTCCTGGCCGTCCCATACCTATGCACCACTTCATACAGTGTGCCACTCACATATCCCTGCACACAAACTGGCCACTTCATCCATCAATGCAACACTCTGCTCTCGTACATGTCGTGCTACATAACATGCTCGTGTACATCCATATCCACCCCATGCTCCATACATTACACATGCCCACACACTCCACATATGTGCACAGTCTTACACATGTATTTGTGCATATGCCGTGCCTGTCCACACTGCACACCACGTGTATACAGATGCCATCATTAACGTGTTGAAATATACACATGTGTAATCCATATACTCATACATGGAATGTAAGCCCTCCCTGGCTCATTCCATGATTGGCATACACACTGCACACGTACACTCATGCACACACATACACAAGCACACACACCTGTACACATACATGCACGCATGTGCACCCATACACACACACACCAGGCCAGCATGGATTCTCAGCAGGGCGTCCATGGGCCTGGGCCATGCCCTGCAGCCCTCCATGCCCTCCATGCCCTCCATGCTGGGGGTTCTCCCGCTCAGCCCAAAGGCATCCACTCTGCTGCATTTGAGCCAAGAGCTTTGTGTCCCTGGTGTCAGCAGGGTGGGGCATTTTCAGTCAGCTTTTACCTGAGACGCAGACCCGGTGGCCTCTTCACTCCTCCCGAGGGACGTCTGTGCACGACTCCAACGTGGGATGAGGTGGGGCCGGGGCCAGCTCCTGTCCCCAGGGAGCCGTGGCCCGAGTGACCCACTGCATTCTCGGTTCTGCCTGGTCAGAGGTCTGCCTGGCCAGGTTTCTGATTTTTCTGATTTTTCTGAACTGTCCCTGCTCCCACCTGCTGCCTGACAGGCCATAAGCCTGACAACAGCTCTCTGCCCTCCCCACAGGGAATGCCCGGCCCCCCAGGGCCTCCAGGGCCCCCAGGCCCTCCAGGGACTCCTGTTTACGACAGCAATGTAAGTCTCCGGGGCGCCCACTGTCCTGCGGCTGCCCTTGGCTCTTCCACAGAGCCCCACAGAGGGGCTGGGCCTTCTTCTCCCCTGGCCTCTGTGTCCAGGGGTCCTTCTGGGATGGGCCAGTCTGGTGGGCAGTGGATTAGCAGCTGAGTTCCCGAGGAAGGCGAAGGCATGTGGAAGGCAGGGCTCTCTCAGTGTGGAGCTGCTTCCAGCTGAAACTCTGCTAAGAGCCTGAGCCCAGGGGTGCTGGGGGCACCCGCTTTTTCCCAGGCTCAGCAAGGTGAAGTGACCGATAAGGGTCAAGTGGTGTCACGCCGTGGCTCCTGCTCTCCACACCCCTGTTCCCTCCTGTCTCTGACTAGGGGTGGCTGCCGTGGCTCCTGCTCTCCGCACCCCTGTTCCCTCCTGTCTCTGACTAGGGGAGGCTGCCATGTGGCCTCATGCAGGGGCTGGTGCTTCTGGACTTGGGGACCCCTGAGTGGTGGCAGCCTTCACTTCAGAACATCGCCCTCACAGCCACCTCTCCCCATTCCTTGCAGATGTTTGCTGAGTCCAGCCGCCCCGGGCCTCCAGGATTGCCAGGTGAGGGCCCCGGGCTCACAGCTGGGGATACAGGCGCTGAAGGGATGCTCCAGGGCCCCACGTGCCTTCCCGCGCCAGCAGCAGTGAGACCCCCCAGTGCCCTAAGGCCGGTGCCACGCGCCCAGCCCATGCCCCCAGTGCCCTAAGGCCGGTGCCACGCGCCCAGCCCATGCCCCAGTTCTGATGATGTTGGCCCTCCCAGCACGGCTGTCCAGGACCTGACCTTGGGGTGGCCCCATTTGCTGTTCTCCGTTTAGACTTTGCTTTTCTGCCCAAAGCAGAGTGGAAGCAGCCCCATCCCTGCTGTTGGTCAGCACATGCCCTGCAGATGTGGCCTGGCCTCCACGTGGCCTGCTGAGGGGGACCCGGGGTGCCCCTGCTCTCCAGGAGCTCCTACCCTGACTGTCCCCACGTCCATCTGATGCCCGCCAGCCAGGCCCCCAGGCACTGGGGTATTTCAGGCAGGAGGGGCACCACCCTGGAGCCCTCCCTGGCACACTCCGTGACGGGCACTGGGTCTCTTCCTCCAGGGAATCAGGGCCCTGCAGGACCTAAGGGCGCCAAAGGAGAAGTGGGCCCCCCCGGACCACCAGGTGAGCACCTCTGGGTCTCCCAGGCGGAGGAGGTGGTGTGGCCAGCACTGAGGCATGGTCACACCCAGAGCCCCCCGGCGGCTCCTGGACCCTCACTGGGTGGTGACCACCTCGCCCTGTGGGAGGAAGGAAGCCCCTTCTGGGTTGATGCGGATGTCAAAGGACCTGGATTTGGAGGCGGGGGCGGCTGCAGGGCACAGGCCCAGCAAGATACCCCCATCACCCCATCTCCTGAGGAGCAGGCGGCTGCCCTTCCGCACTAGACCCCAGTGGGCACTGCGCAAAGACACAGCAGCCTAGGTGTGCCGGCGGCCCTGAGACGCCCCCTCCCCTCCCCTCCGTGGGGCCGGCGGCCCTGAGACGCCCCCTCCCCTACATGGGGCCGGGGGTTGGCCCTGGAGGACCTTAGGTCGAGAAACTCTCCAGGGCCTCATGTGGGAAGGAGGCGTTGTCCAACAGGCTGTCCGGAGGGTGAGCCCAACACCCCTGCTCCTCCTGAAGAACGAGAATTGCCCCCTGAGCCCCACCTCCATTGAGGGTGGTGGGGCTGCTTGGATGTCCTGCCAAGACCACCGAGAACAGCTGGATAAAATGTGAGAAAACCACTGTTTGAGGATGTCTGGGGGCTGGCAGAGCAGAAGCCCAGAGAGCCAGGCCAGCCTCGGGCGCCTCTCGCTGCCATGGTCCCCTCTCGCCACCAGGGTCCTCTGCTGAGGAGGCTGCAATACCTACTCTAGCTGGGGCTGCACCTTGGAATGGGAAGGGACCAGGCAGGCAGAGGTTGAGTCAGGCTGGGACATCCTTAAGGCCTGTGGAGGAAAAGGGAGGCAGAAAGCGAGCGGGAAGATGGAAGACGTGCCTGTCCCATCCTTGGATCTCTCAGCGTCACACACGATGCCCAGGAAGGAGTGAGTGGGGCATAGATGACTGGCGCTGACCAGAAACCAGGAGGAGAGGCCGATGACACACCCGACCGGGAGGCCCAGCTCATGGGGTCATCGGACCCGCCTTGAACTCTGAAGGTCACATTCAAAAGCCGCAGGAAGCCTGGAGATGGCAGCAGAGAGCTGGGAAGCTCAGAGGTGTCCATAAATGGTTTCCAAAATATCCAAGAAAGGCCAGTGTAGACTCCGACAGCCAATGGTATTCCCGTAGCCTTTGGAACGAGGATGACATGCAGGCTGGCCACTCCAGACCCGAGCTGTCTCGGCGGTGAAGGGCACTTCAGGGGGAAGATGAGGCCGACAGAAAGGAGTGCAGAGATGGGGAGAGACAGCGCCGGCGGGAACTGGCATCCCAGCAATAGTGGGGTCGTGTGTGGGGAACCAGCGTGGGCTGCCCAGCACAGGGTCCCAGTGACAGTGGGATCTGAGGCTCCTGCAGGAACCGGCGTGGGCTGCCCAGCACGGGATCCCAGCGACAATGGAGTCAGAGATCTGAACAGCAGGTCTGACAGGCGTCACCTGCAATGGTCTCCAGGCCGCGTCCCCAGCATTGGGACCAGGGTCTGCCCCGGAGGGGCCCAGGCTAGGCTGAATGCAGGCCTGGCTTCCAGGAACTGTGATCTCATGAGTGCAGTAGAAACAAGTGGGAAATGCCCACAGGGTAGTGCCCTTCCAGGCGGCTCATGAGTCAAGGAGAAGCAGCTGGAAGTGAGGAACCCCTGGCGCTTAGATACGTCCAGGGCATCCTTAGTCCTCACACTGCAGCCTCAGGGGCCTCCACGGCCGGTCACATCCCTCTGCGGAAGGACCCTCAGGGGCCTCCACAACCGGTCACCTCCCTCTGCAAAAGGACCCAGTCCAGGAGGGAGCATGGGTCCTGACAGCAGCCATGACCTCCAACCCCAGGGACTGCACCTGTGGGATGGGGGTGCCCTGGGGGTGTGGAGCCACCTGCTCAGAGGCTTCTGGGTTACAGGGCACAGCCTCCAAGAATGAGGTTGGGCCGGGCGCAGTGGCTCAAGCCTGTAATCCCAGCACTTTGGGAGGCCGAGACGGGCGGATCACGAGGTCAGGAGATCGAGACCATCCTGGCTAACATGGTGAAACCCCCGTCTCTACTAAAAAATACAAAAAAACTGGCCGGGCGAGGTGGCGGGCACCGGTAGTCCCAGCTGCTCGGGAGGCTGAGGCAGGAGAATGGCGTAAACCCGGGAGGCAGAGCTTGCAGTGAGCTGAGATCCAGCCACTACACTTCAGCCCGGGCGACAGAGCGAGACTCCGTCTCAAAAAAAAAAAAAGAGTGAGGTTGTCTCCACCCCGGTCAGGGTTCCAGGGGAACAGTCACAGGAGAAGGTTTGCCCAAGGCCGTCTAAGGTCCCACCTGGAAGGAGAACGGGTTTTGTCATCTCCACTGACAAAATTACAGCTTTAAATAGTACTGTTTCCACACATCAAATGCTAAAGAACAAACAGCATTTATTGTTAAAGAGCAACAAACATTTATTTGATGAAAATAGATGGGAAGAAATAGTAAAGATCAAAAATGAGTGAAGAGAAATTGTGTATGGTGTACGTATATAAAAATAGCAAGGATCAGGACAGTCCAACAATCCGAAGTTAATTCTTTGAAAAGGCTCACAACATTCCTAACCTCTGCCAAGGCTGATGGAAAGGGGAGAAGCGACAAGGAGTGATTTCAGCAAAGGGCCCCTCCGTGGTCTGGAAGGAGCCACCTGGAACTTCCACAGCTTCACCCTCGGAGGGGGTGTGGGGACCTCAAGTCAGGGCCAAGGCAGCTGCCTGCCCACCCTGGGAGGGGCAGAGGAGAGACAGGAAGGACAGGACGCGGGAAGGAAGGAATCGCGTTGCTCTTTTCTCGGCACGTTTCCAACATAAGCCGCCCAAGTGGATCTGCAGGTGGACCGTCAGGGTTCACCGAGGTCACCAGATGGAAGGGGAGTTGAGAAAAACCACCAACCAGGCCGGGCGCGGTGGCTCACGCCTGTCATCCCAGCACTTTGGGAGGCCGAGGCGGGCGGATCACGAGGTCAGGAGATCAAGACCATCCTGGCGAACACAGTGAAACCCCGTCTCTACTAAAAATACAAAAAAATTAGCCGGGCGTGGTGGCGGGCACCTGTAGTCCCAGCTTCTAGGGAGGCTGAGGCAGGAGAATGGCGGGCACCCGGGGGGCGGAGCTTGCAGTGAGCCGAAATCGCCCCCTGCACTCCAGCCTGGGTGACAGAGCGAGACCATCTCAAAAAAAAGACACCATTAACAAAAACATCAGAAAGTATCAGTTAGCTAAGAAGAACCTAATGAAATATGGGATCTCTACCAGGAAATCAGGCAATGGCTAGAAGCGCCTCAGGCAAACCCGCCAGTGCTGGGGGCTGCAGGGGGAGCCCGGCGTCGTCAGATGCCACCTCAGCGAGACCCCACCTGTGTCTCTCTTGCAGGGCAGTTTCCATTCGACTTTCTTCAGTTGGAGGCTGAAATGAAGGTGAGTGACCTCCCTGGTGGGGTTGGGGGCCTCCAAGATCCTGTACATCCCCCTGGGTGGCTGCTTCCAATTCCTTGCGCCATCCAGCCCAAGACCCCTTCCTGTTCAGCCCTGAGAGGAGCGCTGGCTCCAGAGGGCATCGAGGGTGTCTCTCAGGACGTTTCTGTCCCCAGCTCAGTTTTTGGGGACTTAGCTGATACAGTGGGAGGTGGGGAGTCAAGCCCTATTCTCTGCAGCCAGCAGCTCCCAGGCCTGGGCTCCAGAAGCTTCCGACTGCCGTACCCTGGCTCGGGAGGGATGGGAGGTCACCTGTGGCTTGTAGGGGTTCGGGGCTCCTGTGTCTGACAAGTGTTTCCATCCACAGGGGGAGAAGGGAGACCGAGGTGATGCAGGACAGAAAGGCGAAAGGGGTGAGCCCGGGGGTGGCGGCTTTTTTGGCTCCAGCCTGCCAGGCCCCCCCGGCCCCCCAGGCCCACCTGGCTACCCTGGGATTCCAGTAAGTCCCAGCCTGTGCAGGCAGAGTGTATGTCCCAGGGGTCTGGGTGCAGGAGCTGAGGGCAGGTCCAGCCCGGCCACCAACGCCCGCCAAGGCTGGAGCTGCCCCTGTAAGCTCAGCAGCCCCGACATGGCCCTGTCCCCGTGTGGGGACGCAGCAGGCCGCCCAGGTGTGGGTGCACTGGCCCCGGACACACCCCATCCCCCTGCAGCGTTCCATGGCCTGCCCTCCTGCCAGGGCCAAGCGCATCCACCTCTGCTCCTGGGCTGGTTCAGATCGGGGTTTAGGCCCATCAGTCCTGAAAGACTCCAGAGAGCCATGGGCCCCAGCTTCTGCCTGGGGGCCCACACTGTTGTCAGGTCTCTGGTATCTGCTGGTCTCTCTGGTCAGAGCTGGTCTCTGCCCCAGGATCGCACCCCCAGGGAAGAAGGGGTGATGGTGTGGGGGTTTCTCAGGCCATGGTGTGGGCAGGGAGGGGACCAGTGACTCAGGTGTGGGGGTTTCTCAGGCTATGGTGTGGGCAGGGAGGGGACCAGTGACTCAGGTTGCGCTCATCAAGGGGATGTTGGCAGCTGCAGACCCAGCCCCACAAGCTTGCCCACTCCCAGCCCAGTGCAGACCCAGCCCCACAAGCTTGCCTGCCCCCAGCCCAGTGCAGCCGCAGCCCCACAAGCTTGCCCGCCCCCAGCCCAGTGCAGCCCCAGCCCCACAA
>NW_016809139.1:569698-612128 GCF_001698545.2 Rhinopithecus bieti | reverse complement strand
AGCACCCTGAAACGGGCATCACTTCCTTCTGCCCCTGCCCAGCACCCTGAAACGGGCATCCCTTCCTTCTGCCCCTGCCCAGCACCCTGAAACGGGCATCCCTTCCTTCTGCCCCTGCCCAGCCCCCTGAAACAGGCATCCCTTCTGCCCCTGCCCTGCGCCCTGAAGCAGGCATCCCTTTCTTCTGCCCCTGCCCCGTGCCCTCCCGCCTTGAGCCCCATGCCCCTGCGTTTGGGTCCCAGCAGGTGAGGCTCTGGGCCACGCGCCAGGCCATGTTGGGCCAGGTGCACGAGGTTCCCGAGGGTTGGCTCATCTTCGTGGCCGAGCAGGAGGAGCTCTACGTCCGTGTGCGGAATGGGTTCCGGAAGGTCCAGGTGAGTGCTGTGCATGGCAGGTTCCTGACTTGTGGAAGGACCCAAGCTGCCTCCTGGGGCTTAAGGCAGGCGAGAGGCCCAGGCCCCAGACAGGGATGGAGGCAGGTGGCAGCCAGCGCTTGTTAAACTTTCAAACTTTTGGCAAAGTTTAGTAAAATACTTTTGTGAGCAGTTTTGGGATTAGAGAAAAGTGAGCTCAAACTTCTGGAAGCAGATGAACACATGGTGCATGAGGGGCTCCTGGTGGGTCACGTCACAGTGAACATTTACAAAGATAAACATCACCTCACACGCCTGTTAAGGTGTCTGGTGGGACAAGGCTGGAGTGGGGCTCGGGCCCTCCAGGGCCACGTGATGTCCACAGCACGGCCCCGGCTGGGATGCAGGCTGTCCCATGGCTCTGCACCCCACGTTATAAACACCGAGGTGGGATGAAATGTGCCCTCGCCGCTTAGCATGGGCCTTGCTCACCAGCCTGGTTCCTCGGACACACGTGGGATCGCCCCTTCCAGGCCAGGCCAGCCTCTTTCCTGCTTTCCCAAAACGGCCTGGATGGCAAGAGCGGCCACTCTGACCCAGGTGGGTGTGGCATGGGTTTGCCTTCATGTGGCAAAGGTGAGGACTGATAGAAGCCCCGTGCCGCCAAAACGGCCTGTGACGTCTGTGGGAGCCTCCACGGCAGACTGTGCATTGACACAGCCCTGACTTCTGCAGCCCTCCCACCTTCCTGCTAGCACTCCCTCCATCTCACCACCGGCCCCCACCCAGGCCTGGGCCGGCCCCTGCAGTACCCCAGACTGTGAATCCCATTCCAGTCCCTTATCTGGCCAGGGAGAGGCTGCCAGTCTCACAGCAGATGCCAAGCTGGTGCCCACTGTGTGCCAGGTGTTCTCGTAGGCAGTGAGATGCAACCCCATCCTAACTTTCAGGGGCTTTAGTCCTGACAGGAGGAGGCAGAGGATGGCATCCTAGCAAACGTGCTGGGAGGGCCGGGTGCTGGGCAGGGAGGGTACCCTTCTGTGGTCTGGAAGGGCCAGGTGCTGGGGAGGGAGAGGCGGGTGCTGGGCAGGGAGGGCACCCTGGCTCAGGCCCAGCCGCAGGTCCTGGATGACCCTGCTGCTTTCTTCCAGCTGGAGCCCCGGACGCCACTTCCACGAGGGACGGTAAGGAGCGTTTTCTCTGTTGAGACTGGTGGGTGGTCAGGACACGAGGGGGTATGTGCTGTCTCTTGTTTGGGGAACAACACGTGGTCCTTTGGAGCCCTGGAGCTGAGCATGTGGCTCACCATCAGCCTCTGGTGCAGAAAACGGGTGCAGGCCACCCAATACCTCCGTCTCAATGCAGGACACCCCAGTACCTCTGTCTCAGTGTAGGACACCCCAATACTTCCGTCTCAGTGCAGGACACCCCAATACCTCCGTCTCAGTGCAGGACACCCCACTACCTCCGTCTCAGCCGCTGGCCTCACGAGGGAGCCACTCTCATCCCTCAACTTTCCCAAATGTGTCTGTCACTCATTGCCCTCCTCAGGGTCAAAATCCTTGGGGCCAAAATCCACATCTTGTATCTTTGCCTTCCCTCTCCCAAAGTGCCAGACACAAGAATGGATATCTCTAGGGTGGTGGCTGACTGGGTGGGTGAATCAATGGGGAGGTGGATGGATGGGTGGATAAGATGGCGGACAGGTGGGTGAGTGGATAGATGGGCGGATGGATGGTGGACAGGTGGGTGAATGGGTGGGTGGGTAGATGGTGGACAGGTGGGTGAGTGGATGGGTAGGTAGATGGGGCGGTAGCTGGATGGGTGGATGATGGACAGGTGGGTGAGTGGATGGATGGTGAACAGGTAGATGAGTGGATGAATGGGTGGATGGATGGTGGACAGGTAGATGAATGGATGAATGGGTGGATGGATGGTGCACAGGTGGGTGAGTGGATGGGTGGATGGATGGTGGACAGGTGGGTGAGTGGATGGTAGGTGAGGGGATGGATGAATGGATGGATGATGCACAGGTGGGTGGGTGGATGGATGGTGCACAGGTGGGTGGGTGGATGGATGGTGGACAGGTGGGTGGGTGGATGGGTGGATGGATGGTGGACAGGTGGGTGAGTGGATGGATGGTGGACAGGTGGGTGAGTGGATGGGTAGGTAGATGGGGAGGTAGATGGATGGGTGGATGATGCACAGGTGGGTGAGTGGATGGATGGTGCACAGGTGGGTGGGTGGATGGATGGTGCACAGGTGGGTGGGTGGATGGGTGGATGGATGGTGCACAGGTGGGTGGGTGGATGGGTGGATGGATGGTGCACAGGTGGGTGGGTGGATGGATGGTGGACAGGTGGGTGAGTGGATGGGTGGGTGGATGGATGGTGCAAAGCTGGGTGAATATTTTCGTTTTCCCAAGTGTTGCGTCCGGCTGCTGTTGGCCCCTCCTTGAGTACAGGTCATGACTTCTTAATTGGCTCAGGAGTGAAGCCTGATGTGGAGCAGTGTCGGGCTCTGCAGCAGCCGATCTCCTCACAGGGTTCAGCCCAGTCTGCTCTCACTCATTTGCCCATTCATTCATTCATTCAGTTGGCCAGTCACTAGTCACGGCCCCTCCTGTGTGCCGGGTGGCCATGGATATTGCCCTGGGTAGCACACAGCCCGGCCCTGTGGAGTGGACAGTGGGGACAGCAATGTGGACGCAGTGCAGGTGGATGGCAGCTGGGTCAAGAGGGGCTCAGGGCTGTGGGGAAAGGTGCAGAATCAGGGGAATCCAGACTGGGGTGCAGACCTGGGGGCTGGGATTTCTAGGGTGGAGGTCACCTCTGAGGGAGACAGAGCAAGGGCTCAGGGACATAAGGTTGGAGGTCACTGCGCTTAGGTCAGGGGCCCTAAATTGGAGCCACAGCAAGGAGAGGGCAGGTCAGGGCACGTGGTCAGTGAGGCCCACAGCTTCTGCGCACAGCTGGGTCTGGGGGCCTGAGCAGAGGTGACCACGATCCAGCGCCACAGCAGGTAGGACTCCCTGCCCTTACTCCTGCCCCCACTGGCAAGGCAGCTCCAGGGTTGGGGGCACAGCGCCCTGCTTGCCAGCTTGGAGTGCAGCCCCTACACAGCCCAGAGGAGGACACAGATGGAGGAGGGGCAAGCGGAGGGCCCCCCTGCCGACAGGCCCCGCATCTCCCACCTGCAGGACAACGAAGTGGCTGCCTTGCAGCCCCCCGTGGTGCAGCTGCACGACAGCAACCCCTACCCCCGGCGGGAGTACTCCCACCCCACCGCAAGGCCCTGGCGGGCAGACGACATCTTGGCCAGCCCCCCTCGCCTGCCCGAGCCCCAGCCCTACCCTGGAGCCCCGCACCACAGCTCCTACGTGCACCTGCGGCCAGCGCTCCCCACGAGCCCACCCGCCCACACCCACCGCGACTTCCAGCCCGTGGTGAGTGCCCTCATAGTGGGTTCGGCTCCATCTAGCCCCTTGGCTCTTGGGGCGGCAGAAGAGGACCCAGCCCCTGCAGAGCTGCTGGGGGGGTCCCAGACTTCGGCCATGGGTGGGTGTCTGGTGGCTCAGCCTGGGACTTGCCCTCCTGGTGGCCAAGCAGCGGTCATGAAAGTCCAGCCCCTATCACGTCCTTGAGGAACCGGCGTACCTCCGCCTGCAGCGGCAGCTGGGGGCACCCACGTGGCCCGGGGCTGCTCTGACCCGGCAGGGTATGGGGGCTGCTGCCTGGGCCCCTCAGTGTGTCCCTTGGGCGTTTCCCACTCAGCCCCCCTTGGCCGTGCCTGTCCATACAGGTGTGGGGCCGGGGTGGGGCGCCCAGGGCCTGGGTGTAGGGTGCAGCATGGGACACAGCCCATGATGTGCCCCTCTCCCCACAGCTCCACCTGGTTGCACTCAACAGCCCACTGCCGGGCAGCATGCGGGGCATCCGCGGGGCCGACTTCCAGTGCTTCCAGCAGGCGCGGGCTGTGGGGCTGGCGGGCACCTTCCGCGCCTTCCTGTCCTCGCGGCTGCAGGACCTGTACAGCATCGTGCGCCGTGCCGACCGCGCAGCCGTGCCCATCGTCAACCTCAAGGTGGGTCAGTCCAGTCCTGAGGGCATGGGCTCCTCGGCCCCCACTTGACCTCTGGGGCGAACTCCCAGCGGGGGGCTCCCCTCGAGGACCTCTGGAGGCCGCCATGGTAGACACTGCCACCCAGGCTGGTGACTTCAGGGCAGGCTCCGGGTGGGTCACATCCCATGAGGCTCAGGCCAGGGCCTCTGCATCCCTGGGTGCTGCCGCCTCCCCCAGGCCATCCCATGAGGCCCCCCACGTGGTCCCCTGACCCCCACTCCCCCAGCAGTGCCTCTCAGAGGCTCCCGTGCTGCTGGCCCGAGTGTCCACACAGGTGACAGGCCTCACAAGCCTGGAATCAGGAACCGTCCCTTGGGCCTCCAGTGCCACCCGGCCCGGTGGCCCCTCTGCCACAGCACCCTCCTCCATGTTGCTTTATTCTGTGGCTCCTTTTCGTGCACTGGGCTATTTCTGGGTGCCCTGGGGAGGACCACATTCCCAGAAGCAACAGCAGAGGGGTCACAGACCCAGGGTCCAGGGCTGGGAGCAGGCGGCTGCGGCCCGGTGCTCCCCACCCTCTTATAGCCTGGCATGAGGGGACAGGGTCCCCTGCCTTAGCCGAGGCCTCTTGGAGTCTGCAGAGGCTGCCTGGCCAGGCCTGGCTTCCCTGCGCTTGTTCCCTGGCGGGACGTGCCCAGAGGCTGCAAAAGCCCCTCCGCCCACACACACATGGTTTCTCCTCCAGGATGAGCTGCTGTTTCCCAGCTGGGAGGCTTTGTTCGCAGGCTCTGAGGGTCCGCTGAAGCCCGGGACACGCATCTTCTCCTTTGACGGCAAGGATGTCCTGAGGCACCCCACCTGGTAGGTTCCCACTGCCGTGTGAGCAGCTCTGAGAGCCCCAGCCACGGAAGGCAGACAGGCAGGACAGATGGATGGGCAGGCGTGTGCCCAGTGCACCTAAGAGCAGTTCCCCCTAAGTTTTGGGACAGATCTTATACATGCTCATTACTTAAAAATTATAAAATCCAAAAGAGCATTGAGAAAATGAAAACTGCTCTGATAAGTAATCATTAGCATATGTTTGAGAGGAATGTAGTTCTAAGAACGCCTTTAAGCGCCCCCGGCCCTCTGCCCATGGCGGATAGACTCCAAGTCTCCCAAGATGTCACCACACCCGTGGTCAGCCATGTAAGCATCGCCGTGAGTTTATTCATGGAGAATAAACTCCTCAAAGGACAACACGGAGTCCGAGCATGTGTGCCCTTGAAATGTTGAGAAATTTCCAGGGTGTCCAGAAGAATACTTCATCCCAAATGTCGCTGTGCCCTCCCCACATGAGCGCCCCGATTCTTCCAACACTCATGCTTTTAGGGGTGTCTCGGGGTGCCACACAGCATGTCCCCAGCAGTGCCTGGCCATCTGCTGTAACGGAGATGCACCTGCCAAGGGTCTCTGACAGCAGCGCTGTGGGTGGGGCTGGGCCACAGGGCAGGCCGGAAGCCAGGAGCCCAGGAGGTGGAGCTGCTTCCTAGCGAGGCAGCCGCAGGAAGGCTTTGCTTAGCAGGCATGAGGGCCAGGTTCACCCAGCCAGGCCAAGCCCTGGGCCCTCTTGCCTCTGCTGTGGGTGTGGCAGAAGCAGCATGGGGTGCAGTCTGGGAGATGCAGCTCCCTCCACAGGCAGCCAGCAGGGAGGCCACGTGGCCCTCCAGGTTGTGGGAGCCTCTGCAGCCCCGTTACCCCTAGGGCCGGCCTCCTGCCTCTACCTTTCCTGCCTGGGGGGCGGCCTCTGCCCTAAGCGGAGCAAGTCTGGGTGTGACTGACGGCCCGGCGCGTCTTACAGGCCCCAGAAGAGCGTGTGGCATGGCTCGGACCCCAGCGGGCGCAGGCTGACTGAGAGCTACTGCGAGACGTGGCGGACAGAGTCTCCCTCGGTCACAGGTCAGGCCTCCTCCCTGCTGGGGGGCAGGCTCCTAGGGCAGAATGCTGCAAGCTGCCACCACGCCTATATTGTCCTCTGCATCGAGAACAGCTTCATGACTGCCTCCAAGTAGCCGCCGCCTGGATGCGGATGGCCGGAGAGGACGGGCGGCTCGGAGGAAGCAGCCACTGTGGGCAGGGAGCGGCCGGCCAGCCCCCAGCCCCAGGACCCGGCGGCCATACTTTCCTGTATAGTTCACGTGTCATGTAATCCTCAAGAAATAAAAGGAAGCCAAAGAGTGTATTTTTTTAAAAGTTTAAAATGGAAGCCTGATGCTGACGTTCACCTGCCCCAGCTCTCCCGAGCTGTGAGCCCAGCTGGCACAGCCTGGGTCAGGCAGGCTGCAGTATCAATGCCCTGTGCACCCTCTTGGCCTGAATCAGACCACGGCTTGATTTCTCCAGGATTTCCTACTCTGGGAAGCTGTGCTCGCCCTGGCAAGTGCCAACTTCATTTCCCACCTAGCACCTCTGTTCTGTGCCCAAAACCCAGACCTGGTAGCAGACGGGCCCCGTGAGGCAATGGGAGCTGTGGCCACACTCAGCACAGGGCCACCTGGGCTCTCCTCCAGGGTGGGCTTGCCCTGCGGTAGATAGGAGGGGGCTCAGGTCTCTGGGGCTAGGGGCAACCCCTTCTGCTCAGCTCTGGGCTGTTCACAGCAACCCCAGGCATGAGCAGGTTTCCAAGCTCAGAGGTCCACTGTGACCCCTGGCTCTGGCCTGTCCTCCAACATCACACACAGGAGCCTGGGGCTGGCCTCCCAAATGACCCATGAGATACATCCAAAGCAGATAGCTCCATGCTGGCCAAGTCCAAGCTGGAAGATACGAGGGACCTGTGAGTTGGGGTCTGGCAGCCTCCCATCCAGGGCCCCCATCTCATACGCCCGGCTGGGACTTGGCTCAGCCAGCACTTGTCCAGCTGAGTGCCAGGATGGAACGAGGCCACGTCGAAGAGGCTGAGGCTGGCACAGGACATGCGGCAGCCAGCACACAGGGCAGTGGGGAAGGGCTGCCATCTGTGCACTGCCCATGGACAGGCTGGCTCCAGATGCAGGGCAGTCATCAGCTGTCTCCTAGGAAACCCACATCCTTGCCCTCTTTGGGACTGAAGGGGACACCCGGGGTGCACACAGGCTGCCCTGCAGGCGAACAAAGCAGCCACGAGGTGCAACGAGGTCCTCTGTCGCAGCCACCCGTGAGATCTGGCAGCATCGACACCAGAGTCATTCGTGGTGTGGAGGGACAAGTGGACTCAGGGCAGTGCCAGGCTGACCACAGCACACCAGCACACACCTGCCTCGGGACTGCGACAAAACTGGTGGGGCTGGTTCTGTAACTGTGTGTGATGTGAAGCCAATTCAGACAGGTAAATAAAAGTGACCTTTGACACTGACTCTTGGTTTGCAAGAGTCTTCACTGTCACAGGAAGGACACAATTCTCCAAAAGGAGTCCTCAGGAGTCTTCTATCCCTGGACTGCCCCACTGGCAGAACCCGAGTGTGCACAGGCATGCAGTTACATGGGGGTATGCATGCCTGGGCATACACAGGTATGCACAGTTATACACAGGTGTGCCTGGGCATACACAGGTGTGCAGTTATACACAGGTGTGCAGGAGCATCCGTAGAGTACACAGGTACACAGGCATGCACAGGTGTGTGGACACACCAACACTCTCAAGTCTCTCCTCACAGCAGGACCTGGCTTGCTCCCGGGAACACTACATCCTGACAGCCATCCCTGTCCTGGTGGCCAGGTGAGTGCAGGACTCAGAGGCAGGCAGGCGGTGGGTGCAGTGAGCGGGCTGCGGAGGGAGCAAGCCCTTGCCTGGGGGGCGGGTTCTGATGACAGCGTGGGCCTCCCCAGTGACGCTCTGGCCCATGGCACAGGCCCAGCCCACCTCCACCCATCACATCCTGCTAGATCTACGAGCCCAGGAAATGGCTGGTACAGACCCTTCCCAGCAGGGTCCCCAGGGTGGCCGTGACAGGGCCCCTGGATGTGTCCAGGACCACAGCCCTGTCTGACCAGCACCATCCACTGACTCGGGCCATCTTCCACGTGCAGCCTCTGCTTCAATCCAGGGTACCCCAAGATGCCTGCTCCCCTGAGCCACCTCAGGAGACCCTTGGGTCGAGCAGCTCCAGCGGCCCCTCCTCAGCCAGAGATTCTGTCCCCAGCTCTCTGTGTGGAGCCGGTGAGCAGCCAGCCATTCACCCGGGGCCACTGAGATGTGGCAGAGGCCCTGCAGGATAGGCCCATTGACTAGGGTTGTAGGGGGGCTCAGCTCATGGGCACCAAGGCCCTGAGTGGGCTGGTGGGGGGAGAAGGCTGGGATGCCTCTTCTGGCTTCCTCACTGACTGCCAACCCTCAACCCCCAGGCCAGGCGGGCCCAGAATCAGAAGCCCTGGGCACACTCACGTAACAAGTGTGTTTGATGTATGTGGGAAGAGCGTTCACATCACATCAGATGGTCCGGCACCTGTGGGCAAGGCACTAGCGCTCCTTAGACCCCGAGGCCGCTGGGACATACTTCCCCAGCGCCCACCACCAAGGCAGCTCCCCCACGGCTCCCCAGCCCAGGCAAGCCCCGCACACACCAAGGCCAGCACGTCTGCGGTGATCGGGACCAGTCCTCTCCGGGCTGGCACAAGCGTGGGAGCAGCTGAGGACCTGCAGGTCAGGATGGACACACTTCAGAAGGACAGACAGGACCATGGAGGGCTGCCCTTAGGGTGGGAGAGAGCAACCAGCTCCGAGGACCAGAGCCGCTGCTCCCTCTGATGAGGATGCGTTTGCCGCCAACCTGAGATGGCTTTTCCAAAGAGACAGAGAAGCCACGTGCAGTTCTTCATTCTACGTCAATTTGAAAAAAAAAAAAAAAAAAAGGGCCGGGCACGGTGGCTCACGCCTGTAATCCCAGCACTTTGGGAGGCCAAGGCAGGCGGATCATGAGGTCAGGAGATCAAGACCATCCTGGCTAACACGGTGAAACCCCGTCTCTACTAAAAATACAAAAAAAAATTAGCCAGGCGTGGCAGCGGGCGCCTGTAGTCCCAGCTACACAGGAGGCTGAGGCAGGAAAATGGCGGGAACCCGGGAGGCAGAGCTTGCAGTGAGCGGAGATGGCGCCACTGCACTCCAGCCTGGGCGACAGAGTGAGACTCCGTCTCAAAAAAAAAAAAAAAAAAAGCAGAGCATCTTCCAAA
Organism: Rhinopithecus bieti; assembly: GCF_001698545.2. Taxonomy (NCBI): domain Eukaryota; kingdom Metazoa; phylum Chordata; class Mammalia; order Primates; family Cercopithecidae; genus Rhinopithecus; species Rhinopithecus bieti. The sequence goes on along the minus strand of NW_016809139.1, from coordinate 602,523 downwards.
ACGCAAGAGCACCGAGGATGACCAGCAATGTCACAGCTCAGCTATGCCCGGGGGCCTAGGCTCCCACCCTGCCCTAGAGGGCTCAGAACTCCTGTGTGGCCAGTGTCCCCTGAGCTGGTATCTAAGGCCACTTCACCAGCCCGGAGGGGCACAGATTTGTCTCAAGCCCCAGAAGGAGCATGAGCCAGTGAGGCCTGGTGGACACAGGAGCCCACCACCCACCTCTTCCAGCAACCAAAGCCCGCGGGGCACAGCGCAGGGACAGCATGGCCAGGCAGCTGCCCTGAGTGTCGCCAGCAGGCTGTGGCCACCGCTCGAGTGCAGCACAGGGTGGGGGGAATCCCAGGGGACCTGCCAGCAGGCTAAGCGGAGGCCCCCGTGGCTAAGGCAAGCGACCTTCAAGGCAGGAGTCACAGGGACGTACCGAGGGCCACCTGCAAAGTTACCAGAGGGGCCCCCGAGAGTCACTGGTTCACATTCTGAACACTGTCACTTGGATGACGCTGCAAACCCAGCCTGCTGACAGAAGGAGGATGGACAGCCGGCTGGGGACAAGTCTCATCTGCAGTGTCAGAGCCTGAGGCCTGGGCGGAGCACGGAGTGCAGGCAGAAGGGACTGTCACTGGGCTCAGGAATCCAGCTGCCTGCAGGGCCGGGGCTGGGGCTGGGTCGCCCTGTCTTTGCTCCAGGGATGCTGGCCCCACAGTCCCCAGGCCATCTTCTGGGGAGAGCGGCGGGCTGTGGGCTGGCTGCACGCCTCCGAGGCCCTTGTCCTGCACGCTCAGCTCCTGTGCTGCCTTCTCCTCCGTGGGACTCCTCAGACCCTGGGCCGGGGGCAGCGGCACGTGGTGGCCCCGCTGGCAGTGCCGCAGGCCATCCAGCATGGCCCCCAAGAAGTAGATGATGGACAGGATCAGGAAGTACACACAGTAGAAGTGGAACTGGAAAGAGAGGCAGGTGAGGCGGGTGAGGAGGGCCTGGCTGGGATGATGGCACCCTACACCCCAACGCCTGCTCCCAGGCTCATCTTCCTCCAGCTCAGAGGCTGACCCTGAACATGGCACAGCAGTCAGAGGCCAGCCCCAGGAGTAGGTGCCACAGTGCTCACCACAGCCCCCCTTCCCGCCACGGCCTGGCACAGGCCTGAAGAGGGGCTCCCGCCATTTCCCAAGAACCCCTTGGAACCTGGCAGGTGGCTCTGCATGGCCTGCAGTGTCTGCTCCTGAGGCCCCTGCTTGGTGGTGCCTGCTGCCCATCCATGGTGCTGAGACAACAGGAGGACGCCCATGAGGGCTAGAATGTCCCTCCGGGCAGATCAGGGTGAGGATAGCCACAGCAGGTGACCGGGAGCTGCTCCCCAGGGCTTCACGCCCAGAGCGACCCCTCAGCAGCCTGCACATGCGCATGAAGCCCGTCTCCGCCTTGGCGGTGGAAGCTGTGCTACGATGACCAGAAGGAGCGGCACCAGCAGCAGCCACGTCTCTCCTCATTCTCACAGCTGCCAGGGGCAGGAGGGACTGGAGATGTCCCTGGGACACCAGGGAGGGACCTGATCATTCCCGGAGGTGCAGAGGGTTCAGGAGGCTGCAGTGCTTTCAGGACATCTGTGGGCAGAGCCCAGTGAGTCCCACCCAAGACCCCGAGGCCCCAACTCCACGCCCGCAGGCCAGAATCCCTGCAGCCCATCGGCACCGGCACCCTTCCAGGAAAACTGTTTTTAAAGCAAACTCAGGAAGATGGGGCTGACACACTTCTCCCTGTTCTCCTACCCAAGACACTGAGATAAAACCCTGGGAAGACTGAAAGCGGGAGTGAGGCGGGCAGACCGGCCGGGCCCTTGGGGTCTGGGGAGCTGTGCCACGCAGAGCTCCCTGGGGGCTTTTCTTTTCGCCTTAGATATTTTGAAACTCAAGAAGGCAGCAGGCTGGAAATGCCAACAGATGCAGAAAAAAGAGCCCATGAAAGCAGCTCTCTCTGGCCTCAGACCCAGGGAAGGAGCAGCCCAACATGAAGAAAGACCTTTTGACAGGAATCGCCCTGGTCCCTGCAGACACCAGACCTCGGCTCCAACCACCATGTCAGCAAGGACACCTCACCCTCCCCAGCCTGTAACAAGGACCCCCAAGTCCCCTGTGGCGTGGTATCAGACAACACCAGTGGGCACGACAGCTTTCACTCCCACTGGCTGGTAAAGATGCCCACCCTCAACTGCATGAGTCAGTGGAGACCACAGGGAAGCCTAGACTGTCACCCCCAAAGCCTCATGGAGTCAGTGAAGACCATGTGGGGAGCGTGGCCTCTTATCCTCGCCCAGTAGTAAGAGGGTGCCCATCCCCCTCCATGCTGGGAGGTGTCAGAGGAGGTCAAGCAGGGAGTCCAGACTTTCACCCAACCCAGGAATAACAAGAATGTCCCAACCCTAGGGGCATCAAGGGGACCCCAAGGGGAGCTGGACTCCCATCCTTGCCTGGCAACAAGAAGGAGCCCCCACCCAGCCACCCACCCTCGCTCAGGTGTCACGAAGGCTGAGTGGGAGCCTGGACTTCCACTGCTCCTCCCTGTAGCGAGGTGCACACCCACTTGACCTGCTGGAGCTGCGTCAGCCATGACAGGATGCTGAAATTACATCATACCCAAGATGCTTGCATCTCACTAAAAAATCCCTTGGCACACTAAGCCACAAAGCTCTCAAACTGAAAAACAACAGACACCGGCACTAAGACAACAGGGACGGTCGAATTCGCTGAGAAAGATCTTAAAGCAGCCACCATAAAAATGCTTCGGTGAACAATAACAAACATGCTGGAAACAAATGAAAAAAAACAGTCTCAGCAAAGAAAGGGGAGAAATAAAAAAAAATTTAGAACTGAAAAGTACAATAACCAAAATTTTAAAACTTAATGAATCATCTCAACAAAATAGAAGAGGCAGAGAAATGATCAATGAACTGGAGGTAGAACAATAGAAATTATCCAACCTGAACAAAAAAAAAAATGGACTGAAAAAAAAATGAACAAAGTCTCATTCCTTGTGGGGTTTCATAACATGAACCTAACATTTGTGACACGGGGTTCTAGAAAAGAGGAGAAAAGGAGTGGGGTTCAAAGAGCACTTTAGGAAATAATGGCTGAAAACTTCCCAAATTTGGTGAGACATACACTGCAGATTCATGAAGCTGAGCAAACCCCAAACAGAAAACCCAAACAAAATCACACCACCACATACCATATTCAAACTTCTATAAGCTAATGATAAAAATAAGTAAAAAAATCTTGGTAGTGGCCAGAGAAGAATGACCCTTCATGGACAAGCAATTTGAATAACACTAATTTCTCATCAAAAATCCCGAAAGCTATGAGGAAGGGGTACCACATTTCTCACAGGCTGAAAAAAAGAACAGTCTACCCAACATCCTATATCCAGTGAAAACATCCTTCAAGAATAAAAGAACAATCAAGACAGTCAGGTGAAGAAAAACTAAGAGAAGAAATTCATAACCAGCAGATCTATCTAAAATAATGGCAAAAAAAAAAAAAAAAAAAAGTTATCTAAACAGAAAGGAAATTACTAAAGAAGGAAAGAAGCTTGAAATAACAGGAAAGAGGAAATACCACAGTACGCAACATTATGGGTAAACAAAACAGACTTTCCTTCTTGAGTTTTCTAAAATATGTGTGATGATTAATGCAAAAATTACAATATTTTCTTATGTAGCACTAAAGGTATGTAGAGAAAATATTTAAGATAATTGTACTGTAAGCGGGAGATGATAAAGTGACATAAAGGCAGGCAAAGTTTCCATACTTCACTCAAACTAGTAATGTAATACAGAAAGCAACCAAAAAAGCTATACTAAGTATATTCAAAAACACAATAGATAAACCAAACAAAATTCTAAAGGATGTACAAGTAACCCACTGGAAGCTGAAAAAATGTAAACAGAAACTAAAAACAGAGAATCAATGAAAAATTAAAAACGAAATGGCAGACTTAAGCCCTAATATACAAATTATCACATTAAATATAAATGGTCTAAATACACCAACTGTAAGACAGAGATTAGCAAAGTAGATTTTAAAACATGACTCAACCACGTGCTGTCTACAAGAAGCTCACTTCAAATATACCAAGATAGGAAGGCTGAAAGTAAAACGATGGAAAAAGATGTATCATGCAAACATTAATCAAAGGAAAGCAGGGGTGGCTATATTAATGTCAGGTAAAGCAAACTTCCGAGCAAAAAAAAAAAAAAGACCAGAGACAGAGAAGGACATAATATAATCCACTATTACACAATGGACAAGAAAGTCAGTCCACCAAGACAAATTTCAATCCCAAACGCGTATGCAACAAACAAAAGAGCTACCAATATGTGAAGCAAAACATGACAGAACTGAGAGGAGAAATAGATCCACAATTATACTTAGGAGACGTCAATACTCCCTCTCAATAATAATAAAACTAGACAGAAAATCCACAAGAACTAAGAGGAAATCAATACCATCAGCCAATAGGATCCGATCAGCATTTACAGAACACTCCACCCAAAAGCAGAATATACATTCTTTCCAAGTGTCCACAGTATATCAAAACGGATAATATTCTGGGTCATAAGACAAATCTTAACAAATTTATAAGGACTGAAATAATTATAGAATGTGTTTTCTGATCACAATATAATCAAAAAAATTAATAACAGATAACAGGAAAATCTCAAAACACTTGGAAATTAAACAACAAAATTTGAGATAATGATGCATCAAAAAACACACTGAACTGAATGAAAATGAAAACATAGCCTATTAAGATTTGTGGGATGCAACTAAAGCAGTACTGAGTGGGGAAATTTATAGCATTAGATGCATAAATTAGAAAAGAGGAGAGGTCTCAAACCGATAGCTCATCTCCAGAACCTAGAAAAAGAAGAGCAAAATAAATCTAAAGTAAGCAGAAATAAGGAATTAATCAAGTTCCAGCCAGTGCACTAAGAAAAAAAAATAAAAGATATACAGATCAGAAAGGAAGAAATTTTTGCAGATGACATAATTATCTACATAGAAAATCTCAAGGAATTTAAAAAACAAAGACCAAAAAACAGAAAAGCCTCCTAGAACTAATAAGTAAGCTCAGCAAAATTGCAGTATACAAGATAAACACACAAATATCAACTATATTTCTATACACTAGCAATGAACACGTATACACTATTGGGTTCACTATTGTGAACCCATCCCCCAATTCATATGTTGCAGTCCTAACCCGCAATGTCACTGCATTTGAAGACAGGGCCTTTCAAAAGGTAATTACAGCTAAATGAGGTCATAAGGATGGCGTCTTACTCCAACCTGACTGGGTGTCCTTATAAGCAGACAGACACTAGCCAGGCGTGGTGGCTCACGCCTGTAACCCCAGCACTTTGGGAGGCCGAGGTGGGTGGATCACCTGAGGTCTGGAGTTTGAGACCAGCCTGGCCAACATGGAGAAACCCCGTCTCACCCTAAAAACACAAAGTTAGCCAGGCGTGGTGGCACATGCCTGTAATCCCAGCTACTCGGGAGGCTGAGGAAGAATTGCTTGAACCCGGGAGGAGGAGGCTACGATCGGCCAAGATCACACCATTGTACCCTAGCCTGGGCAACAAGAGGGAAACTCCATCTCAAAAAAAAAAAAAAAACCAGATACCAGGGAGGACCACACACATTAGAAAGACCATATGAAGACAAAGGGTGAAAATGCCATCTGCAAACCAAGAAGAGAGGCATCAGGAGAAACCAATCTGCCAACACCTTAATCTCAGACTTCCAGCCTCCAGAACTGTGAGAGAATACATTTCTGTTGTTTGTCACCCAGTTTGTGATATTGGGCTATGGCAGCCCAAGCAGACTAATGCAGATAACAAATTTCAAGATACGGTTTGATTTACTTAAAAAAAAGCATAAACTAAAACATGTACAGTACTCATATGCTGAAAACTACAAAATGCTGAAAGAAATCAAAGATCTAAATAATTGGAAAGATATGCCATGTTCATGGATTGGAAAACAACACAGTCACCATGTCAGTTCTCCCAAAATTGATATACTGGCTTAATTGCAATTCCTAACAAAATCTGAGCAAGAATTTTTGTAGATATAGACAAGATTACTCTAAAATGTATATGGAAAGGCAAAGAAACTGTAAGAGTCAAAACAATTTTGAATAAAAAGAAGTTGGAGGAATCAGTCTATCCAATTTCAAAACTTGCTAGAAAGCTTCATAACCAAGACGGTGTGATATTGGTACAACGGGAAACACACACTTCACTGGAACAGGATAAAAACCCAGAAACAGGCTCACATAAATACGCCCAACTTTTGACAAAGGTGTAAAAGTAATTCAATGGGGAGAGCTAAGTCTTTTCAACAAACGATGCTGGAATAAATGGATACACAGGCCAAAAACAGTGACCTCAACCTAAACTTCACATTTTTTTTTTTTTTTTTTTTGAGACGGAGTCTCGCTCTGTCGCCCAGGCTGGAGTGCAGTGGCCGGATCTCAGCTCACTGCAAGCTCCGCCTCCCGGGTTTACGCCATTCTCCTGCCTCAGCCTCCCGAGTAGCTGGGACTACAGGCGCCCGCCACCTCACCTGGCTAGTTTTTTGTACTTCTTTAGTAGAGACGGGGTTTCACGGTGTTAGCCAGGATGGTCTCGATCTCCTGACCTCGTGATCCGCCCGTCTCGGCCTCCCAAAGTGCTGGGATTACAGGCTTGAGCCACCGCGCCCGGCCAAACTTCACATCTTATACAAAAATTAACTCAAAGCTGATCAGAGACTTAAATGTAAAACACAAAACTAAAAAAGAAATTTGAGGAAACTCTTCTGAATTTAGGGCTAGGCAAAGAGTTTCCATAAAAGGAAAAACTGTAAATCAGACCTCGTGGGAGTTAAAAAAACACTTGTTCTGTAAAAGACCATGTTAAGTAGATGAAACAACAAGCTACAGAGTTGAAAAAAACTGCAAACTGTATATATCCAACAAAGGACTAAAATCTGGAATACACAAACAATGCTTAAAACTCAAGAGTATAAAAATGAACAATCCGGCTGGGCGCGGTGGCTCAAGCCTGTAATCCCAGCACTTTGGGAGGCCGAGACGGGCGAATCACGAGGTCAGGAGATCGAGACCATCCTGGCTAACACGGTGAAACCCCGTCTCTACTAAAATACAAAAAAAATTAGCTGGGCGAGGTGGCGGGCGCCTGTAGTCCCAGCTATTCCGGAGGCTGAGGCAGGAGAATGGCGTGAACCCGGGAGGCGGAGCTTGCAGTGAGCTGAGATCCGGCCACTGCACTCCAGCCTGGGGCAGAGCGAGACTCTGTCTCAGAAAAAAAAAAAAAAAAAAAAATGAACAATCCAATGAGAAAATGGGCAGAAGACGTGAAGATTTTGCAAACGGAAAATAAGGACATAAAAAGATGTTCAACATCATTATCCACCAGGGAAATGCAAATTAAAACAACATTATCCCCCAGGGAAATGCAAATTAAAACCACAATCAAATATCACTACACCTATCACAATGGCCAAAATAACAACGAGTAGCAACACGACATACTGAAGACACTGTGACTGATCTCTCAAAGTCTGGGGGGGGGGGTACAAAAGGTACAACTGCTGTGGAAAGCAGGTTTCTTCTTCATAAACAGGCAACTACCTCGTGACTCAACATTTGCACTTCTGGGCGTGTGTCCCAGGGAAAGGAAAACCTATAATCACACAAAAACCTATAAAAGAATGTCTGTAGCAGCTTTATTTGTAATACCCCACACTGGAAACAAGTCTTTCATAGTGAAGAGTTAAATAAAGCGTGCTGTATCCACACCCTGGAACACCACTCAGCAGCAAGAAGGAATCAGCTAGAGCCACAATAACAACCTGGATGAATGTTCAGAGAACAATGTTGAGTGAAAAGCGCCAATCCCTAAACGATACCCAATGCATAACTGTTTATATAACACTCCTGAAATGACAAACTTGTACAAGTGGAGAAGAGGGTAGTGGTTGCCAGGGGTTAAAGAGGAGGTGAGGCTGGGAGCAGGGTGGGCCGTGACTGTAAAGAGCGGCATGAGGGATCCCTGTGGGGACAGAATATTCTGGATCCCGACTGTCACCATGCTGGTTGGGATGTGCTGCAGAACTGTCAGATGTGACCACTGTGAAAACTGGGTATGGGGTACATGGATCTCCCTGTATTATTTATTAAACAGCATGTGAATATAAGATTACCCAAATATAAAGCTTAATTTAAAAAGCAGGCAAACCCAGGCAAGCTCCAGGCCTGTCTGCCCCGCGGTGCTCCATCACAGCTCCCACCCGTCTCTAGGCTCTACCCGCAGCCAAGTCTGAACTCCTCCAGCTGTTCTCCCCATGCTGGAGGAGCGAGAGTGGACACTCGGCACCCAGTAACAGGCGGGGGGTGGGGGCAAGATGAGCCGGCACCACCTCCTCTAGACCCAGCAGGATGTCTAGCCATGAGCAAAATGCCCCACTAGTTACTTTTTAACCTGGAAATCAAACCAGCCAGAGAAAAGTCCGTGTGTTTTTTTTTCTATGTGACAAGAGGCAGCCAGGAACCACAGGCCAGAACCTGCCTCCGCCTCCCCATAGCCATCTCCCCACGGCCTCCATGGCCACACCAGGACAAGGACCAGCTGAGGAAGGGAAGGGGCTTCCTCGTGAGCAGCCCTCTCGGGAAGAACTGCAGCACCCCTGCACCAAGCCCCCATGGGCCCTTAGAAGTCCACTGGGAGGCGCCCCCTCCACAGGGCAGCTGCAGGGGAGCACACGCACAGGGTCCCTAAAGGGCCCTCAGGCATCTGCCCCTCCAGCTGCCAGGGGCTGAACAAGAGGCAGTCACAGAGGGATGTAGGTGGAGGGGGGGGCACAGTAGTCAGGGCAGTCAGCACCCAGAGGCAGGTCAAAAGCCAGGCCCAGCCTGGCGGGGGCCACACAGGGCCCTTGGAGTCTCCCTGGGACAGGCCCTCCCTGCCCATACACGCTGGCAGCCACCGCTGTCTGGGGGCAGAGGTAACTAGGGGCTCCAAGAATGGGGAGGACTTCCTACGGGGTGCTGGAGCCCCTCCAAGGCCAGCTGGACTGCTGCCAGCACCCCCACCCCCGGGGCCATGCATTCAACAGAAGCCTTCTGGGCCCCCTTTCTGCAGACCTGAGACCAGCCCAGCCACCAGGAGGCTGTGTCCACCCAGGCCAGGCCTGGACGCATTCAACCCCGGGCCTCAGAGGGTCACCGCCCTGAGCGTTCACCCCTGGGCCTCGGAGGGTCACCACCCTGAGTGTTCACATCTGGGTCAGGGGCGTTACACCCAGAGGGCTCTGTGGAACGGGGCCATGTGGCCTGCCACTGTGGACAGGCCCTAATGACAATCTTGGGCTGAAGGATGCATTTCGATGAGTGGGCGACAGCCACCCTCACCTAACAGGCATTCGCAAGCCGAAGGGGATGCCTGCTGTTGCCCAGGCCTCATCCTGAGCTCCAGAGTCACCGAGGCTGAACAGACGTGGCACCCTCAGAGGATCAGGGCCAGCCCTGACAGTCCTCCTGCCCAGTGAGACCTGGGCCGCAGGTGGACAAAGCCCTTGTTCCACCCGCCAAGCCCATCTGTCTAGCTGCAGGCTGGGGTGGGGCAGTCCTGAGGAGCCCGGGAGGACCTCTCACACCACGCCCACCACGGCTGTATCCAGCTCACTTGGAGACCCGGCCTTGGCTGGGACCCTCAGGAGTTAAATGTGTGTTTTCCAGCTCCTCTTAGAAGCAGCAAAGGCCCACCAGAGGTGGGGAAGGGGAGGGTACCCGCAGAAGCCTGTGTGCCAACACTGCTGAGTGGCTCTGCTCAGCTCTCCTTCCTGAAGAGAACAAAGCTCACGTGGCCTCTAGCCAGGGCTCAAGGACACCAAGTTCCGGCAGCCACAGGCAGAGAGCAGAGACAAGGACAGGTCCACCTTGGCGAGCAGAGGCTCAGTCGCTTCCACCAAGGCCCAGGGCCTGACGGAGGCTCCCACCCACAACAACTGAGCCCTGCTGGGGTCTCTCTCATTTCCTGCTCTCACTGGCCTGGTGTGTCCCACTGGAAGCCCCAGGCCCGCACCCTGTGCCCCCGGCCCATAGTGGGTTCCACATCAGGAGGGCACCAGGAGGCCTTGGCAACGTCCCCACAAGTAGCTTCCCTCCCCGAGGATGCAGGCCTGAAATGGGCTCACCTGCTTGCGGACCGGGAAGCCCAGGCCCCGCACGTCCGAGACGATGAAGGTGATGATGGTCTTGACAACGGTGGCAAAGAACGTGTTGACCCCGAAGACCAGGGCACAGAGCTCTTTAGATAGAGAAGATGCGATCTGAAAGCTGAACAGGAAGAGCGGGCAGATCAGGCGCTGCTGGGAGAACGAGAAGCAGCAACAGGGAAAAGCCTGCGGCCCGGCTCCCACCAGCCCATGACTCGCCTGGCAGCCATGGGGTCCCAGGGCATGTATAAGCCCCCCACCAAGCCCCCATCTCTCCCACACATGCCCGCCCCTGCCAGGCAGGAGCCAGCACCCAGGCCACCCACCCTTGAGGGGCCATTCTGGGAGCTGCTGCATCCCCCTGGCTCAGTACAGGGTGAGGATCCCTTATCCAAAATGCCTGGGGCCAGAGGTTTTGGATTTTGGAATATTCACATATCCATAAGGAGATACCTTGAGGATGGAACCCAAGTCTAAACATGAAATTCATTTATGCTCATATACACTGTATACGCACAGCCAGAAGGTGATTTTATATAATACCTAACAGACACTTGCAAGCCAAAGGGGCGCTACTGCCCAGGGCCTCACCCTGAGTTCTGGAGTAATTTGTGCATGAAGAAACTTTCGGCCGTGTTCTGAGACTTGTCAAACAAGGTGTGGGATTCCCACTGCATTGTCTTTTCAGAGCTCAAAACTGTCAGATTTTGGAGTATTTCAAATTCTGGATTTTTGTGGTGGTTGTTGTTGTTGTTGTTATTTTTTAGATGGAGTCTCGCTCTGTTGCCCAGGTGTGCAATGGCACCATCTCAGCTCACTGCAACCTCTGCCCCTAGGTTCAAGCAATTCTCCTATCTCAGGCTTCGAGTAGCTGGGATTACAGGCATGTGCCACAACACCCAGCTAATTTTTGTATTTTTAGTAGAGACAGTTTCACCATGTTGGCCAGGCTGGTCTCGAGCTCCTGGCCTCAGGTGACCTGCCCACCTCGGCCTCCCAAAGTGCTGGGATCAAAGGCGTGAGCCACCGCACCCGGCTGAATTCTGGCTGTTTTGATTAGGGATGCTGAACCTGTACAATGGGTGTCACAAAACACAAACTCAACAAGATGCCGAGAAGGGCTCCCATGAGCTCTGGGACGGACCAGGTCACAAGGCATCTCAAAACACTCAGAAAATCATCATCAAGAGAACCCCTGGGCACTGACAGAAAAGTCTGGAACGAAAGTCTTTCATGGTTAAATGTTCGATAAATTAGAAGAGCAGTGAAACCAGAGTCGGTGAGGGAGCAGCAGCCAGGCAGGGCAGGCCCTGGAGGTGAGGGGCAGCCGGGTAGGGCGGGCCCTGAAGGTGAGTGGCAGCTGGGTGGGAGGTGGGTGGGCCTGGAGGCAGAGCAGGCCTTGAGGTGAATGGCAGCCAGATACAGTGGGCCCTGGAGGTGAGTGGCAGCTGGGTAGGGGGGCCCTGGAGGTGAGTGGCAGCCAGGCAGGGCAGGCCCTGGAGGTAACAGCCGGTTACCGCGAGCCCTGGAAGTGGGTGGTGGCATGCACATGTCCAGGAATGAAGGCACCACATTCCTGACATGGAGAGGTGACACACAAGGCTTCTGGTGCTCTGCAAAGAAACTAGTCTTCAGATGCAGTTCCAATTAAAATCTGCAAAGTGCTTTAAAAAAAAAAAAAAGAAAAAAGAACTGGACAAAAAAATATCCTAAAATTCACCTGAAGAAAAAATAAACAAAAATGCCAGAAACCCTTTAGAGAAGGGCAAAGGTGTCTGTGCTGCCAGGCACTGGAGATGGGGGGACAGCGGGGACAGTGCAGATGGGGGGCGGGTGGCAGTGAGGACGAGAAGCACACGGAGGTCCCAGTGAGCAGGTCAGCAGGACAAAGGGCAGATGAACAACAGGGAGAACCCAGCACAAACGAGCTTCTGGACGCTGGCGCTGGGTAGACCAGCCCCCAGGGTGCTTCCAAGGACACTGAGAAACACTGGGAGTTGAATTAAAGGCAAACGAGTGTGGGGCATGATGGGGGCACAGGTGATTGAAAATACATGATACAGATGAGCGCTCCCCAGATCAGCAGAGAGGAAAGTGAGTCCCAACACAGTCAGGAGACACACAGGGGCCACTCAGTCCACAGCAGGCTGGCCGGCCTTGCTCTTGTGAAGGAAAGGCTGGGAGCCCAGCTGGTCCATCAGGGTCTCAGGGAGGGTGGGAAGGCCACTCCACCATCCTGATGGGGAGAAAGCCCGCAGGCCAGCCTGCAGGGTACCTGCAATATTGACAGAAACCTTTCAAAAGCACATACTTTCCAACCTGGCCATTCCCCTTCCAGGAATCCACCTGAGGGCCATTATTAGAATTTGGAAAGAAAAATGTAGGTAGAAGGGCATTCATCTCAGTGTTCTTCTGTTGTAAGAAAAATAGAAATGGTGACTTTACCCACAGACTGGGGGTGGGTTGTAAGGCCCACCACTCATGACCCGGAGTGACCACCTACGTCTATGTCTGACATCAACCCAACACAGACAAGCAGGAAATGCTGGGATTCCCCACAGCAAATGGCGGTTTTCTGCTTTGCACACTGCTGCACCGTGTTGGATTTTCTGCGATGGGCATCAATGACTTTATAACTAAAACCTTTCAGGCATTGTCCCCCTGGATGCAGCAATGGAACGGCACATCAGCAGAGGCCCTGGCACTTTCCACAGTGCTGGCAAGTCAGGGAGGGGGGCCTTCAGGAGCTGGGGGCAGCAAGAGCCCTGCGTGGGCCTCAGGGAGCATGGAGAAGGCGGCCACACAGGAGCAAAAGGGAACCCAAGTATGGCAGGGGCAGGAGAGAAGGGTGGGCCGGGCTGCCCATGCCAGGAGACTGCTGCCTGCGTGTGGGGAGGACAGGGAAGTATGGGGCTGGGCACATCCAGGCAGAATGCTGCAGGGATGAGGCTACCAACGCAGAGGGCACAATGCAAGGGTCGGCAGGGCACTCTCAGCTCAACAGGCTTGTGGCCAGCGTAAGCCTCAGGGGGACGACCCACGGAGGGAGGGAGACAGGGCTCGGAGACCACCCTGGAGTGGAGGCCCAGGAAGGGGAGCTGGGGCCAAAGTCCTCCCAGCTGGCAGGAAAGAGGGGGCAGGTCCAGGGAGGCAGGGGCCAGTGTGAGCACACAGGGTCAGTGTCTGAGTGTGTCAGTGTGTGTGGTCTGAGTATGTGATAGGTGTGTCAATGTGTGGGTGTGTCAATGTGTGGGTGTGTCAATGTGTAGGTGTGTCCATGTGCGAGCGTGTGGTGTGTGTCCGAGTGTGTGGTGTGTTCATGTGAGTGTGCATTTGTCCGTGTGTGGTGTCCATGTGTAGTCTGTGTCCATGTGTGAAATATCCATGTGTGAGTGTGTTTGTCCATGTGTGCACGTGTGGTATATGTGTGGTGTGTCCATTGGTGTGTGGTATCTGTTCACATGTGTGGTGGGTGTGCATGTGTGAGCGTGTGTTCATGTGTGTGGTGTGTCCGTGTGTGGTGTGTTCACGTGTGGTGTGTATCCGTGTGAGTGCAGTGTGTGTTCACGTGTGGTGTGTGTCTGTGTGTGGGTGTGTTTACGTGCGTGGTGTGTCTGTGTGTGGTGTGTCCGTGTGTGTGGTGTGTTCATGTGTGTGGTGTGTTCATGTGTGTGGTGTGTGTCCATGTGTGGTGTGTCCATGTGTGTGGTGTTCATGTGTGTGATGTGTGTCCATGTATGTTGGTGTGTTCGCGTGTGTGGTGTGCGTGTGTGTGGTGTGTGCGTGTGTGTGGTGTGTTCATGTGTGTGGTGTGTCCGTGTGTGTGGTGTGTTCATGTGTGTGGTGTGTGTCCATGTTGGTGTGTCCGTGTGTGTGGTGTGTGTCCGTTGTGTGTGGTGTGTTCATATGTGTGGTATGTTCACGTGTGTGGTGTGTCCGTGTGTGTGGTGCGTTCATGTGTGTGGTGTTCATGTGTGTGGTGTGTCCGTGTGGTGTGTCCGTGTGTGAGCATGTGTTGTGTCCACGTGAGTATGGCGTGTCTGTGTTGTGTCCGTCTGTGAGCATGTGGTGTGTGTTCATGAGTGTGTGGTGTGTGTCTGTGTGGTGTGAGTGCCTGGTGTGAGTGTAAGCTGAGGATGAACTCACACAGGTGCATGCTCCCGCTCCTGCCTGGATGGGGTCTCAGCAGCCTGGGGCCTGGAGGATGGGGTTGGGAGCAGGGCAGCAGCAGGCTTCAAAGAGGAGTGCGGAGGGCCTGGGGTAGCAGCTGGACGGCACAGGCAGGGATGCCCCAGGTCCCAGGAAGAGACAAGCGGGGACCCTGGTCAGCTCCAGGTGGCTGGCGGGGCCAGCAATGGCACAGTCGCTGGGGCGTGACGGGAAGATGGGAGCACCCGGCGAAGCGCGAGGCGTGATCCTGGTGCCTGCCCACCCCCGGCTCCCCACCCTTCTGGAACTCACGTGGCGATGGGCACGAGGAACTGGTAGGAGCCGCGGAACAGCACGAAGGCCGCATAGCACAGCCAGATGCTACTCGTGTGCACCAGAAGGAAGACCAGCCCGGCCTGCGTGGCCGTGACGCCCGCGATGAGCAGCTTGGACCAGCGCACCCAGCGGATCTTCACGAAGCCCGCGGCGAAGGACGTGATGGCACCTGAGACGGGAGGGATGGGGCGTTGCAGTGGCCCTGGGGGGCCACGGGGCACGGGGAGGTGGCAGGAGCCTCTGAGGGAAGGTATCCACGGGGCAGGGGGAGGTGGCGGGGAGCCTTTGGAGGATGGATCCACGGGGCAGGGGGAGGTGGCGGGGAGCCTTTGGAGGATGGATCCACGGGGCAGGGGGAGGTGGCGGGGAGCCTTTGGAGGAAGGATCCATGGGGCAGGGGGAGGTGGCGAGGAGCCTCCGGGGGAAGCACCCACGGGGCACGGGGAGGTGGTGGGGAGCCTCTGGGGGAAGCACCCACGGGGCAGGGGGAGGTGGTGGGGAGCCTTTGGAGGAAGGATCCACGGGGCAGGGAGAGGTGGCGAGGAGCCTCCGGGGGGAAGCACCCACAGGGCAGAGGGAGGTGGCGGGGAGCCTCTGGGAGAAGGTATCCACGGGGCAGGGGGAGGTGGTGGGGAGCCTTTGGAGGAAGGATCCACGGGGCAGGGGAGGTGGCGAGGAGCCTCTGGGGAAGCACCCACGGGGCAGGGGGAGGTGGTGGGGAGCCTCTGGGGGAAGGTATCCACGGGGCATGGGGCGGCAAAGGGGAGCCTCCGGGGTAAGGATCCACGGGGCAGGGGGGTGAACGGGGAGCCTCGGGGACCAGGGCGCACGTACCCAGTAGCGTAGAGGCAGCATCTGCCGCGCCGTTGTAGACTTGTGCACTGTTGGTGGTGGGGTCCACCTCGTTCCACAGGATGTGCACGTAGTAGACCACCAGGTAGTAGCCGGCCGAGTTGAAGACCCACCAGAGGGACCAAAGGCGGAGCTGCGGCCGCCGCAGGCTATCCCCCAGCTCCCGCAGCATCCGCGCCAGCACGGAGTCCC
Organism: Rhinopithecus bieti; assembly: GCF_001698545.2. NCBI lineage: Eukaryota > Metazoa > Chordata > Mammalia > Primates > Cercopithecidae > Rhinopithecus > Rhinopithecus bieti. Next base: position 586,714 of record NW_016809139.1, on the reverse strand, counting down.
CACAGGCCGCCCGCAGCGCGCGCCCCAGCTTCCCTCCGGGGCCGGCGTTCATGCGCTCCAGCTCCGACGCCGAGGCTTCGCCCCGTTCCCGGTCGTCGCGGTTGAAGAAGAGGCTGCGTTTGGGGCGCTTCAGGAAGAGGGCGAGGACCACACTGAAGGTGAGGAAGGCCAGCGAGATGTAGTTGAGCGTGGAGAAGGAGACTCGGCCCACGGTGACCAGCAGCTGGCCCAGCACGGAGCTGGTGAACACACCCAGCAGCACGGCAGCGCGCGAGTAGCCAGCCACACGCTGGTAGCGCGCGGGCCGCACGAGAGAGAAGATGTAGGAGGAGTAGGCGATGCGCGCGGCCATGGTGACACTGTAGAAGAGCTCCATGAGCTGCATGTGTGCCACCGAGTGGCCCAGCAGCAGCAGCAGCCACACCGACACGAAGCTGAGCCCCTGCAGCAGCAGCACGGGCGTGTAGCGCAGGTAGTCGGTGAGCAGGAACACGGGCACCAGCACGGCCAGGTAGGAGTAGGACAGCACCGGCGTGATCTTGTTGGTGACCTGCGGACAGGCGGGCGGGCGCCCCACTAGGCATTAGCAATGCTGAGGCTGCCGCAGACACAGCCCGCCGAGGTCATGGCTGCTGACGGCTTCCTGCCCCAACACTGCCTGGTGTGACCCCTCTCCCCAACACGCCCCTGTCCCATGTCCCATTGCATCGTCCTCTCTGAACAGGGACCTCTGACTCCCGACCCTCCCGGGAGCCTGGGAGCATTTGCCTGCAGAAAGCTGACAGTAGCCACAGAAGGAATTGTTATTAATAATCCTGTTCATCTAAGCTTCTCTATTTTTATTTTTATTTTTTTCTGAGACAGAGTCTCGCTCTGTCGCCCAGGCTGGAGTGCAATGGTACAATCTTAGCTCACTGCAACCTCCACCTCCCAGGTTCAAGCAATTCTCCTGCCTCAGCCTCCCGAGTTACAGGTGCGTGCCACCATGTCTGGCTGATTTTTGTATTTTTAGTAGAGACGGGATTTCACCATGTTGGACAGGCTGGTCTCGAACTCCTGACCTCAGGTGATCTGCCCGCCTTGGCCTCCCAAAGTGCTGGGATTACAGGCATGAGCCACTACACCCAGCCAGCTTCTCTATTTTTAATAGAATAAAAACATGGTTTTATTTCATCTTAAACAATATGGAAAACAGAGCTGTAACCCATAACACATTCACACTAACACAAGTTCCTTCCATCCTTCCTGGAGAGAGACAAAAACAGAAGGCACAGAAAGGAAGAGCAGGATCAGGAACAGCAGGTTCGTGGGAGGGACTGTGGGGAACCCAGCAGGGGAAGAAAGACAGGAAAGGGAAGAAGGGGAAAGAGAGGGCGTGGGGAAGGGCAGAGGGCCCTGGGCTGCGCACTCCCATCTCACACTTGTCCCCAGAGCAAGGTCTTTCAGGCCAGGCTCCAACCCAGGGGCAGGGAGGGGGGCAAGCACCCCTGCAGCCGCCCTACACCCACCCAGGACGGGGAGCACAGGCTGTCGGCCTGCCCACCCCCACCTCCTCCATCACATGTTATGTGGGAACCCAGCTCCACAGCCTTGGCCACTGAGCTGCCGGTGGACACTCCGGGCCTGGCTTCTGTGCCTGTGGCCTCAACACACATCCACCTTCCATGGGAACGTGGAGCTGGGCATGGGTCTGGGGGTGCTACCTCCTACAGGACAAGGTCAGAGGGCACTGCCCCAGACTCTACTCCAGGCAGGCACCAAATGTCCCCAGCTGGCTTGGCAGGGGCCAGGGCTTCTGCAGGCACACTTGGGCTCACCTGGGCACAGTCCAGAGGAAGAGGCCCCACCCCCGTGAGGCGCAAGCCGCTTGCCTTGCCCCTCCCTGGGGACTGATGTGGGAGCCACCTTATGCTTGGAGCCTCCCCGGGGGCCCAGGTGCATTTTCAGCAGATGGCCCTGCCCAGGGGCCCCACCAGACCCCACCTCAGATCCGCTGGAGGTTGGTACCAGGTGGGCCAGCAGGGCGCTGCTGGACTCTGGGCCTCCAGTAGGCCCCACCTGACTCAGGCCTGACCACCAGCAACCCCACAGCCCTACTCATGCTGGCCCCAGGTGACTCAGCCCCCTGGCCCAGCCACAACTTGAAAAGACCAAAACCCTGGGTCAAGCATAGGAGGTGCTGTCCAGCCACGCTCCCCCCAGGGCCTCTCAGCACACCTAAGATGTGTGGCCCGATGTGTCGGAGGTCTGGCCACCGGTCACTGTGGACCAGCCTGGGGAACAGGCCCCCTGCAGCCAGGCCAGCATGCTGAGAAGCTTCCCAGGGGCTCAGGGGAAGGCTGCCCAGAGACCCCACCTCAGGGCACCCTGAGGTTGCACCCCGGAGCCTGCACCGTCATGGAGACCAGGCTGACCTGAAGGCTGTGGTCCCAGCAGCACCAGGCACCCAAGGTCCCTCCTGCACTCCATCCTGCTCAGGACATTCTGGGACACTCTGAGGGTAGGTCAGGCGTCAGGAGGCTGAGTGACCATGCCGGGTCACAGAGAGCCTCAGGGCCGGCCATCGGCTTCTTCACTGTGTTTACAGCAATGTCCTGGGGACATCAAACAGCCCCACTGTGGGCAAGCTCTCCTGGCTGACGGCCTGCTTGACCGCGGGAGGCTCCTCCTCGGGGCCAGCCCAGGGAACCCCTGCAGAGGCCGAAAGAAGCGGCTCAGAGGCAGGGGCCCTCCCAGGGCCTCAGGGACCCCTGACCCCCAGACACAGGAGGCCGCGCGGGGGCATGACCGCCCCAGCCCCTGGCCAGGGCACAGGTCCTGCCCACAGCCCAGAGGCAAAATGGTAGCCAACCAGCAAAGAGGCTCTCCCCAGAGCCCACGGCTCTCTGGAAAAGGGCGCTGGGGGTCCTAGAAGCCTTGCCCACCTCGCTCATCTCCTCTTCCACCAGGAACCGGCTCTGTAGGCCGGGGCCTCATCAGGCACCTCCTGGTCTTAGTTGAGGGACCGAGTGCAGAGCTCCCCCTTGGCAGACCACAGGGTCAAGGTGGAGCCTTAACACCCCCCAACACCCACCCAGGGCCCTCCTGCTCCTCTCCCTGCACCTCCTCGATGGCCCCTACTCCCCCTTCCTCAGCTTTGGCAGGCAGACAGCAGGGAGGCTCTGCCCAGAGCTGTGACCTGCGACCCACTTACTAGGCTGCTGGGGGAGGGGCCCCCACAACGGTCCCAGCAGGGAGGTGGCATCTGTCAGGCGGCCACGGCTCTGACACGAGGACAGCCTCCTGCTGCCTGAGCCTAGCGTCCGCCCTGTTCTCCACAGGTTGTGGTTGGGGTCCAGGCTGAATGGGCAGAGTGCAGGGAGCTGCACCCAAATTTACACCCGGACAGCAAGGGAGGCTTCTCTGAACAGGGAGGTGGGAAGGTGGGCAAGGCCCAAAGGCAGGCAGGACGTTGGGGCAGGGCCGGGCGTGGGGCAGCAGGACTGGATGCCAGAGAAGGGCACCCAACAGGGACTGGCTGGGGATGGGGCATGGGCCGCGGGTCAGGAAGGATGGCTGTGCACAGGGTCCTGGGCCGGGGGTCTCCCTGGAGGAGGGTGGGGGCTGCAGCTCCCACCACACAGCACAGTTCCAGTGAGGTTCCAGGCAACCGCAACCCACCCAGGAGCACCTCACGGACCCGGCCGCGGAAAGCACTCTCAGCTGCCACTCAAAGCAGAAACCCCAGAGGGAAATGTGGCCAAATTCAAAATGACTCCAGAGAAACATCATACGTAACACACAGCCAGTCCAATCCCAAGGGCACAGGGTCTCCAGGAAGCAGAGGAGGGAACCAGGTCCAAGGAGGACAGCAACCGCAGGGATACCAGGAAACACCGGCCCACGGCAGGAGAAATGGAGGCACAGCAAATGTGAGCAACGGAAACCACGCTCCTCACAGCGGCCAGATGGCTGGCGCTCAGCAGCACACCCGAGCTGGTGAGGGGAACACAGGCAGCCCGTGGCAGGCTGCAGAGGAAGCAACATTTGCCCCAGCAGTGAGCTGGAAATGCCAGCCCGGGCCAGCTGGGTCACTCAGGCCCACTGCCTGAGGCTGCCGGCTCGTGCTCTACCCGAAGCCATCACCAAGCAGTGGCAGAAACCGGAATCCCCTAATCGCCTCCAGCAAAGCACCAGATAAGCACCTTGTAGTTCAACCCGGTAGGCGCAGCTTAAGAACACCCTTGAACCCACGTGGAACATCTCTTAAGTCAGACTGGGCAGGAGAGCAACTTGCGAAAGCTGGGTCATAAGACACCACTTACACGAACTTCCTAGACACAAGCCCGGCAACAACAGGGGCTGGCAAGTACTGGCAGGCTGGGCCTCCCTTGCCCCCAAAGCTGTTCCCCATCCACCTACCGGTGGCCGCCCCCGCACCTCGGCGCCCACGTGCCTGCTCCCGTGAGTTCTTGTTGGACCCCAGGAGGCAGGGAGCGATAAAGCTCTCCTCCGGCCTCTCCTGCAGCCAGAGGAGCTGAGATCAGGGGCCCCCGCCAAGTGGCAGGTGCACAGAGCACCTGCACCCATCGTCCCTCTGATGACATCCAAGGCCTGATGGAATGGCTTAATTTCTGGAATCTACTTTGTAATCCATTAATGTGCAACATGAGAGGGCAGGCAGATGGGATTTAAACATTTTCGCTCTAGAGACTTTTCTTATGGTGTTATTTTAAGGGAAATGCCACACATAATGCTCATCCCTATAAATAACCTTGGCGGTTGACAGTGGCCCTCCACTAAGAGCAGAGATGCCATCTGGTCAGTGGGTGGCAGGGAGAGGGGCAGACTGGCCAGGAGCAGAAGGCACTTCATGAGGGGTCAAGGAGATGGCTCTGCCGCTCCAGCCCCAGCCCCGCCACCGACAGCCAGAGCCAGGAAAAGACCCTGTCCTCACCTGGAAAGTGACCCCGCCCTGGCGGTTAGCAGTGCTGGCCGTGGGACTAGACAACAGTCACACACGCATGGTGCTCTGAGCCGGGCACGCGGGAAGGGCAGCACCTCCACTTTTCCAAGACCACACCCCTCGGCTGCACATCAGTTTCACAATTCTAGGGTCTGCGAGGGGTGGGGGCCCGGCTTCCAGCCAGGAGACACAGGGAACAAGAGGCATGCCTAGCGACAGCAATGTGGGTGCAGGGGCCAGGTGGCTGTGCTGCAGAGGACGGGGACAGCGGCTGAGATGGGCAGCTGAGCAGGCCCCAGGCCCTGAGATGGGGTGTCGGGGTGATCAGCTGGGCCGGCAGCCTGTGAGAACTTCCAGGCTCCTCCTGTGCGGACGTGCCGTATGGACAAGGACCCCACAGCCCCAGGAGGAAACTGCTTCAGATACGGCTGCTCCTGCCTCCACCGTTCATGTGGCCTGAGAGACCCGTGACTGGGCATAAGTCTATTAGAACAGTTTCAATAAGACCCTTTGTCCTCATGGCTGAGTAAAATGAAAATTCCTTCAATAATCTCTTTAGATAAATAGCCACTAAGTCTGTTGGAGGCAGGTGCCCAGCAGGGTTGGACGTGGGCTTCCTCCTCCAGGAGGGCCGATGAGCCCAGCCTGGCAGGTGGGGTGGGGCAGGCTCCCTCTCGGCAGGAACAGTATCACTTTTTATCTAGCCTGGTTATTAAGCCGCAGCCAGGCCCCTCCATCTGATGGTGCCCGCTGCAGGGGGTGTGAGACCCCAGCCGGGTTCGCTCCGGGACCATTATCAGCTGACATGGCCACTCACCCTCTCCAGCCTCAAGTGCTCACGCCTCCAACAGGAAAAGCGCCCTGGCCCCCAAAGCTGCTCCCCACCCACCCACAGGCAGCCGCCCCGACACCCTGGCGCCTACGTGCCTCCTTCCGCGTGAAGTTCTTGTCTGGCCCCAGGAGGTAGGGCGTGATGAAGCTCTCCCCTGGCCGTATCTGCGCCATGAAGCCGTAGAAGCAAAGGTAGCACACAAGGCGCCTCCAGGACCGGAGCTCAGGGTCAGGCCCAGGTTCCACAGGCACCTGCTTCTCCACCGCTGGGCTGGAGGGCACCATGCTGCTCAGGTCACATGCAGCTCCGGAGGGGACGATGGTGACACTCTGCCTGGAAGGAGGGGTGGAGTCAGGGCAGCTCAGAAGATGGTCTGCAGGCCTCCCCACCCCGCAGAATGAGGCCCAGTGCCGGCCTCCTCCTCGCCACTCAGGACCAACCACCTTTGAGACAAACGCAGACCCCGGACCCATCCTCACCCTGCAGCACCAAACTGGGAGCCACCCACACCTGAGTTGCTCCGGAGTCCCCCAGGCCAGGCTGTCACCACCTCCAGGGTCTCTAAGGCTGAGGGACGTCTCCAGTCTCATGGAGTGATTTAAATGCCAATCAAAACCAAGTTAATTAACTAATTGACTTACTAGATTAACTATACTAACAAAATTTAGGGTTTGGGGCCATAGCAGACTCATGTCACTGCTGGGCAGCGCGTGTGGCTGTGGCAGCCGGGCGGGCACACCTCACCCCACAGGCCTAAGGGCAGCCCACATGCCTGCTGCTGCTGTAGAAGCACCCAGGTGGCCCGGGGAGGGCACAGGCCGAACAGACGCTGCTGGAGGCCAGGCACACACCTGGTCACACCACGGGTGGCCGACAGTGGGTGGCTGCAGGTACCAGCCTCAGGTCCCCATCAGCCTGGGGTTGGATCCTGCACACGACCGTGGGAAACACACGCGCCCCTGTGCCCTGGCAGAAGGGCATGCAGGCCAAGTCCACAGGGAGGGAAGGGCAGAGGAAAAAGCAGGTGTCTTTGAGGGGGCTGAGGGCAGCCAGGGGTGAAACATGCATGGGACGGAGGATGGGATGGAGCCAAGGCCCAGCCCCTGAGCCCAGGGACCCCAGCATCCCCGGAGGCAGGTTATCCTAGACAAAAGCAGCTAGCAGGAGCCATGAGTGGACCTGACACGTTCCAAATGGAGCACCCCAGACCACGGGCCTTCATCCACGAGGCAACACGCATCCAACCTTGGGGACCATCCCAGCAGCACCCCCGCCCCACACGGCCAGGGCACGTGGCGGAGCAGCAGCAGCACGCAGCCCCTCGAGGGCTTGTCTCTTTCAGTCCTGACTCTGCCCAGGAGAAAGGCTCCTCTGGTGCGGGCAAGAGCTCATCTCGCCACCACAAATCGTGCCTTCTAGCTGCGGGGTAGCAGCCTGTCCACTTATCAGAATCATGTCTCCAGGTGCCACATAGTGCTGGTTTTCCATTTAAGGCCTCAGTGTAAAGTTCTCTTTCAAGTAAGTCAAAAGTGAGCCGTCATAAACAAGTGTGTCAGGGCCCACACCAAGCCAACTCAGTGAGGCCGGGACCCAGCCCTGGTCCCTGACGGGTGCACCTCAGGTCTGTATCAGCCGACCTCTGCTCCCGGAGGCCAGGCCTGGCAGAGTGCTCGTGGAAAGGCCACCTGCTGCTTAGGCGGGGTGGGGGCACGGCACATGCCGAGGGCAGCTGGGCAGCCGCACGGGGCGGGGTCGCCGTCCTGTCTGCACTGGCCTGACACAGTCGGACAGTTGTGCCTCACCATAGGGCCTGCTTGGGAGGCTGGCGGGGGGGTCTGCAGAGGGTCTGGATTTGGGGAGAGTCTCCTCCAACCCTCCAGCACGTGCTCAGAGCATCCCTCGATGTGAGGCCGGCTTTGGGGGTCCAGGGACTCTGAGGAAAAGCTGCCCCAAGCTCTCAGCACTCAGTCTCTGAGTATCAGAGACCATCAAGCTGGAAGTGGTCCCTGAACTGCCCCCAACCTGACACACAGGCTTAGGAAAGAGGTGGCCTGCAGGGACCGGAGAGGGGGACCCTCCCCAGGCCACTCAGGCAAAGCCATCAGCATCATCCCGGGTCCCGTCTTCACACCTCTACACACTCACATCTGTGACAAAGGCACACAGACAGGTGACAGCAGGGAAGCCCTTAAGAGGCACAGGCTGGTGGGCTTGCCGTGGGGGCCGCAGGGAAGTGGGGGAAGGGTTGGGGAACCTCGAGATTTCCAGAGCTCCATGGCAGGGCACGGCTGGGAAGATGATGAGACCAGCACCCCCCATTGGAGGCAGCTGGGACTCCAGAAGTTCTCAAAGGGCCAGAATGAAAACAGCCAGCCAGGCAGGAGGAAGCGCAGGCAGGGGACACTGCAAGGCTGAGGCAGATCTGACGGTCACCTGCCTCGGCCTCGCATTCCACGCCTCCCCAGGGCCTGTGACAACAGCTGGGAAGATCAGTGCACAAAGGTTGGGCTCCATTACCAGGGACCCTGATGCCCAGAGAGGCCACGGGTAGAGCTGGACATACCTCAGACCACACCCACCCCTCCCCACTGGGAGACCCATTCGGCCCTGGGACTCCCTGTCAAGCTCACTTTCCCACCCATCAGCAGGTTTAGACAGGTGCACCGATCCCCAGACACACAGAGCAACCAGATCACCACAGACAACGGGAGCCGTCAGGAGCTGAACTAAGCCCAGGGTCTGGGCCCACAGTCCACAGCCCCAGGAGTCAGATCCCCACCCACAGGACCCCCAGGAGCCCCAGGTACTTCGGCCCCCCTGTTCGGAAAGGTGCCACCTCCAGAAGCGACCAGAACATTCCTTCCTTGGAGAGACAGCCAGAGTCTCAGCCAGCAAAGGGGGTGCTGCTGGTCTTAACAGCCTCTGCTGCCAGCATGCTTAACTTATGTGCAATGAACATAGCCCACTGGCAGATGCGCATGACCAAGACCACCTCCAAGAGAAAAGACAGGGAACTTGGTCACCATCATAGAAATGCAGCCCTAAGCCAGGGGAAGCCTAGACTCCAGCCCAGTCCCATAAGCTTGAGGCCTCTTCCCCGCATCTGAAGGAAGTCCCCAGCCAGACAGGAGGGCCACGGGGAAGCAGTGAGAATCCCTGCCTCAGGAGAAGGTTGTAACAGCCCCCGCAAATCGCCAGCCCCACTGTCCCCTGTGACCACCCCTGCCCAGACTCTGTCCTTCCAAGCACCTGAGAAGGCTGGAGACCCGCAATCAAAACAAAAGCAAACACCACCTATCATTCCGTGTTTAAACCAGCTCCTACTCTGGAAGGCTAACCAAGAATGTTCGTCGCGTTTTTAGAACGCCTGCTAGTTTAAAAAGAAGAAAGCATTGCACACCCTCCCACCCCTGTTCAGATGACCAAGTTCAGGGTTCCTAAGAGCATAATTAGACCCTCCAGCTATCACTGCTGCAGGCCCAAACACCCGAGAAGCACTGTTTCTCATCTGTGTCCAGCACAGAAAACTGTACTATCTGGTATTGTAAAAATCCACCAAAGCCCCTTCAGAAAGAAAGCAATTAGCAGTTGCAACAAGCAGTGCACAGGTGGCACCCAAAGGCGGCCAGTGAGATGCAGCCTGTCTCCCAGGCCTGGACAGGGCAGGCAGGTGCACTGGGCCAGAGCGGCCTCAGCTCTGCTGATTGAACCAGGGTTGCACAGGGATCCTCGGGTCTCCGTGGGGGCAGGCCACCATTTTTTTTTTTTTTTTTTTTTTTGAGATGGAGTCTCGCTCTGTCGCCCAGGCTGGAGTGCAGTGGCCAGATCTCAGCTCACTGCAAGTTCCGCCTCCCGGGTTCACGCCATTCTCCGGCCTCAGTCTCGGGAGTAGCTGGGACTACAGGTGCCCACCACCTCGCCCGGCTAGTTTTTTTGTATTTTTTAGTAGAGACGGGGTTTCACCGGGTTAGCCAGGATGGTCTCGATCTCCTGACCTCGTGATCCACCCGTCTCGGCCTCCCAAAGTGCTGGGATTATAGGCCACCTCTTTACAGGGCTGCCGACAGGCACCTCCAAGGACTCTCCCACCTCCCCTCTGGATGCATTCTGGATTTCCGGGCCACCTTAGTTAAACCTGTGTCCTGAGGCCAGGCAGGCCAGACTCCCCAGGACAGGAGTTTCCGATGGACAGGACCCTAGCGGGATGGCTTTCCTGCTGTAGGGGTGTTGTTAGGACCCACTCGGGAAGGGCTGCAGCGGCTGTCCAGACTCTCTCTGAGACGCCTCGGGTTTGCTCTGCTGGATCCGCACTCACAGCTGCTCCAAGGGGAAGCTGCACCTACAAAGTTTCTGGCACAGAAGAGAATGGCCTGGAGAGGTGCCAGGGGCCCGCCCCACGCGTGGTTGGCAGGATTCACCCGCCGGCTGGCCCGTCCCGAAGCAGCACGTGCCTGGACGCGAACTCCGGATCCACGCGTTCCTCCAGACCCGGGGGTGGGACTTGGCGCCCCAGGATGACGCGGAGGGCAGGCTGGGGGGCGGGCCTCACCAACCCAATAGCAGGCTGGGGCGGAAAGTTAGCGGCGGGAAACCCGCTGCACTGCAACTGTTCTGCCAGGCGCCCGGCTCTCAGCCCACCGCGCCCCCCGCTGAGACCCCGGCCCACGCCCCGCACCCTCCCCAGGGCCCCCCAGGGCCCCCCAGGCCGCAGACCGCAGACCCCGGCCCGAGCCCCAGCACCCTCCCCAAGCCCCGCGGACCCCAGTGCCAGCCCCCCACACTCACTTCACAGGGCCCTGCAAACCTCGGCCCGCGCCTCGCACTCACCCCAGGGCCAAGAGACACCCCGCAGCCCCCGACACGCGGCCCCGTTCCCCACCAGTACCTGCGGCTCGGCGGAGCGGCTGAGCTGGGGCTCCCGGGACTCGGCCCCGCGCACGCGGACTCCAGGACTACAGCGCCCACAAGGCGGCGCGGCGGGCCCGCGGCTGCGGGGAGGGCGGGTCCGTCCCCACTGAACGCGCCTTGAGGGCGGGGCCTCGCGGGTGGCGGGGCGCAGCTGCAGGAGCGTCCCCACGGGGCATCCTCCCACCTACGGCAGCGCCCGCCCACTGCCCTCTCCCAGCCCCGGCCGCCGGCCTCTCCCCGCCCGGTCACGAGGCCCCTCCGTGCTGCGGCCCTGCCCCCTGGGCCGCCACCTGACCCCGACCCCGCCCTCCCCACCCCCGCCGGCATCAGCATCCTGGGGCGGCAATGCGCTGGAAGTGGTCGGTCCCTCCGGCGGGCACCCTGCCATCCCTGCTCCCCGCCGTTCTTTCCACCCCCCAGCCCCCCCGTTAGTCCTCCCTAGCCCCCTCCTGGAACGAGGCCTTGTGCGTTCCTTTTTGCACCGTTAAACACCTGCCTTCCCGGCCGGTCGCAAGCCGGATCCCGGAGCGCGGCGGGCCCACGCGCCCTCAGGGGTGGCCCTGGGCCGCCTTCCTGGGGCTCCAACAGGGACACGCACAGCCTGCTCTTGGGGACTGCACGGCCCCGAATCCGGCGCCCCCAGGACCCCCGCCGCCCGCCCTCCTGCCTGACGGTGACCCCTACCGGCTTGTACGAAGAGCAAGTCGGATCCAGGACGCGGCCCGGGGCCACCAGTCCCCATCCCAGCAGGGAGAGCCCGGGGAAGACCCGCGCAGGCCTGGCAGGTGGGGACGGCAGCGCAGTCACACTCAGGAAGGGAGGTCTGGGCCACTCTCCCAGGAAGGCGCGGGGCTGCAGCAGACAGCGCCGCCGAAAGCCCCAGGACTGCGCAGGACACAGGGGAAGTGGGGGGCCACAGGGTCACTTTACCCTGGAGTTATCCAAGCCCTGGCTATGGGGAGGGAAGCTAAGCCGAGGGCTGTGGGGGCCCCAAGGCTAAGGAGTAGCCAGGAAGTCAGCCGCACAAAACAGAAGGGGATGGCCACCCTGGTACCTACACCTCAAGACTGCGGGTCCCAGGTGAGCGGTGAGTCTGGAGCAGCGTCCCTGGAATGCACCCCTTCCCGGGTGTAGACGACACAGTCCACGACCTGCCTTCTGGTGTGAGGAGTGCCCTGGCTCTCCTGCCCACCAGCCGGGCAGCCCCACTGGGAAGCCGGCACAGCGTCCTTGCCCTAAATGGCCGCCTGCCCAAAGCTCTGGCCTGAGCCTTCTTTCCGGAGTCCACACGAACAAATCTCAAAGGAACTTAAAAAGGATTTGTTGGCTGGAAACAGGGGATCTGGGCTAGCTTGCAGAATTTAAGGGGGCACTACAGGATGGAGCGCCTCGCCTGGAGGGACTCCCTGCTTCGTGGGAGCCCTGGCTGTCTCCCCAGTACTAGCCTTCTCCACGGGCGGGCAGAGCCTGGCCCTGCTGGAAGACAGGAGGGGCAACGCCAAGGAGGAGGAGGCCTTCCTTCCCTCCAGGCAAAGAGGAGCCGGCCATGGGGCCAGCGCTCCAGGGCAGTGTGCTCCCTTTATGCGCAAGACAGGCCAGGAAGCCCAGAGGAAGTGAGGATGAACAGCAGCGAGGCTCCTAGACCCCTTCCCACAGAAGGTTGGCTCCCACCCCCTTCCCACCTGGAAACAGCAAGGCCAAGGAGCCACAGCCCGAAGAGTACCCACAAAGGCCAGTCCCTCACCTGTCTCTCCGGCCAGGTGGAGCCAAGCAAATCTTCCCCTGCCTGCCCAAGCCGTCCTCCGGTCCACCTGTGTGGCAGGAGTCCTGGGAGTTCCCCAGCCACACAAGGCCCAGGTTTCCTGCAGGAGCTGCTTCGGAGTAGGGGGGGTGGGGCTGCAACCACAAACAGCACGTGGCAATTATAATCTGGAGGCAGCTGCTCTGAGGGAGGAGCCAGGAGACTGGTGAAGACCTTACAGAAACCTCCACTGAGGCTTCGCTGCGAGGAGTGGCCACAGACAGCAGGGTGTGGGCTTCCAGAGGGCTCCACCCAAAATAGAGACTTACAAAAGCAGGTGACTTGGGAGTGACACTGGCATCTGGGAATGGATCCTGTGCTTGGGGCCTCATGAGGCTCCAGCGGTCCCCGTCCTTGCGTATTTCGTCATTGGTTTGTCAAATAGTTTAAGTGCCTGAGCGTTAGGGACGGGAGGGAGAGCTGGTTCCTGGGTGAAGCCCTGGGCTGGAGGGATCAGCAGGGGCCTAGCAGTATGGATCCCAGCCCTCCAGCCTGTAGGCTCCAGCCATATACAGTGATGTCTGGGGGCTGCAGGCCACAGAGACCCCTTCCCCTCCTGGAGGGGCTCAGGTGGGCTCTGCAGCCCACCCCACAGCAGTGACCCATCCCCAGCTCCTGGGCCCCCACTCCTCAGCAGCCTTAGCACCCATAGTCCAGGCCCAAGAAATCTCGGCCAGAGAATGAGGACCCTGCCCACCCACTGCCTTCTGAGACCAACCAGCCAATCCTCTCTGCCTTGGCTGGAGAGACCCAGGGCTGTCCCTGTGGTTAAGTTACCCGTCAGCATCAGGGAGGCAGTGGCGTTCGAGCAGCCCTTTCCCTCTCAGCTGGTGCTGTTGTGGCTGCTGTGGCTCTGGAAGCAAGGCTTGGACCAAATGCTAACACATGGACACATGCATAGAGATACATCCACGCAGACGTGCAGAGACGTGCACACACAGATGGACACACATGCACAGACACGCACACACACTGATGTGGTTTGGATTCTTTGTTCCCTCCAAATCTCATGTTGGAATGTGATTCCGTGGTGGAAGTGGGGCCTGGTGGGAGGTGTTGGATCATGAGGGCGGATCCGTCATGAATGGCTTAGCACCATCCCCTTGGTGATGAGTGAGTTCTCGTTCAGTTAGCTCACTCGATAGTGGATTGTTTAAAAGAGTCTGGGAACTCCCCTTTTCCTTCCCCTTCTCCCACTCTTGCTATGTGATACTGGCTCCCTGTCACCTTCCACCATGAGTGGAAGCTTCCTGAGGCCTCACAGGAGCAGATGCTGGCACCATGTTTCCTGTACAGCCTGCAGAACCGTGAGCCAATTAAACCTCTTTTCTGTATAATACTTAGTCTCTGTATTCCTTTATAGCAACACAAAAACAGCCCCCCACAGACACATACACGTACAGACACCACCGAGACATATGCACAGATACAGAGATGTAAACACACAGACATACACACGATGCAGACATACAGAGACACAGAGACATACAGACACATGTATGCTCACATGCACATGGCTCTCCATATGCAGGAAGATGGGTGCGGACCAGCCTTCCATGCCCCAGCGTGTACAGTGGACTGGCCTGCACACGGCCTCAGACACAGTTTCTCCTCCTACCCTTCCAGGCGTCGCCCCAGTCTCACTGAATGACAGGTGCTTCTGCTCCCATCTGAATCTGCTTGGTAGAGGTGCAATGCGCCCTGTAAATGCCTTGCCTCGCTTGTTGGCCAGTGGGTCTCTGCTGCAGCTGCCCCCTCTCCACCCCCAACTCCCGCCGGGCCTTCACCCCACTTTTTCCATGAGCTGACCTCCTAACACTCCCAGCGGCCAGGGGTGGCCCATCACAAGGACCTAGGGGCCCAAAGGTCTGGAGAAAGGGGGCTGACATGGATGCCTTTGTGTCAGGCCTCCCAGCACTGGCCCCCAGGCCCAGGCCGGCCTGCAGCTGTGGCCCCCATCCTCTCAGAGGCTGAGCGGGGCCACCGTCCTCAGCACCTTCTCTATGAAGCCAGAAGCCCTGTGGCGGCTGAGCGGAGAAGCAACCCCTAGAGGAAGGAGTGTTGTCCCTGGAGCCCAGGAGCTCCCGGCTTCTGCATCCCCTAGGTGAGCGCAGGACCCTCACAGCCCGTTACAGCAGTGGGGCTAACCTGGGCCTGTGCCTGCCACACTCCTTCCCTGGAAGTGTGTCCGACCTGGTCCTATGGAGTTGAATCCCGAGCCCCACTGGGGCCCCAGACAGTGGCCCCAGCAGGCCCAGACACTCCCAGTTGAGCCCTGCCTGGCCCAGCAGCAGAACACTGAATCCTGATGCCTCCAAGTCTCCCTGCAGCCAGACTTTCACAAAATTGTGATTAAATAGCCCATCTTTACTAGGGAAAGCGGGAGGTTTGAACCTCTTTGGAATCACAAGGCAGCTGTTTAGAATAATGTCATCTAACAAGAGAGTGTTAAAAAAAATTAAAATAACCAGTGGAAATCTGGCCAGTGCAAGGTGGAGTTTGAAGCCTACCCAGCCTGGTCCTCATTTCCAGAACTTGGAGGTGATAACCCTCCTGCCCGCAGGTGGAGTGTGCAGTGAGGCCAGCTACAGGAACATCCTGCGGTCGGAAGAGGTTTGCATTGAGCTCTACAATTACAGGCATGCATCCTGGTTGCAAGCAAGCTATTTGAGAAACCTATGCATGATGTTAGAAGACGAAATGATTGGGAAGGAAGGGGCAGAGTCTCTGTTCACAGATGATGCAATTGCCAGGGCAGAAAATCCTAACAGTTTATCAAAAATACTATAAATAATAAGGGCATTTAGCAAGGTCATGAGATACTAAGTCTATATACAAAAGTAATTGTGCTTCTATAATCTAGCAACAAATAATTGGAAGACAGAATTTGAAAAACAGCATTTACAATGCCATTGAAAATCAGAAAATACCTAAGAATGCATTTAATGAAAAATTTGTAAGTTCCCTATACCGAAAGCTGCAGAACATTGCTGAGAGAAATTAATGAGTAGCTAAACAAATGGGGGAGACACACCTTGTTCATGGATTGTGTAAACCAAAAATAAAATTCTAAGCCCCCAACCCTCTGAACAGACCACTCCTGTGGGCAAGGGCATTCCAAAATTAACCTGAAAAACTGGTTCAGACCAGGAGGGGAAGGGAGGGATGGATACACGTCATTATACCTGACCCCCTTTTGCAATTCAGGGAAAGTTGACCAGCTTTCAACGTCAACACAGACCTTAAGTCTGATAAGAATCATTTAGAATCTAGTCTTTGAAGCCTGCGACCCAGAGACTTCAACTGTTGATAAAACTTTGATCTCCACAACCCCTTACTGTAACCTAGACATTCCTTTCTATTGATAATAACTCAACCAATTGCCAATCCCAACATTTTTAGCTTTACCTGTAACCTTGAAGCCAGCCCCCACCAGGTTGTCCCACCTTTCCAGACCAGAGCAGTGTTTATCTTACATGTATTTGATTGGGTCTCATGTTCCCTTAAATGTATGAGACCAGGCTGTGCCCAGTCACCTTGGATGCATGCTTTAGGATCTCCTGAGGGCTGTGTCAAAAGCCATGGTCACTCATATTTGGCTCAGCATAAATCTTTTCATATATTTTACATAGTTTGACTCTTTTCATTGACAATTGGAAGGTGCTTTATTTAAGGTGAAAATTCTCCCCAAATTGATCCATAGATTCAGCACAATCCAATAGAGATCTCACAGGCTTATTTTTTAGAAATTGAGATGTTGATTAGAATTGAGGTGAAAATGTAAAAGATTTATAATAGCCAAAACAATTGTGACTAAGAAGAGCGACGTTGGAGAGCTCAGAGATATAGAGACTAAGGGAAGCTGGTGGAGTCCGAAAATAGGACCACCCACACGGAGAACAGATTTCCAACAAGGGTGTCCATTTAATTCAGTTGGGGAAAGGACGGTCTCTAGATCACATAGTTCGAGAACAGCTGGATATCCACAGGGGAAGATGAACATCAGACTTACCACATCCCTTTCACAAACACTAATTTGAGACGGCTGATAGACCCAAATTAAAAGCTAACACTGTCAAACTTGTAGATCTGTGTCCAGCGACACAAGAAGCAAACAAAATGTCAGGCCACACCTGGGAGGAAACATTCATATTCCTTGTATCTGATACAGGACTTGTATCCAGACACATAACTGTCCCTTACAACTGAGTAATAAGAAAACAGCCCACTTCTTAAAATACACAAGAGAAGCCGAGCACAGTGGCTCAGGCCTGTAATCCCAGCACTTTGGGAGGCTGAGGCCCGTTGATCACTTGAAGTCAGGAGTTCAAGACCAGCCTGGCCAACACGGTGAAACCCCATCACTACTAAAAATACAAAAATGAGGCTGGTGTGGTGGCGGGTGCCTGTAGTCCCAGCTACTCAGGAGGCTGAGGCAGGAGAATGGCTTGAATCTGGGAGGTGGAGGTTGCAATGAGCCGAGATCTCGCCACTGCACTCCAGCCTGGGCAGCAGAGTAAGACTCTGTCT
>NW_016809139.1:563983-566961 GCF_001698545.2 Rhinopithecus bieti | reverse complement strand
CACCACAACCCTTCCGCCCTCTCTGACCTTCCGGCGCCCGCCTCCATTCTCCTCCTCGCAACACCCACTTCCTCCTCACAACACCCACTTCCTCCTCCACCTTCCCCCTCATCTTCGTCCCTCTCCTGTTCTTCACAGTCCCAGCTGCACCTGGGTTGGGCACCCTTTCTCGGTCCTAGCACTGGAAGTTCGTTTTATTTCTTAAACTGGCCAGCGCATTCTCTGTTCCTCTTATTTTCTTTCAAGGAACTACCTTTTGGATCTAAAAAATCAAGTTTTACTTAAGAGGCTGAGGCAGGAGAATAGCTTGAACCCAGTGGATGGAGGTTGCAGTGAGCCGAGACACTGCACTCCAGCCTGGGCTACAAGAGCAAGACTCCATCTCAAAGGAAAACAAAACAAAAATCAAGTTTTAATTGCTTTCCAATTAATTTCTGCTTTTCTCATTTTTTCTTTTTCCTGTTGATTTTGTTGTTCCTTTTCTGTTCTAGTTTCTGAGTTAACTGCTATGTTCCTTTAATTTGAATAAAACTAGGAATAATAAACCATTTAATAATTCATTCCTCTCACGGGGCACCTCTGGCCAGCCCATAGGTGCTGTGTCACTACATTTGTTGCTGTCAGCCTCTATGTAGGACGTGATTTTTGCTTGACTTCCTTTTGGACTCATGACTCATTTGAGAGAATGATTCAAACGTTTCCAGCGGCCAGGTGGTGTTGTTTGTTGGTTTCATTAATATGTCGTTTTGTAAAGTTAAGATCAAAGAAGGTGGCCTAAGCAGGTTTTCATTTTGTGAAATTGTTTTGCGCTTCGATTTGTGGCTTGGTTTTGGGTTATCTTTTAAACTTTTTCATGGGCTTTTGAAAAATGCATATTCTCTATGCACATTGTGTTTTCTATGAACAATAAAATCTAAATTGCAAACAATGGGATTTCAGTCTTTCATAGCCTTATTTGCATTTTCTGGGGTATGTGTCAAGTTTGCCAGAGTTGAGGGCCCTCTGTGACTGGGGTTCACGCCTCCCTGCATGTCCACGCCTTCGTGTCCACATTTTAGGGCAGTGTGGAGATGGACCTGCATCACCTGCGTGTTCTGCCGCTGCGCCTGCCTGAGAGCCTCGGCTTCCTGTGCAGCCTCCTTATGGCTGTTTCCGGTGCATCCCTCAGAGCATGGGGTGGGATTTGCTTTTCTACAAAAGGTCTCCACCACAAGTGCCTGACCTATGGTCTCCACCACTCCACGAGGCTGGCTGTGTGGTGGGGACTGACGGCCTCCTCAGGAGAAGCCCAGGGAGTGGGCATGGGCACTGCCAGACCAAAGAGATCTGCAATGAGCCAAAGAAGAGGCTGGGCTGCTGCTGTCTGTGTCCGCCCAGGGGAGCTGCGTCCTGGCCTCAGGACCTCCCTCCCGGCCTGAGCAGCAGGGGTCGGGCCGGTCCAGCTCTCAGGAGCATCCCAGGGGAAGAGGAAAGTTGCCCTCCTGTCTGCTCCAGGGAGATCCCCAGGCTGTGCCACCAGCAGGCGGCGTGGACATTTGTGACTGTTGGATCAGGGGCCTCAGGGAGAGCCACGGGGGAGAGCCACACCCACCTGGAGGCTCAGCCCAGGCCAGGACCACAGCCTTCGAATGTGCAGAGATGCCCCGTCCCCACCCAGGCCCTGGTCTCGAGACCATGTGGATGAGAGACAAGCGGGTGCTATAATCCGCAGTCACCAGCAGAGCAGATGGCCTCTCGCCCAGAACAGGGCACCCGGGACAGTGTCGGCCCCAGCAGGGAGGGGCCGGTCTCAGCAGAGTGGGGCGGGTCTCAGTGGAGTGGGGCCAGTCACAGCCTGGCCCTGGGTGGGGTCCCAGACCTCTAATGCCGAGCCTGCAGGTTCCTGGGCCACGAGTCTGACCTGACACGGAGTCTCTGGGCTGGTCCGCCTGTCCACCCTATCCCTGTGTTTGTGCTGATAAGAGGACAGTGCACAAAACACATGACGGCTGTGCGCTATGATCCACACTCACCAGCACAGCAGACGGCCTCTCGCCCAGAACAGGGCACCCACGGCAGCGCCAGCCCCAGCTCTCCCTGGGGCCCCCTGTGTGCTCACTTTTACACAAGACCTCGCGCAATGGAAGCTCTTCCTCCAGGCAAATCACAGGGACAGATCCCTCATGCTTGAGGCGCCCGTGCTCACAGTACCATGAGCTTCCACTATCTTACCACCTGGAGGCCTCAGCACCAAGGCTGAGAAGAAAGAAGACACCATCAGGGCGGCAGGTGCCATCAGGGCTCGGCGCTGGGGCAGGACGGGAGCCTCGCTGGAGGCTGGGCCTGGAGGGCAGGGGCCTTTGCTGCCATTCCCTGGGTGCTCTTTTGTAAGCAGAGGCTGGGGCTGCGTCCTGCCCTGCAAGCTCTACTGGTCCTTCCGGGCACAGTGCATCCCTCCCACCCGCCTAAGGGGACGGGAGCCGCTGACCTTTAGGACCTGTGCAATGGTCATGGCGCTGTGTGTAGGACATGACTCCAGGCCACCTCCTCCCTCCGGCCCATGAGGGTCCCTGGGATAAAGTCCAGAGGAGCCACAGGGAGCCTGGCCCATCACAGTGCCAGCCCGAGGCCCTGTTGCTATTATTTTGTATTTTTTTGTGGTAAAAGGGACATAAAAGTACCATGTTAACTATTTTTAACTGCACACATCAATGGCATTAAGGACATTCACACTGTTGTACGGCCATCACCCCCATCATCTCCAGAACTCTTTCATCCTGCAAAACTGAAGCTCAGCACCCAGGACACACTCACCCCCAAACCCCCACGTCTCCCTCCCAATCCCCCATGCCCCCTCCCAATTCCCCGAAGCCCCCATGCCAATCCCCTGCGCCCCATCCCAGTTCCCCGCGTCCCGCCTCCCAATCCCCCGCGCCCCCTCCCAATCCCCCGTGTCCTCCCTCCCAATCCCCCGCGCCCCCTCCCAATCCCCCGTGTCC
>NW_016809139.1:514180-562709 GCF_001698545.2 Rhinopithecus bieti | reverse complement strand
CAGGGGCGGTGTGGGGGGGTTGGACGCGGTTGTAGGGGCAAGGGGACCGGCTTGGGTGGCGGCGCAGGTTGCAGGGAACGGAGGTGCAGGGGCGGCGGCGGGGCCGGGCGGCCTGCGTGGGGAGCGCCTGAGGCTGGCCCGGGGCCTGGGACCGCAGCCTCCGGTTCAGGCGGGTCTCCACGCGAACGGCGGGCGCTGGCAGAAAGCGACACACGCAGAGTTTCGCGCGAGCCCGAGGGTCCCAGCTGCCGCCCATGCGCGGTCCTGGAGGTGCCGGGAGGGGGTCGCGGACCTTGAGGCTGGATCCACGTGGTCCCCACGGCCCCAGTGAGTGACATCACTGCGATGCTGCGCATGGAGCAGGGTCTACGCCCGGGAGGTGGCCACGGGACAGACGCTCCCAGGAGGTTTCCAGGAAGACCCCCGCCCTAACCCTCTGAAGGTCGGAGGTCACGGATCAAAGCCGAGAACAGAAGCTGGGGCGGAGCACACAGAGCTGGAAAGAGGGGCCTGAGTGTCGGGCGGCCACCAGCAGGGTCCCCTCCAGGCCACAAGGATGCTCCGGTCCCAGTTCCCGGAAGAGGGTAGCTCCAGTCACCAGGGGGGTGACCAGCAGAGGTCCTCATGGCTTGCGGTCAGGGGAGACCTGAGACTTCTAAGTTGAGCACAACAGCGTCTCCACCGCCCCCGCAGACAGAAAGACCAGGCCGACCCAAGACTGCAAGCTCAAGCTCTGGCTGCAGGGCAGCTGAGCCTGTGAGGGCCCAGGGTGGAAGCTGCTCGGAGCCAGGCCCGGGTCCGCAGTCCTCCCCCGCTGCTCCCCACCAGCACCCGGCTGTGGGCTTGGATTTTTGATGCTTCCAACTTTTAAAGAGAAGCTTGAAATCTGTAATTATGTGAAACCCTGCCTTTCTTAACTAAAGACTTAAAATTAACTAGTTAAAATTAATTAAAATTGATTAAATTTGTACTAATTAAAGCTAACTGAATTCTTCTCAAAACACCGTGCAGATGAAACTAGCCAGAGACACACCTGTCTGCAGCCATGGCTTTAGGAGACACGGAGTCGGGGCCAGGGACGTGGCCGAAGCTGCCGCAGACGGGACAGAACAGGACGTTGTCAAGGGCTCCGTGGCTGATCTGTCTCTGTTGCACCAAAGTATTTTAAGTGTTCTCTCACGTCCCCTGGAAGATCTTGGATGGGGAGAGAGGCGGGGTGGAGGGTGGCGTGGGAGACCTATGGCTGGGGCTTCCTGGGGGCCCTGCACTGCAACCGGCCTGCATGTGTCTCCTGGGACAGTGCCTCAGAGGCCTGGCCACTCCGAAGGGCCTCTGGACACCTCTTAGCCTTCCCAGGCTTCCCTGGCCTGGCTACTGCCCTGTTGCCGGGACTTGGGCACCAGCCACTGCATCCCCACGTCAGCTCCTTGCACAACAGCACCTGCTTCATGGAGCTGCCCAGGACTCAGGAAGAACAGAGCTGGAGGCTGGGCCCTGGGGCTGCTGGAGCCCTGGCAGCAGGAAGCGATTTGAGATAGAGAACCCGAGGCCAGGGCACTGGGGCTCAGAGAGCAGCCCCAGGAGACGGGTCTTCCCTATCAGTGGAGCCAGACCTTGGTCTTGTGACACTCTGGAGTCCCTGGCTTTGACCCCGTAGCCCCTGCCACATTCTCCTGAGGCTTCTTGTCCACTCTGGGTGAATTCGATGCTGACCTGTGCCTCGTGGCCCCCGCCTGGCCCTGAACCCTGGGTCCTGCACACCTTGCTGGTAGCCTCTGCCACAGAGATGGGAGGGTCCACCTGGAGTGTCCCGCTTCAGTCACAGCCCTGGAGTGGTTCGTGGCCAGAGCAGAGGAGCGAGGGCTGGGGGTTTGTGCAGTGACCAAGACCAGGGTGCAGGGGCCCAAACCAAGGCCACTCACTGCCCTCAATTGAGCAGAAGGGATGTTCCGGGGAGCCTCAACCCTCCACCCCACTCAGACGGTGTGCCTCTCTTGAACCCTGCCCTGGGCTCTGGTGACCCTCAGGGATGCTAGTGAGGAGCTTGTCCTGGCTCAGACTGAGCCCTCTGCTCAACTAACAGCACAGATGCAGCCCAGACGGCTGCGGAGGAGAAGGGGGGTGTGGGGATGGCCGTGCCCTCAGCACTCGGACTTGGCCTCCTGAGCCCAGTGGGGTGGGGAGTGTTAGTGCGATGCCCACACTTGCCTCCTGTGTCTGACAGAATCATTCCTGTTCAGACATGAGCTCCATTCCTTGGAGGGCATGACCAGGAGGCCACCTATATTTAGGGTCGTGCCATCCAAGGCAGTCTGTGCCAAGTGGCTCCATATTCAGACAGCGGTGGCATCATCTCCAAGCCTGATCGCAGTGGTTGGCACGTCCCATGCTGGTGAGAGACTGGAGGCGGCTTCTGAAAACGCTTTAGGGCCAAGGCTGTGTAGTCGGGCTCCACACGGCCGGTGACAGATCAGGCCAGACAAGTGCATGACGCCAGGCATCCCAGACGACAGACTGAGACCCCCAAGCCCAGGTGGGCCACGGCTGGCTGGACCTCAGCTGGGACTCGGACCTGCTTGCTCTGCAGCCTGGCCCCAGGGTGTGGGCCTGCAGCTCTGGCTGCTGAGAAATCCTGAGTGAGCACTTCAACCTTTGAAGGGGGAAGGATTCGCCCCATTGTCACTGCAGTGAGATCCCCTGAGAACCCAGGAAGGCAGTGGTGCCACAGAAGGGGTGCTGGCTGGCGAGTCCTGGGGATCCTCCCAGGGATGCAGCCGATGGTGGGGCTGTGACCAGGCTGCAGTGGGCGTTTCTTCTTTGCATGTGGCCAGCGTGACTCGAGTTCAGCTCCAGAAATACGTGTGTGAGAGGACTACATTTGGTTTGAGCCAGGGCAGGCACAGGTAGGGAGCAGAGCTCCTACAGGAAGCCCTGAGGCCGGGAATCTGAGGGAGTCAGGGCAGGCTTGTTCCCACGGCAAGACAGAGGACGGCCACCTGGTTGCTTGGAGTAAGATGGAGAGCTGTGTTCCAATTTCTCAGCACACAAGAAAACACATTTCAGTTAAATTGAATTTTCTTTTTTTTTTTTTTTTAGACGGAGTCTGGCTAGGTCTCCAGGCTGGAGTGCAATGGCGCGATCTCAGTTCACTGCAACCTCTGCTTCCCAGGTTCAAGCGATTCCCCTACCTCAGCATCCCAAGTAGCTGGGATTACAGGCGCCTGCCACCACACCTGGCTAATTTTTGTATTTTTAGTAGAGACGGGGTTTCACCATGTTGGCCAGGATGGTCTCAATCTCTTGACCTTGTGATCCATCCATCTTGGCCATCCAAAGTGGTGGGATTCCAGGCATGAGCCACCGTGCCTGGCCTAAGTTGAATTTTCATGTGGAAGTCAATAACTACATACATTTGGGGATGCCAGTGGCAGAAATCACAAAGGAAAAGACAGGTAGACATGCTTGCATCCAATCTAAAAACATCTTTAAGTCAAAAGTCACCATGAAGAACTGCCAGCCCCTCAGCTGTGTGGAAACGTCACAACATTGAGGCTGGGTGAGCGTCAGTGTCCTGGGTCCATCAGGCAATTGCCTCTGTCTGTGTATTTAGGTCGGTGAGGTGTCACCATGTACCAACAAGGAGACAAACACACACACTGAAAATGGCCAGGGGTGTGGGCGAATCCTCCCATGGGGACCAGCGGTAGGCAGGGTCCTCCGGAGACCACGGGAATGCGACGTCCTCCAGCTCCAACTTGCAAAGATTTGCTAAGATTTATATATTTTTTTCCAGTTGTTTTTCAGTCTTTATTTTATGGAGGCCCCTGAAGGTACTTGTGGATTCTGATTTGCAGCTCTGTCCAGGGAGCGTCCAGCCAAACCTGGAGCCCGGGGCGTGCAGATGGACCTCTGGACGTGGGGCCACACCTGCGCACCGAGTTTTCTCACTTACTGTCTGGAGGTGGTTCCACATCAGCACACACAGAGCTTCTATGTTCCTCATTAACAGCAGTGAAGAACTAGTCACTCAAATGCCCATCACTCCCTCACACAGGGTATTTTTTTTTTTTTGAGACAGAGTCTCGCTCTGTCGCCCAGGCTGGAGTGCAGTGGCCGGATCTCAGCTCACTGCAAGCTCCGCCTCCCAGGTTCACGCCATTCTCCTGCCTCAGCCTCCCGAGTAGCTGGGACTACAGGCGCCCGCCACCTCACCTGGCTAGTTTTTTGTATTTTTTTAGTAGAGACGGGATTTCACCATGTTAGCCAGGATGGTCTCGATCTCCTGACCTCGTGATCCACCAGTCTCGGCCTCCCGAAGTGCTGGGATTACAGGCTTGAGCCACCGCACCTGGCCCACACAGGGTATTTTTAAGAGAAATTGCTAGACATGGAGTTTGCTGTCAAAATGGCCCCCAGTGTGACAAGCAGATTTATTTTCACTATAACGTCCAGTTCTGGTGATGACAGGGGCAGACAGCCCTCCACATGGGCAGTGGGCACAGGTGAACCTCAAGCAATCAGCCACAGCCCCAGAGACAGGATCCGCATGTGAACAGACCATCCACAGGGGCCCAAATGTCGGAAACACAGCTTACTCTGCGAGAGGCAGCACGTCATACCCCCTGCTCCCAAAATGTAGGAAACTGGCTTGTGCCAGGTGTGGCCAGAACGTGGGCATAGGGGAGCCCTGGGGTCACTCATGGAGCATAAACCATGCAGCCTTCCTGGGGAGCAGCCTGGCCCTGAGAGGTGGGGACGCCAGGGCCCCACAAGTCCTCTCCAGGACCCATCCCTCAAGGACTCCTCCACAGCCACACAGGACCCACACGGGGACGTGCCACAGCTAGGTGAGGCCGGCAGGAGCAGGACACTCCATGTCCATCACCTGGGGAGGGTCAGGCAAAGCGCACTGGGTGCCCAGCGTGGCCCCCACAGGAGCTAATCCACCACGCAGCAGGGAGGGGTCTTGGAGATGCCATGTGGGAATGGGACGTGGCACTGGCACCCCCGCTAGGGTGCCCACCATGGCCCCCACAGGAGCTAATCCACCACACAGCAGGGAGGGGACTTGGAGACACCATGTGGGAATGGGACGTGGTACTGGCACCCCCGCTAGGGTGCCCACCATGGCCCCCACAGGAGCTAATCCACCACACAAGCAGGGAGGGGTCTTGGAGACCCATGTGGGAATTGGGACGGTGGTACTGGCACCCTGGTAGGAGGCAAATCAGATCCAAACAAATAGACCCACACGCTCCTCCAGAACAGGGAGGGAAGAGACCACACCAGCAAGGACAGCTGCCCACACGGGGGAGGGGGGCGGGGTCAGAGTTGGGAATGAGGATTTGAGGGACCAAGAGGCGGAACGACAAAGGTGAGGGGCCTTGCGGAGTGGTGACAGCAGTGGCCAGGTGCCAACGAGGAGGACAAACCCAATGCTAGGCTGAGGCCAAACAGAGAAACAAGAAGAACAGCGCCCAGGCTTGGAGCTGAGAGATGCCCAAGCCCCGGCGAGTCGGTGCTGGCCTCTGAGCTGGCCTCTCTGATCCTGCTTTCTCCCTGATAAAGAGGCATTCTCATGGCTGGCGGAGGGGATGCTGGTGGCCTGGCTCAGCCTCAGCAGCTGCTCTTACCACTGCTGTGGTCATTCGCTGCCCTTCGAAACAAAGCTGCTTGCCAGCCACCCATGTGCAAAGGAGGAAGGAAAGAACGGGGACAGACGACCAAGCCGAATCCACTTTCCCTGCCATGTGAGCCACAGTATTTTCCACTCCTGTGCACTTGGAGAGAGCAAATGTCACCGTCTTGTTAAGAAGACGAGAGAGGCAAGAGATCTGAACAACACCCAGCTCGGGGCAAATGCCTTCAGACAAGCGACCAAAGTAAAACAGGAATGAGTAATGACCCTAAAAGATGCGCTAAAAATAATTGACAAAGTATAAAATAAGTATTTGAGTATTCTATTGCAATAATTTGCCGTGCCATTCACTCGCAATAAATCAATCTGTCAAGTTAGAACAGTGTTGCCTTTGTCCATCTTCTGAACCAGGATTACCTATGGCCGTTCTGGGGCCCGGAGTGCCTCCCAGTGTTCCCACTCCTGGCCTAGTGGGTTCCAGCTACAAGTGCTGGACTCTGCATTGGAAGTGAGGGTGAGGCCAGGCGCGGTGGCTCACGCCTATAATCCCAGCACATTGGGAGGCTGAGGCGGGCAGATCACCTGAGGTCAGGAGTTCGAGACCAGCCTGGTCAACATGGTGAAACCCCATCTCTACTAAATATACAAAAATTAGTCAGGTGTGGTGGCACGCACCTGTAATCTCAGCTATTTGGGAGGCTGAGACAAGAGACTTGCTTGAACCTGGGAGGCGGAGATTATAGTAAGCCAAGATTGTGCCACTGCACTCCAGCCTGGGGGACACAGCGAGACTCCATCTCAAAAATAAATAAATAAATGAAAAATAGTAATAATAAAAAGTGAAGGTGGGAACCTGCACAGCAAAGAAAGATAAGACTTCCAGGCTGGGTGCAGTGGCTGACGCCTGTAATCGCAGCACTTTGAGAGGCTGAGGTGGGCGGACCATAAGGTCAGGAGATTGAGACCATCCTGTCCAACATGGTGAAACTCCATCTCTACTAAAAAGACAAAAATTGGCTGGGCGTGGTGGCGGGTGCCTGTAATGCCAGCTATTCAGGAGGCTAAGGCAGAAGAATCACTTGAACCCAAGAGGTGGAGGTTGCAGTGAGCCAAGATCACACCACTGCACTCCAGTCTGGCAACAGATCAAGACTCCGTCTCAAAAAAAAAAAAAAAAAGACTTCCAGAAATACATGCACATCACACTGACACAACACCACACACATCGCCACATCGGCATCGTAAAGGGAAACCCTCATGACTACTGAACATTTATGACGGTCTCCGGGAGGTTTTTCAAAAGGCCAAGTTCTGAAAACATCCACTTACAGCGCGTGGAGGAGCAGAACCTAGACTTTCTCTCCCCCATGAAACAACTGAAAAAACAGGCAAATATGTGAAGCAAAATGTTTCCAGACCCTGGTCTCCCGGCACTGTGGTGCAGTGCTCCCTGAGAGACACGAAACAAACGGGTTGAGACCTAGAGCTGCCAGAGCTCATGACAGGGAGAAAGTTTCCAGGACGCAGCACAGTGAAAAGGAATCCAGGCAGAACCGCAGTTTCCTACAGCTGAAGAAACAAAGCTGGAAGCCTGAGAGCCAAAGATGGCCAGAAATCACAGGACGGAGTCCCAGACAGAAAGGAACTGTACTTACGGTAGATTCCAACAGTCCGTGGAAGATCCTCCTCCGGTATCTAGTTGTGAATGGATCAGAGAGGAAGGAGCTGAACTTACAGTAGATTCCAACAATCATGGAAGATCCTCCTCTGGTATCTAGGTGTGTACGGATCAGTGCAGGTGTGAGAGGCAAATACTCAAGGCCAGAGAAGGACCATCAGAAAGAAGCAGGAGTGACCCTTGGAGCTCATGCACAGCCAGGAATGCTGCCTGTTCCCGCCAGTCAGAGAGCAGATCTCATGGCCCGTGGGACGTGGAGTGGAGCACTCGCAAGACTTTGCCACAGCAGGGGAGATGATCTTGTTCTAGGCTAAAAACTGTTCTGACCTTGCATGAAAAGTTCAAAGCAAGCCCTGGAAGAAACAGACTGTTTCCATGTAACTTAATTGCATTCCAGAACAAAGCTCAAGAATATTTGTAGGAAGACAAAAATGTCAATTATTTAACAAAATAAACTCATAATGTCTGGCATGCAATCAAAAATTAGTGGGCATGCAAAAAATAATAAGAAAGAAAGAAAACGTAACCCAAAATGAGGATATAAATTAATCCATGGAAACAGATCTAGAAATGACAAAGGTAGATTTAGTAGAAAAGGACATTAAAACCATTATTATAACTATATTTTTATGTTCAAAATGGCAAAGAAAAGAGTATTAGGAGGAGACACATTGAAGATTCAAAAAGAACACAAATTAAACTTCTAGAGATGAAAACTACAATGTCTGAGGTGAAAAATGCACTGGATGGGATCCCCGCAGATTAGACACTGAAGAAGAAAAGATGTGTGAACTTGAAGACACAGCAACAGCAAGAGAGACTGTACAAAATAAAACACACAGAAAAAAGACTTAAAAAAATGAGCAGAGCATCAGTGAGCTACGGGACAACTGAAAGTGTCCTCATATGTGTGTAATATTAGGACATGTCACGTTGTAAAACAAGGATTTGAACAAGGGAAACCCACAAATCCAAGAATCTCAATAAACCCCAAGCACAATACATATTAAGAAAACACCACCATGTCACATTATAATCACACTGCTCAAAACTTGTGTTAAAGAAAAATTTCTTAAAACCAGCCAGAGGGAGGGAAAACTTCGCATACAAAGGAATGAAGATAAGTACAAGGATGGATTTCTGATTGGAAACAATGCGAGTGAGAAGACCATGGAGCAACCTCTTTAAAGTACCAACAGCCAACAGATATACAGCTATATATACACACATACATATATATATATACACATTTTTTTTTTTTTTTATTTGAGACGGAGTCTTACTGTGTCACCCAGGCTGGAGTGCAGTGGTGTGATCTCGGCTCACTGCAAGCTGCCCCTCCCAGGTTCAAGCAATTCTCCTGCCTCAGCCTCCCAAGTAGCTGGGACTACAGGCATGCGCCACCACGCCTGGCTAATTTTCATGTTTTTAGTAGAGACGGGGTTTCACCATGTTGGCCAAGGTGGTCTCAATATCTTGACTTTGTGATCCACTCGCCTCAGCCTCCCAATGTGCTGGGATTACAGGCGTGAGCCACCGTGCCTGCCCGAAAATACCAACAGATTTTTAAAAAGTGTTCAAATTCTATTACCCGAGAAAAGCATCTTTTAAAAATGGAGGTGAAATAGACTTTTTTAGGCATCCAAAGACTGAAAGATTTCATCAACAGTAGACAAATGTCATATGACATGTTAAAGGCAGTCCTCAGACAGAAGGACAATCTGAACTGGAAAAAGGAATAAAAAGTATTGGAAATGGAAAACGTGGACAAATATTAAAACTTACTTTTAAAATCTCTTTAAAAGATAACCAACTGCTTAAAATGAAAAGAAAAAAACCTAATGATGTATTGTGAGGTTTAAAAATGCGTGACTTTGGCCAGGTACGGTGTCTCACGCCTGTAATCCCAGCACTTTGGGATGAGATGGGCGGATTGCTTGAGCTCAGGAGTTTAAGACCAGCCTGAGAAACATAGTGAAACCCCATCTCTACAAAAAATACAAACAATTAGCTGGGCATGGTGGCACGTGCCATACTTCCCACTACTCGGGAAGTTGAGGTGGGAGGATCTTCTGTGCCCAAGAGGTCAGGGTGGCAATTAGCCATGATCATGCCGTTGCACTCCACACTCCAGCCTGGATGATAGAGTAAGAAAGACCCTGTCTCAGGAAAAAAAAAAAAAGTGTGAGGTTTAAAAATGTTTGACAACAGCACAAAAGCTATGAGAGGGAATGGAAATATGCTATTTTAATATCACATTACTGTATAAGTTAAAGATGTATATTATTTATCTTAAAGCTACACATAAAAGAAAAAAGAATTATAGCTATTAAGCCAACAAAGAAGATAAATGGAACTAAAAACACAATGCAAAAGAAGGCAGAAAAAAGAAAAAATAACAGATGGAACAAATATAAGAAGAACAGTAAGATAATAGATTTAAACCCAATTATATTCGTAATTACAATTATGTTCTAATGGCCCGAACATTTCAAATGGGGCAGAAATTATATGATTAGATAAGAAAGCCAGACTCAACTTTATGTTGCTGACAGGGAAAAACACTTTAAATGTAAATATACAAATTGGTTTAAAATCAAAAGATGGAAAAATATATGCCATTACACTATTCAAAAGATGGCCGGAGTAGCTATTACAATATCAAAGTAGATATCAGATAAGGAACATTATAAGAAATAAAGAGCATTATTTTATAATAATAAAGGGATCGATTCATCAAGAGATCTTAACAACCCTAACCATGTACGCACCTAATAATAAAGCTTGAAAATAATAAAGGGATCAATTCATCAAGAGATCTTAACAACCCTAACCATGTACGCACCTAATAATAAAGCTTCAAAATACATGAAGGAAAAACAGCTAGGACATAAGGAGAAGCAGACAAACCAGCAATTATAGTCAGAGATTTCAAAACCCCATTTCAGTAACTGATAGAACAAATTGACAGACAACTTAGGAAACGCAGACAAGACTTGAAGGATACAATCAGCCAAATTAATATTTATCAAACATGTCACCCAACAACAGGAGAATACACATTCGTTTCATCTGTACACAAACAATTTACCAAAATAGGCTGTATTCTGGGTCACAAAACAATTCCTGGCTGGGCGCGGTGGCTCATGCCTGTAATCCCAGAACTTTGGGAGGCCGAAGCAGGCAGATCACAAGGTCAGGAGATGGAGACCATCCTGGCTAACATGGTGAAACCCCATCTCTCCTTAAAAAAAAATGCAAAAAAAATTAGCTGGGCATGGTGGCGGGCGTCTGTAGTCCCAGCTACTCAGGAGGCTGAGGCAGGAGAATGGCATGAACTTGGGAGGTGGAGCTTGCAGTGAACCAATATCGTACCACTGCACTCCAGCCTGGGTGACAGAGCAAGACTCCATCTCAAAAAAAAAAAAAAAAAAAAAAAAAAAAAAAAAAAAAAAAAAAAAAAAAAAAAATTCCCAATAAATTTGAAGGATTCACTGCACCAGGGTATGTTCTCTGGTCCATCAGAAATATATCAGGTATTAATAGTACAAAGATTTCTCAATAATCTCCAAATATTTAGAAATTGAAAACAGATATCTGAATAACCCACCAGTCAAAGAAATGATGAACAGGGAAATTAGAAAGTATTTCAAACTGGTTGAAGATGAAAACACAATTTGAGATTCTTTTTCTGCTTTCTCTGGTTTTAACTGAGCATCTTACATGATTCTATATACATTCCATCTGACATGTTTCTTTTCTTTCCATATCAATTTTTATTAAACATTTTAAGTTGTTTTCCTAGAGTTTGCAATATACACTTATAATTCATCTAAATCCACTGTCAAATAATGCTATGTTGCTCCACGTACAAGTATCCTGTAACAGACTATTCCCAATCCTCTCCCATCCCTTACCACATTGCTGTCATTGGTTTTACTTATCTCCTATATGCTATAATCACACAATATCATTATTATTTTTTTCATAAATAGCTGTATTTTAGATAAACTAAGAATAAGGGGGGAGGATTTTATATTTATTCATTCTCAAACACTTAGTTTCTTTATGTAGATTCAAGTTTCTGAGCTATATAATTTCCTTCTTCCTAAGGAACTTCTACTATTTCTGCTGGTGATTAATTCTCTCCATTTTCATTTGTCTGAGAGCATGTTTATTTTTCCCTTACACTGAAGAATAATTTTACTGGATATAGAACTCGAAGTTGGTGGGATTCTCAACACTTTTTTTTTTTTTTTTTTGAGACGGAGTCTCGTTCTGTTGCCCAGGCTGGAGTGCAGTGGCGCCATCTCGGCTCACTGCAAGCTCCGCCTCCTGGGTTCATGCCATTCTCCTGCCTCAGCCTCCCGAGTAGCTGGGATTACAGGTGCCGCCACCACACCTGGCCAATTTTTTTGTATTTTTAGTAGAGACGGGGTTTCACCATGTTAGCCAGGATGGTCTCAATCTCCTGACCTCGTGATCCGCCCGCCTCAGCCTCCCTAAGTGCTGGGATTACGGGTGTGAGCCACCGGGGCCCGGCCTTTTCAACACTTTAAATATTTCACCCTGCTCTGTACTTGGTTAAATGTAGATAGAAAAATTCTCAACTAAAATGTTAGCAATTATGCCCAAAAACATATACAAAAGAAACTCCATTGTGACCTATTGGTGTTTATCAAGCATGTAAAGTTGGTTTAGCAATGGAAAATCAATCAATGGAATTCACCACAATAAACATAAAGAAAAACCATATGGTCAATAGATACAGAAACACATTCCTGATAAATCTTAAAAGCATAAGACAGTGAAAGAAGTCAGGCAGAAAACACTACGCACTATATAACCCCAATGATATGACATTCTGGAGAAGGCACAGTCATTGTGCTGGCAAAAAGATCAGTGGTGAAGAGTTTGTGGGAAGGGCTGGAGGACTGAATAGCTAAAGCACAGGAGATTATTTAGGGCAGTTAAAGTATTCTGTATGATAGTGTATTGGTGGATATGTCATATTCCAAACCTATCAAAAACCTGTGAAACTTTATAGTACAAACAATACACCTCATTGTATGCAAATTTAAAAATCATTTAGGAAGCTCAGGGACCTCAGGATGGAATCCAGAATGTGACAAAACCATCTAACTGTATTACAAATGCATGAAACATCCTCACTGAAGGGAGTGGGGGGAAAGCAGTGACCTAACTCAGGATGAGTGGAGTCTGTGAGACTACAGACAAAGGAACATAAGCACTGGACTCTAGCTGACAAAGCTGTCCCCCAGTGAGGCGTGAGTTAACAGTTCCGACACCACCATAATATTGTCCTAGTCTGTTTTCTGTTGCTATAACTGAATGCCCAAGACTAGGTACTTTACAAAGAAATCTATTTCTTTTTTTTTATTTTTTCCTTTTGAGACGGAGTCTCGCTCAGTCACCCAGGTTGGAGTGCAGTGGCGCGATCTCGGCTCACTGCAAGCTCCGCCTCCCAGGTTTATGCCATTCTCCTGCCTCAGCCTCCCATGTAACTGGGACTACAGGTGCCCGCCACGTTGCCCGGCTAGTGTTTTGTATTTTTTAGTAGAGATGGGGTTTCACCGTGTTAGCCAGGACGGTCTCGATCTCCTGACCTCGTGATCCGCCCGTCTCGGCCTCCCAAAGTGCTGGGACTACAGGCTTGAGCCACCGCTCCCGGCGTAGAAATCTATTTCTTACCATTCTGGAAGTTGGGAGTTCCAACATCAGAGAGCTGCATCTGGTCAGGGCCTTCTTGCTAGTGGAGACTCTCTGGAGAGTCCCAGGTCGCACAGGGCATCAGATGGTGAGGGTACTTACAAGAGAGGGCCAGACTCGCTTCTACAACAGACCCATTCTCGTGAGAACTAACCCACTCCCTGCATAACCCATTCATCCATGAATTGATTAATCCAATCACCTCTCAAAGGTCCTGCCTCTCAACACTGCTTCACTGGGGGTCAAATTTCAACATAGGAACTTTTGGGGAACACATTCACACCACAGCACATGTATACTGAAATTGAACAATTAAATACACGGATAGCAGATGGTAGGAGCCAGGTTTCTCACTATTAGGAGGTTACAGAAGCAAGAGGAGGCAGCTGGGATGATCCACATGGTGCTAGATTTGAGTTGGAGACATTGGTATGAACTGATGTTTAGCCCAATATAGATTTTGATGGCTACCCGGAGAAGTGTTTTAGATACGCATATACACATGGGTTAATACCTGCACATATATTTTCTTCTCTGTGAGCTGAGAGGGTTCAGCAGCAGCAACATCCCACTGGCTATAAGCACATCTCATGCTCAGATCTTGGTTTTCAACACCCTTCTTCAGTGAAAGGAACCAGGGTTCCTTGAAGAACTGTTGGATTCCAGAGCTGGGGCCAGTAATATACAAGATGAGACTTCTAGTAAGACCTCTAGCATCTTCTAGTAAAAGGTAGTAGTAAGATGCCAAAATAAACCTCACACTGACGGGCCTTGTCAAAGGGCTACAGGAGCTGACTGGAACAGCTCCTAACGGGCAATGCTGGAACAGTGTGAGCAACAAAATCAAGAAATGTTATTGCAACATGACCCAAGTGTAAATACCCACAAATCCATGCCAATCGTAAACAAAGGATGCCATAATATACCACAAAGAAATGAAGGAGAAGAGACAAATCTGTGTGGAGGAATTACAAATAATTTATGTAGACACTCTGCCTCAAAGTGGGGTAACTCCTTGCGTGCAGGCTGGGCACAGCGACTTCCCTCCAAGAGGATTGTTCTGGAAGGGGAAAGGACATGGTCAGCAAGGACACGGACGAACTGTCTCAGCCAGGTGATGAAAGTCCTCATCAATGGTGACAATCATGTTGGTCATCTGGATCCTTCACATGATTGGCTGAAAATGGCAGGTTACCTCAATGGTCTTCTTCCAAAACCCCATAATCCCAGATTAATCATGAGAAAACCTCAGACCCCAGCAGATCCCAACTGAGAGACACTCTGTAGAATATCTGCCCAGTCCTCCTCAAAACTGACAAGACCATCGAAAGTAAGAAAAGTCTGAGAAGCTGTCACAGTCAAGAGAAGTCTATGGGGACGAGATGACTAAACGTAGTATGGGATTCTGAACAGGATCCTGGGACAGAAAAGTTGCCTCAGAGAAAAACATAAGATCTGAATAAGCCAGGGCCTTTGGAGAGTGACAATGTATCAATATTGGTTCATGAATTGTAACAAATGTATCCTAGTAATGGAAGATGTTTATAATGAGGGAAGCTGTGGGGATACCAGGTATGTGGGAACTCTCTGTACCATCTTCACAATTTTTCTGTAAATCTGAATCTGTTTCAAAAAGTACTTTAAGGTGGCTCATGCCTGTAATCCTAGTGCTTTGGGAGGCTGAGGTGGGTGGATCACCTGAGGTCAGGAGTTCAAGACCAGCCTGGCCAACATGGAGAAGCCCCATCTCTACTAAAAATACAAAAATTAGCCGGGCGTGGTGACGGGTACTTGTAGTCCCAGCTACTTGAGAGGCTGAGGCAGGAGAATCGCTTGAACCAGGGAGGCGGAGGTTGCCGTGAGCTGCAATTGTGCCACTCCAGCCTGGATGACAGAGACTCCACCTCAAAAAAACAAACAAACAAACAAAAAAAAACAACAACAAAAAAAGGATTTAAAAATGAATAAAAGAAAAAACTACACTAGAAAAAAATGATAAACAGTTTAGTTGTGGCAAATAAGCACATGAAAGTGTCATTATTCACGAGGGACGCGGAAATTAAAACAGGGTGAGACAGCACCACCCACGGCTGGAAGGGCTGAAATGCATACGATTGGATATACCAGGTGCTGTGGAGGAGGGGAAGCAGCTGGAACACCCGTGCACTGTGGTGGGAATGTGAGAGCACAACTGCTTTAGAAAGTGGTACGGCCGGCCGGGCGCGGTGGCTCAAGCTGTGAATCCCAGCGCTTTGGGAGGCCGAGACGGGCGGATCACGAGGTCAGAAGATCGAGGACCATCCTGGCATAACATGGGTGAAACCCCGTCTCTACTAAAAAATACAAAAAAACTAGCCGGGGTGAGGTGGCGGGCGCTGTAGTCCCAGTCTACTCGGAGAGCTGAGGCAGGAGAATGGCGTAAACCCGGGAGGCGGAGCTTGCAGTGAGCTGAGATCCGGCCACTGCACCTCCAGCCCGGGCGGACAGAGCGAGACTCGTCTAAAAAAAAAAAAAAAAAAAAAAAAAAAAAAAAAAAAAAAAAAAAAAAAAGAAAGTGGTACGGCCGCTCCTCAAAAGATACACTGCCAGCCAGGCTCGGTGACTCACGCCTGTAATCCCAGCACTTTGGGAGGCTGAGGTGGGCAGATCACCTGAGGTCAGGAATTCAAGACCAGCCTGACCAACATGGAGAGACCCCGTCTCTACTAAAACTATAAAATTAGCTGGGCGTGGTGGCGTGTGCCTGTAATCCCAGCTACTCAGGAGGCTGAGGCAGGAGAATCACTTGAACCTGGGAGGCAGAGGTTGCTGAGATCACGCCACTGCACTCCAGCCCGGGCAACAAGAGCGAAACCCTGTCTAAAAAGAAAAAGAAAAAAAAAGATACACTACCACATGACCCAGCCACCCCACTCCCAGGCATTTACTCAGGAGAAATAAAAGTGTGTGTTCATGAACTAGAAGTAACCTAAATATCAATGTGTGAATCAATAAATTCTGGTGCATCTGGACAAGGAATACCATGCAGCCATATAAAAAGGAGTGAATGGGCTGGGCGCGGTGGTTCACACCTGTAATCCCAGCACTTTGAGAGGCTGAGGTGGGTGGATCATCTGAGGTCAGGAGTCAAGACCAGCCTGGCCAACATGGCAAAAGCCACGTCTTTACTAAAAAATACAAAAAATTAGCCAGGTATGGTGGCGGGTACTTGTAATCCCAGCTACTCCGGTGGCTGAGACAGGAGAATTGCTTGAACCTGAACCTGGAAGGTGGAGTTTGCAGTGAGCCAAGATAGCACCCACTGCACTCCAGCCTGGGCAACAGAGTGAGACTCCATCTCCAAAAAAAAAAAAAAGTAAATGACCAATCCACACGCTCGGTGAAGGAGTGACCGGCCCACATAATGCCGTGAATGAATGTCAAAGCGACTGTACTCGTGACTAAGGCCAGTCTAACAACAGTGTGTGCTGCCTGAGTCCCTTTTTTTTTTTTTTTTTTTTTTTTTGAGATGGAGTCTCACTCTGTTGCCCAGGCTGGAGTGTGATGGCATGATCTCGGCTCACTGCAACCTCCACCTCCCTGTTCAATCGTTCAAGCGATTCTCCTGCATCAGCCTCCCCACTAGCTGGGGCTACAGATGTGCACCACCACGCTCGGGTAATTTTTGTATTTTTAGTAGAGACACGGTTTTACCATGTTGGCCAGGCTGGTCTCGAACTCCCTACCTCAGGTGATCCACCAGCCTCAGCCTCCCGAAGTGCTGGGATGACAGGCATGAGCCACCGTACCCGCCCCCCGAGTCCATTTCTACACAACTCTGGAAGGTGGGGATCTGTCAGTAGCTCTGGAAACAGACCGACAGCTGCCTGGGGACAGGGGAGCAGTATAAGAATCCGAGGGGGAGGAAGATATTTTGGGGTGAATATGTTCATGATCTAGATTTGTGAGTTTCACAAGTGCCTACATAGCACATTGTACACTTTAAACTTGTGCAATTAATTTGCGTTCCCAATAAAGCGAAGCCAGGGTGGGGGAAGCACATAGGAACCCCAGAGTTGGAAATGTGGGTTTTGGAGTAAAGCCTGAGGATTGCTGGTGTTACAGGGGACCACAGCACTGCCTTTAGCATTCACCCTGGAGGTCTGTGGGTTCTTTCTGAGATTAAAATGATTAACTCTCAAGTCTGTAAACACAGACCGTCTAGTGGCACACTCCAACAGAAGCCCTGTCATCGGAGCGGATTTCATTTCACCCAATCTTGTTAAACAAACAGCTTGCATCGAATGAGTCATAATTTTTAAGACAAATATGTCTTCCGAATTCTCTTAGAATGCGTCTCATGTTTAAAAAATAACACTGCTAATAGCTGACTTCTCCTCGAGTGGAAACGTGCCCCACTGAGCTTCTTGGCAGGAAGATAGCAGCCCAAGTTGCTGTCCTGATGGGGGGAAACAGATTTGGTCTCCAGAACTCAGATGGAAATTTCCAGAGACCTTTTTTTTCCTTTGTCACATCTTTAATTTTTCAAATGGGCCTCTCTCTTGCTCCAGTTGCCAGGTTAACAAAGCTGCCAAGGCCAAGAAGAAACTGGCAAGCGTCCCCAGAGATGCATCTTAGTCTTCAACATAAACCAGACCTGATTCCGCCCGCTCTGCTGTCTCCAGCCACCTCCGTCCAGGGGCAGCCAGCACAGGCGCCTGGGAGGCCTAATCGGATCACAGCTCCCAGAGGGTCACTAATCAGATTGTTTTGCCTGCCTTGTTCCTGTCAAAATGAATGTGCAGCGTTTCCAGACGGATGCCGTCTTTAAAAGCACACGCTTCCCTCCTCATTCCAATTAGAAAAGACAGAGTGTGCAGGTGCATCGTGATTCATGAAATCGTTCTTTGCTCAAAGGTCTGTTAATGGACTATTGTTTTGGATGAGATCTGGTTCTATGAACTGCTACCTGTGACCCTGAGAGCATGATTTACTCTTTCTGGGCCCCAATCTCCTGCACCCTGCGGTCAAAGTGTCCCCTTCCTATCTACCATCCTGGGGCTCTTCGGACTCTGATTCAGTGTTTCTACAAAGTTCACGAAAAAGAGACCGTTTATTTTCTATCATGTGAAAGAAAGCAACTGCAGAGGACACCAGCAAGGCTGCAGGTCTTGTGTGGGTCTCTGCAGCTTTCCTTCCAGGGAGAACAGGTAAAAGTTTCTTCTAGCGTGAACTGTCCAGCTGTGCAAGTCAAAGGCCAGCTATTAGATACATGCAGACAGAGCAGCCCCAGGGCCTACTGTAAGAGGAGGGAGGAGACTTGAAACCTGGGGTGAGAGATGCGTTGGAGGATGACTCAACACCCTGGAAAGGACAGAAGCTGGCGTGGGGTGCTGGAGGAGGCAAGGCCCTGGCCCAGCTCTGAAGTCGCCACGACTTGTGGCCAGCTGGATGCCTGGTTCTTACCAGGGGAGGGGGCTGCGGGGAGTCTGGGTTTGCAGGCCAACTGCCTATCCTCAGGGTTCAGCGACTTCCCCATTAGTGCTGGATGCGCACACTCCCCTGCTGGAGGGGTGCCCTGATGCTCTGAGCCAGTCAGCACAGCCTCCGCACTGATCCCAGCTTCTGTCAGATGGCCCTTCAATCATCAGGGCAGTTCCTGATCTTTATTTGGAAGTATAGGACAGAAGCTCCTGCTGTCCCTGGTGTGGGGTGTGAGGTGTGGATGTGAAGCCTGGAACTACTGCAGGTTTTTTTTTTGTTTTGCTTTTTTGTTTGTTTTGTTTTTGTTTTTATACAGAGTCTCACCCTGTTGCCCAGGCTGGAGTGCCGTGGCACGATCTTGGCTCACTGCAACCTCCACCTCCCAGATTCAAGTGATTCTCCTGTCTCAGCCTCCCCAGTAGCTAGGATTCAAGGCACACACCACCACACCCAGCTAAGTTTCGCATTTTTAGTAGAGACAGGGCTGTACCATGTTGGCCTGATGACCTCAAGTGATCTGCTTGCCTCGGCCTCCCAAAGTGCTGGGATTACAGGCATGAGCCACTGTGCCCGGCTACTACAGTTACTTTCATACCAGGAGGGAAGCATCCCTGAGGGTAAGACAGAGACAGATGGGTGGAGCACAGCGTAGCAGAGATTTGCAGATAAATGTTACTGGAACCCTGATCACATTGTACCCGAACCTGCTCTTCTCTGGACTTTCTAGTTATAAGAGTCAATATTAATCAACAAATTCATGTTTAAGCTGGTTTGAGTTGGGCATTCTTTTTTTTCTTTGAGACGGAGTTTCGCTCTGTCGCCCAGGCTGGAGTGCAGTGGCCGGATCTCAGCTCACTGCAAGCTCCGCCTCCCAGGTTCACGCCATTCTCCTGCCTCAGCCTCCCGAGTAGCTGGGACTACAGGCGCCCGCCACCTCGCCCGGCTAGTTTTTTGTATTTTTTTTAGTAGAGACAGGGTTTCAACGTGTTAGCCAGGATGGTCTCCATCTCCTGACCTCGTGATCCGCCCGTCTCGGCCTCCCAAAGTGCTGGGATTACAGGCTTGAGCCACCGCGCCCGGCCGAGTTGGGCATTCTTGAAACATAGAAGTCCCCATCTGATGCCAGCACTAAATGGCACATTCTTAGTACTAGAGAGAACATCAAGCTCTCGGGTTGCTAAAGCTGTCTTTCTGTGGGCTCATACATGCCAATGATAACAATGTAATAATACAGTGCCTGACCCTACCTGGGGCAGTGCCAAGGTCTCCCCAGGCAGGAACTGGCTTCGTCTTCCCAACAGTATTCTGGGCGGGAGCTGTAATTAGCTCCATCTTGCAGAGGAGGAAACAGAGGCAGGAGCTTCACCCGCCTCCCTGGGTTCTGCTTTTCTTTCTCCCACACAGAGACACCCTGGGGTGGGGCAGGGGGTGGGGGACTGAGGACAGGCCAGCTTTGGTTTCTTTTGGGAATCTTTTTCCCTGTGGTTTTTTTTTCTTCATTAGACACACGTAGGATGTTTCCAAAATTCGTGTGATTCAAATTCATTCCCAGCATGTGTCTGTGTTTCTCTGCTTTGACTCCTTAAAGCAACACAGGGCACGTCCCCATCTGCGTCAACAGATCCTTCTGAGGCCCGAGGAAATCATTTCCACTTATGTTTTCAGTTATTTTTCTTTCCATTCAAATGTTTTTGTTTATTCCTCAAAAATGTCTAGAGCCCTTACTTGAGTGGGACTCTGTCTTCTCCGAGGATGTTGGCTGCTTTCACTCTCCCTTGGTGCAGCACGACGTCTCTGCCTTGGCCTCCGGGTCAGGTCTGCTTTGCAGCCGTGTCTGGTCTGTGACTGGCTCCCAGGAAGGGCCTCCTGGCCTTGTGACCTGCATTTCTCTGGAACTCAGCTGTAGCCCTTGCTTCTTATCCCACTCTCCTCTTTTCGTGGCTTTTTGCCTCATCGTAGTGGATGCTGAGGCTTCCAGACCTCGCCCATTCTGTTCGTCACAGCCCAGAAGTTTTAGGTGGGACCACCTTCCACCTGCTGGGCTGAGGGGCCTTCAAATGGCCTCATGGTGGTTTATTCTCGGCCTCTCAGTGTTTTTCCATTTTGCTTGTTCCCACAGATGTAAAGGCCAGCAGCGGCTGCACACCCTGCGTTTTAGTTTCTCCGGCTCTGCTGGGCTCTCCTCACTGGCTGCATCCCCCCTGCAGAGCCGCCTGTGCTAACATGCCAGACTGGCAGCGACGCCGACCACCTGGGAGAAACGTCCCACACCTGCGCCCGACCACCTGGGAGAGACACCCCACACCTGCACCCTGGCAGGACAGCGAAGCCAAAGAGGCAGTGGGCGTTCCAGCCACCCTCCTCCCCGTCCAGACTCTTTTGTCCCAGGGCTGTGTCCTGGGCCTCACTTCCTGCCCTGAACAGCCTACCCCACACCTGGCCAGGCTCTCAAGTCCCCTCCGCCCACGCCTGCAGCCTCAGGCTGCCCATGTGTGGGGAGGGGTCGGCTCTGTCAGGTGGTTCTGACCTCAGTGAGCCCCGGGGCCTGCGGGACATCACGTTTCAAGGCTGCAGGCGTGACCTGCGTGCTTCTTTTTCACAACGTTAAACGGATCTTGGCGGAAAGCTGCTGATTCCCTGCTGTGCCCTCCTGAGAGCAGTGAACAGTCCCACGTTTTAGATTCCATCCTTTTTCCCCCAGAGTAGGGGAAATCTAACTGCCCAATGCTTCTTATGGGGACCAGGGCCTCAGGAGGACTTGGCACCGTTCTTGGGCCTGGAGCTGTGTGTGGCCAGCCGGCTGCAGCTGTGCGGGCTGGGAGTCTGCGGAGGACCTCCCTGACCTCTGTGCACCCCGGCAGTGCGCAGGCATCCAGCCCCACCCCCACTTCAGTGAGCAGCCAAGAATCGGGCAGTGCCCCCCATCCAGGGGCAGAGAACACTGACACGGACCCCACCCCCAGGCAGAGGCAGCAGGCACTGCTCGGAGAGTCACAGGGCCACAGGGCTGGCGGGGAGGGCGTGGAGGCCCTGCCCCGGCATGACAGGTGTGTCTCCCACACAGCCCCCACCCCACAGCAGCTGCCGTCTCCCTGCTGGTCTCCCCTGGAGCGCCTGGCTGGACAGTGGGCCCGGGCCACTTTTTTTTCTTTTTTTTTTTTCTTTTTTTTTTTGAGACGGAGTCTCGCTCTGTCGCCCAGGCTGGAGTGCAGTGGCCGGATCTCAGCTCACTGCAAGCTCCGCCTCCTGGGTTTACACCATTCTCCTGCCTCAGCCTCCTAAGTAGCTGGGACTACAGGCACCCGCCACCTCGCCCGGCTAGTTTTTTGTATTTTAGTAGAGACGGGGTTTCACCTTATTAGCCAGGATGGTCTCGATCTCCTGACCTCGTGATCCGCCCACCTCGGCCTCCCAAAGTGCTGGGATTACAGGCTTGAGCCACCGGGCCCCGGCCACTTGGTGCCCACAGGATGAGGAGGAGTCAGCCCAGCTCCTGCCTCCGGTGATGGGCATTTTCTGGTTGTTGGTGGTTCAAGTTTTTCTGTTTTAGTTCCTACCTCATTAAAAATTATAAGAATAATTTAAAACCCCTCCGAGTTTGTACAGGTTGGTGGACTCTGCGGAGAACACCTACGTGGCCGTAAGCACTTCTGAGGATGACCCAGCCCCACGAAGCAGCTTACAGCATGCACCACCGGGCCCCTCCCATCTCCTTAGGGAACCAAGAACCCTAGCATTCTCCAGGTGGCCCCCAAAGTGTGACCTGCTCCCGAAAGCAGCACCCCCCAGGTGGGTGGGAGAGGCCCTGCCCTGTATCCCGGCCGGCCCCCTGTAGATATGCACAGTAACAACCCCAGCACTGCAGACGGGCAGTCACCGCCGTTGCTGGACGAGTACTTCCCACATCCACTTACCTGGGCACAGGAGCTCACCTGTGCCCTCCGGTGGGGCGCGGTGAGTAAGCAGTGCCCAGGGGGCTCCTGGATTTGCCTCCAGAGACAACAGGATGGAAGTTTGGTTCCGAGAATTTTATGTGCCTGGGGGTAGTTGAGGTTAATTAGCTTCTACTACAATGCACAAACCAGGTGTCTATTTCTGGGTTCTGATCACTTCATGCACAGGTGCACCCGCCACCCAGAGCAGGCCGGGCTGTTTCCACACGGGAAAGCCCCTTTCCCACCAGCTCCCCACCCGCTGCTGGGCATGCCCTGGGAGGATTCTTGGCTTCCCTCCCTGCAGCTGGGTTTCTGTTCCTGCCGTGGGGATAGTGGTCCAGGTGGGTTTCTGTTCCTGCCGTGGGGATAGTGGTCTTCTCTCTGCTGAGAGGGCTTTGAATGCGCAGCTGGACAGCGCCAGCCTTGGGTGGACATCAGTGAAACTGCTGCCAACAGTCTTGGCCCTTGGAGAATCCATCCCGAGGAGGACCTCGCAGGCTCCACTCCGGCCCCCTGGGCCTTCTCTTAGTGCCTCCTGGAGGCCCCCGCCTGGCGCCCCCACTCATCCTGCCCTTGTCCACAGCTGCGTGAGCTGCAGATGCAGGAGGACCCTGGGACGAAGCTCCCTGCCCTGGCCCCCCTTGCCCCCTCACATGGCACCCTGGCCCAGCTCATTCCCCTGCCTGCAGGGCCGGCGCTGTGAGCAACTCTGGCGTCACGGCTTGGTTTCTCCCTGGCAGACGGGCGCCTTCACAGCTGATTTACATTTCGAACACGGACGCCGTCTCCCTGGCCCCTCACACCGCGTTAGTGGCCCAGCCTGTATTCCATTAGCTGATTAAGCCTTTTCTCATCCTTCATTTGTTAGAAATAGAAGTTGGCTGAATCCCCCAAGCTTTCACCAATAACATCTTTTTTGTCCCTTGTTTCCGTCTTCCTCTCATTGACAGTAAAAGTCTTCTCTCCTTCATCAGAGACCCTGGCTGTCCTTCCGCCCCACCCAGCCCCCAGCCTCTGCCAGGGAGAGGCATGCTCCCCACCCCACCAGCTTGTGGAGGCCCCGGAACCACCCGGGAAGGACACTGAGGGGCCGGTGGGGTTTGTTCAGCTGTTGGCTCAGCTCAGCTGGAACCTCCAAAATGAGGCCGAAGCTGCCTGAGGTAGGCTCCTGGTTTCCATGGGTCTTCGGGGGCATCGACCTACAGGTTGATTTTAGGGGTGAGACAACCCTTGAGTTCCCCCTGGGGCAGGGCCAGGGCCGCAGAACAAGAGGTGGCGTCTGGGGAGCTGCCTGTGGCGGGGAATGCTGCAGAGTGACAAAAGGTCAGTTCCCCCCTCTCCCCAGTCAGTCTCCCCTCTCCCCAGTCAGTTCCCCTGGGTGCTCCCCAGGTCCAGGGTCCTCCCACCCCTCTCCCCAGTCAGTGCCTCTCCCCAGGGTCAGTCTCCCCTCTTCCCCAGTCCCCCTCTCCCCAGTCAGTCCCCCCTTCTCCCCCAGTCAGTCTCCCCTCTCCCCAGTCCCCCTTCTCCCCAGTCAGGTCCCTCCTCTCCCCAGGACAGGCTTCCCCCCGTCTCCCCAGTCAGGCCCCCCTCTCCCCACGACAGTCCCCTCTTCCCCAGACAGTCCCCCCTCTCCCCAGGTCAGTCCTCTCCCCAGTAGTTCCCCTTCTTCACCAGACAGCTTGGGCGGGGGCCACAGGAAGCATGCCACAGCACCAACCAACAACCTGACACTGATCCTACCTCTGAACACACAATGCCCATCCCTTCTCACGGTGGAGGGTTTGAAGAAACCTTGTCAGGGAGCGGACCCAGCCCATGCTCACCGTGCCTCCCTGGACACGGGGGCAGCCCATGCCGTCCCTGCCAGTGGGGCTGCAGTGGGCTGGCGTGGAGCAGGCCCCTCACCCCGTGGGAAGCAGCGGCTTGCCTGGGCCTCGTATGGGCTTTCTGGGCAGGCGGCGGTGAAATCTATCTGCGACCACATGGCACTGGCCGGGGCACTCCTTGGGAGGGGGCTTTGAGGACCCCTACTAGCCCCCCAGGCACTCCCAGGTGGGGGGCTCTGTTTAGCACTG
Organism: Rhinopithecus bieti; assembly: GCF_001698545.2. Classification (NCBI taxonomy): domain Eukaryota; kingdom Metazoa; phylum Chordata; class Mammalia; order Primates; family Cercopithecidae; genus Rhinopithecus; species Rhinopithecus bieti. Next base: position 538,190 of record NW_016809139.1, on the reverse strand, counting down.
CTGGGGCTCTGGCCACAAGCCCACCCAGCTGGGCTTGGCAGCTCCACCCACACCAGGGGGAGTGATTGGCACTTTCGCCAGGGAAGAAGAGGCAGGCTGTGCCGGACCTGCAAGGTTCACAGGAAGCAGGGAAGTCCTTCCTGGAGGGCTCCGGTTCAATAAGAATCCGGGAGGCTCAATTGCGACCCATGAGGGTTTTCAGCTCCTGCCCAAGGCTGCGGAGCCCCGGGATTAGGAGGGTTGAGGGTCCTGCCCCAGCTGGAAGCCACGTGGCCCAGGTGGGCCAGGACACGAGATGCCGTGGACAAGCACTCTGCCCTCCGTGGCCCCTCCCTCCACAAAACATCAAAAATCCTGGGTTTTACATCGCCAATCACCCCGCGGTGGTTGTGATTAAGAAGCCAAAAATGTGCTCATATTATAATTAAAACATTTTTATTTGGGACCTAAAAAATTTTCTTTTTTCTTTTCTTATTGCATTTAAAGTAATTTATAACAGGTGTTGGTGGGCCCTGAGCCTGGCCTGGGGAGACTGGGTTACCAAAGGAGGTGGCGACTTGGTTGGCCCCCGAAGGACCTGCGAGGGGGAGCTTGCGCGACTCTAGTGCGTGAGAAACCAGAGTTCTCAGGGGGTGATGGGCAGGACAGTCCACGCTGCTCAGGGGCCCAGGTGCGCTGTGGTGGGGTATTGGGTTCCCGGGCTCAGGAAAGGGCCTCGGAGTGCTGGCCAGGTGCACAACCCTGTGGGAGGGGGGAGAACAGGTCCACCTGCTCAGGGGGGCCCAGGGGTGGGGGCTCTGTGGGGTACGTCCTGGCCTCAGGAAAGGGCCTCGGGAATGCTGGGCCAGTGCACAGGCCCCGGTGGAGGGGGCCGCCAGGGACTGGTCCACCTGCTCAGGGGGCCCAGCGTGGGCCTGCCCATCCCATCCTCAGGGCAAAGGCGCCTGCGGGGAAGTGCTGCGGGCCAGTGCACAGCCCCGGGGCAGGTGGGTGGGGGTTGGGCATCTGATCCTCACGATCCTGCCCACATGACCTGGATACCTGCGGAGTTTAGGGCACAGCCAGGGCTGGAAGGTGGAGCTTATGGCCATGTGCTTGACTCCCCAGGGGTCAGCGGTTGCAGGGGGACAGCGTTGACCAAGTCGGGCTCCCCTCGGCACGGCCGTCATGTGAGTGCGCTGACTGTGGATGTCTGCACCAGCTTTTGGAGAAGGCTATGTGCGCCTCACACCCAAGTGGGAAGAAGCTTGGTGTGTGGGGGCCTGGAAGGTTCCTGGGAGCCTTCACTGCCCTTTTAGAGCCTGGGGCGAGGGGGGCCTGGCGGACTGGGGCAGCGGTGGTGGGTCGTCCACTTGGGACCCAATTATGCGCCCCAGGCAGGCAGCGAGGCCAGCAGGCAGAGGTTTGGCGAGTGTCCTTGCTGTGTGACTCTGGCCCGTCCTCAAGCCACGGGGGCTCCTGTGTAGGCAGCGTCCCCAGGCCCACTTTTCTTTCTGAGCTCCAGAATCGTTTCCTGGTGGAGTGTGAGGGCGTGGCGCAGCTGTCTCTGAACCTGCTGCACAGTTCTGGTCCGGAGTGTGCCTGGGATGCCAGACACCCATATAGGCCCTGCATCAGACCCGCCTGCCTTGGCAGCCTGGGGCGTCACCTCTCTTGTTGTCCTTCGGGACTGGAGCTGGCCCTGAGCCATTTCTACAAAGAGTCTGTCACTCTGATGGGGACTTTTCCCCGGCACTGGGTGGACGTCCATTCACCACCCTGCATCCACATCCCTCCACTCAGCCTGGAGCTCTTGCCCAAGTGCTGCATCTTCAGGCCTTCTCTGCCAAAACTCCACTCGAATCAGGGAATCAGGTGCTCCCGCTGGCCACAGTGTGCATTCCTAGCCTGGGCACCCTGCCCCTGACACTCCCAATCCAGATCAGGGTTCTCTCCACCCTGGCCTGCAGCTTCCTGGAGGAGGAGGGTGCTCCTGGGGGAGGGGAGGGTCACCTCTTGTGCACAAGCACCCTGGGATGTGGGGTGCTTCTGCGGATGTGGGTGCCCCTTGGGATGTCAGCCCCCTGTGGAGTGGGTGCCCCTGGGGAGCAAGTCCACCCCTGGGATGTCGGTGCCCTGGGATGCTGGATGCCCCTGGAATGCAGGCGCCCTTGGATGCTGGCTGCCCCTGGGATGCGGGTGCCCTTGAGATGTGGGGCCCTGGGGATGCGGTGTTCTCTGGGATGTCTGTACCCTTGGAATGTGGGTGCCCCTGGGATGTGGGTGCCTCTGGGATGTCTGTACCCCTGGGATGCTGGCACCCCTGGGATGTGGGTACCTCTGGGAAGTCTCTAACCCTGGGATGTGGGTGCCCCTGGAATGTGGACAACCCTGGGACGTGGGTGCCCCTGGGATGTGGGTACCCCTGGGATGCAGATGCCTCTGGGACGTGGGTACCCCCGGGATGCAGATGCCTCTGGGATGTTGGTGCCTCTGGGATGTGGATGCCCCTGAGATGTGGGTGCCCTTGCCTCTGACATCCTTCCCAGTGGGCAGCTTCAGCCACTTGGCCTTTGGCCACTTGTGTAAACTCTGACCACAGCTTCATTCCAATGTGAGCCAAGGAGAGCTTCCTGGTGGCAGGGACTGGGAAGGCACAGTGGAAGCCCTGCACACTGTAAGGTTCTGCCTGAAGGTACCAGTACTGAATGGAGAGTCGAGGTACATGAACGGTGGGTATGATGGCATGCAAAGCCAGCAGCCCTGTTCCAGAACTTTCTTCAGGTTCCTGCATGGGGCCAAGACCTCTGGTGCCAGCTGTACCCTTGTTGGGCATCTGGCCACTGGGGGGGGCAGTTGGAATGTGAGGCTGGGCTTCAGCTGCAGCAGACACATGCCCAGTGCCAGCCACCAGCTTCCACATTCACTCATTCGTTCCACACACATTCTCGGAGGTCCTCTGTGCTGCCAGGGCAGGCTGGGTGTGTGAAAAACAGGCCCCAAGGTACAAAACAGCTCAAGCATAACAGTGTTCTCCACCCCTGTGGTCCCAGATGGGGTCCCTGCCTAACTGGTGGCTGAGCCCCACCATCTCCTGAGCCTGATGGAGACACAGCTGCCTCTAAAAGCCTCTAAAAGTGGAGTGGACTGCGTCTCTCCTGCCAAGTGCTGCTGGTAAGAACCAGTCTCAGGGCCACACAGGTCCAAGGCTTTCTGGATGGCAGTCACATTCCTGCCAGACTCCCCATGGGGTGCAGGAGGAGCTGGTCATGGTCTCCACCCCATTCTAGGTGCTTTCGCCACCCTGCAGCTGTGACCGCAGGAGGAGAAGGGCAGAATGCCACCCTAGGAGTGCACACCTGGCAGGGGACAAATCTCAGATGGCGAGGACAAGGCAGGAGGCCCAGCAGCACTGGGAGGGTGGGGACGAGCGAGTAGGAGGTGACACCGCAGTCCCAGGGGAATCTCTGTGGGAGACAGGCCCATGCCCCACGCCATTCAGTGAGTGCGAAGCCAGGTGTGAACTGTAGCAGACGTGAAGGGAAGGCAGTGACGAATTCTCACTTCCCTCGTGAGACGCCTGCTTGGATTTGAACCTGGGCTCAGAGAAGGCCTTGGGTGAGGAGGGTCAACGTGAGGTGGGCGTTGGACCTGCGCTGTCTTTCTGGCACAGCAAAGCCACTGACCGGGTCTCTGGGGCGATCACTGGTGGCCTGCACCCAGACGGATTTCAGAATTGCTGTGGGCCAGCGGCCACTAGCACCCGTGCCCCTCTTTGGAGTAGGGAGTGCTATTTGCAGCTATTCTGTACCGTTGTAGACTAGGGGGATCCATACCTGTGAAGCCTCAGCCTCGCCTGGACCCCATATGGATGACGAGATCATGCACTTGGAGCGATATTCTAGGGGATGCGTCATTGGGGCTTTGAGCAGGGTGAGTGCACCCTACATGCCAGCATGTGATTCACTGTGGCCAGTATGTTCCCCAGAGACAGCTGCCACAGCCCTCATCCCATAATGGGACCCCGAGTCCAGCATGCCCCACGGCCAGGCTGACGGGCAGCACACAGCAGGGCCGCCTGTCCTTGGGAACTGGCTTATGGCCACCCCTTCCTGCTGTCTAGAAGCTCCTGCCATGCAGGAAGTCCATCTACCCTAGAACCCCATGCTGGGTGGAGCCCAGGCTCATGGAGAGGCCTGGGGGGTGGGCTTCCATGTGGGGAGAGGGAGCCCAGGGTCGGGGGTACACCAGACAAGCAAGTGAGAAGGAGGCCGCCTTGGAAGGGTACTGTCTGCCCAGCCCAGCCTTTTTTTTTTTTTGAGATGGAGTCTTGCTCTGTTGCCCAGGCTGGAGTGCAGTGGCGTGATCTTGGCTCACTGCAAGCTCCGCCTCCTGGGTTCGTGCCATTCTCCTGCCTCAGCCTCCCAAGTAACTGGGACTACAGGTGTCCGCCACTGCGCCCGGCTAATTTTTTGTATTTTTAGTAGAGATGGGGTTTCACTGTGGTCTTGATCTCCTGACCTCATGATTCACCCGCCCCGGCCTCCCAAAGTGCTGGGATTACAGGTGTGAGCCACTGCGCCTGGCCCAGCCCAGCCTTTTTAACTGAGCAAGTCCCTCAGCTGCTTTAGGGGTCAACGTTACGTGGTTAGGGACAGCAGACAGCAGGAGCCCCTGGGAGGAACGTGACCTCGTACAGAGCAAGCACGAGGGGCCCTGAGGGCCTCCTGGGTACTCCGCACAGACGTGAGGTTACCAAGGCTTCTGACTCTATACGGTCTTTGGTGAACCCCTGGTATTTTTCTGGAGAGTATGGTGGGTGCGGCTCTGGGGAGGTAGTCATGGTCCTCAGAGAAGGTACCTGGTAACAAGGGCAGGTGCTTCCTTTCTAAAACCAAAACAGCGTGAGTCTCTGTACCCTGCAGTGGGGAAACTCTGTGCGACTCACTGCAAGCAGGGGTGGTGTGCACCAGTTCCATTGACAACAACAGGGTCTAAGGATCCCTTTATCTTAACTCACACCACCAAACTTGGAAAGATAAGACCAGGCTGTGAAAATTAGAGATAAAGTGGTTTTTAAATGGAAGAGGTAGAGAATTCACACAAACTTCTCCCCACTGTAAGGTTTGTCATATCTTGATACACATTTCAGTTTTCAAAGTAAATAGACCAATGTTCAAAAACTGTGTTCCTTTTCTCCATTGAAAATAGACTGTGGCGATTATTTCTGTCACCAATTTGACTTGACAGCACTTGGGAAACCAGCTGGATGCCTTTTGCAGGGAGAGTTAATCAGATTTTTTAAACTGACTTTTTCTTTTCCTTCTTTTTTTAAAAAAATGGTATAATACTAATACATGTGCATGACAAAATTTAAACATAAGGGAAGTAAAATTTGAGATACAAGTTTCTCTTTCCCCATCCCTACAAACTCTGGTTCCATTCCCCACTGGAACCTTGCAGAACATATATATGCAGAACCAAAGGGCGTGTGTGTGTGCGTGTGCATATGTATACTTTTAACACATCAATGAGATTACACTATGCAATACTGCTCTGCATCTTGGCATATTGAATAAATAATACATTGAAGGGATCTTTTCAAATTAATACAAACAGACTCAACTCATTCTTTTGTATCCTGTCTGTTGTTATTGTCTTGCCAGTGAAATAGATATACACAACTTCTTGTGGACTCACAGTCCCATTAGTATTTGCTTTCTGTGTTTGGAGGCCTTGTTCTCAGGTGCATATGGATTCATCACAGTCATTCCTCATGCCCACAGTTTTTGTCCTGCTGGTGAGTCATTCCTCTTAACATCTTTGATGTTCATGATGCTTTTTGCCATTAAGTGTATTTCATGGGATAGTCATAGCAATTCAGCAGCTTTCTAATGGATAATATTGGTTTAATATATATTTTCTTTCACTTTATTTTAAATCTTCCTGTGTCCTATGTCAGCATACCTCTTTTGAAAAACACATATTTATAAAATATTAAAGGTACATACATACAATGTAGAAAGTGCAATCAACACAGGAGAAGTAAAGAATTCTAACCACCCCAAGCTTCCCTCCCCATGCAATAAATAGTAACAGTTTCTTGCAGATCCCTCTAGAAAACTCTGTCAACAAAAACATAATGTCATTTTAGGTACTATGAAGCGATGGTCCCCAACCTTTTGGCACCAGGAACCAGTCTCATGGAAGACAATTTTCCACAGATGAGGGGTGACAGGGGGCTATGGTTTCAGGATTTCAGGACAAAACTATTCCATCTCAGATCATCAGGCATTAGATTCTCATAAGGAGAATCAAACTGCTTCTCACGGTTTCCCCTATTGCTGTTTAGGTGTTGGTTTCAGTGCTGTTTAACAGCTACTCATTCTTCTCCCCAGCTGCTTTTATAATCTCTTTGTCTTTGAGAATCTCCAGTACAACAGATGTATCCAGATGTGGCTTTCTTCAAACACACTCTGCTTAGATTCTCTGAAGCTTCAGAGTCTGAGAGATGGTACCTTTCCATTCACATCTCTTGGCCCATTTAATCCATCCCCCCCCACCCCCAGAGCCCCAGTTAGGCCATGTGGGGCCATTTTACTCCATCACAATGCCAACCACTAAAGATAACTGGTTTTTCACCCTGTGTCTGTGTTGCATTCTGGGTGACTTCTTCAAATATATCTTCCAGTTCGCTAATTTTATATGTATTTGCATCTAATTTGCTACTTAGCCTATTCATTGTTTTCAAATTCATTTATTCTTTTTTATTCCTAAGATGTTTCTCCTATCTGCCTCCTCAATTCTGACTGTGTGGCAGGGTGCGGTGGCTCACACCTTTAATTCCAGCACTTTGGGAGGCTGTGGCTGGTGGATCACCTGAGGTCAGGAGTTTGAGACCAGCCTGGCCAATATGGTGGAACCCCGTCTCTGCTAAAAATACAAACATTAGGTAGGCGTGGTGGCACGTGCCTGTTCCCAGCTACACAGGAGGCTGCAGGAGGCTGAGGCAGGAGAATCGCTTGAACCCAGGAGGTGGAGGTTGCAGTGAGCCCAGATCGCGCCCTTGCACTCCAGGCTGGCCACAGAGTGAGACTCCATCTAAAAACAAAGAATTCTGATGGTGTCTTGTCCACCTATTTTTAACCCCACGTATAGTTCTTTAAAGGGTCACGACACTCCCAGGCCCAGGCTGGGCCCTGTCTTCCTCGTCTCCCCTTGAGGCCGGGACGTGTAGGAGCGGGGCCTTCGCACGGAGTTCTCCAGCGGGCTTCTTCCTTTCTCGCCTTTTCGTTTATTTATTTATAATTTTCCCGTTCCACCCAGACCCCTCTGGGGCGCGGGGACGGTCCCCAGGTTGCGGGTCCCGCGCGGGCCGGGCCGCGCTTCTAAGGCGGGACAGCCGCGTGTGGGTCACGGTGTCGCGTGTTCTCTGCGGGACCGACGAGTCTTCAGGTCCGACCCGCCCGGCGGGAAGCGCAGACACTGGTTTTCTCGAAAAAGTCCTCGTTCCGTTTCCCGCACTGGTAGGAAAGCTGGGGAGACAGAAGGGGGCGCAGCGTCCTGGACCAGGCGGAACTACGGGGGCCGCTCCCGGTCCGGGTGCGACTCGGGGTCGGGGAAGGAGCCCCGAGGACGCGCGGCCGAGCCCAGACCCAGCACCGCTCCCGGGTTTCCCTCCGTCTCGGCCCCGGCCGCCTCTGAGGTTCTGGACCAAGCGCGGTGCCCGCGGCCCGCAGCAGCCCTCGCTCCGGAGCCGGCGGGGAGGGCGGGGACGCGGCTGCCGACAGCTCCGTGCCCGCCCCGGGAGCGCGAGGGGCGCAGGGACCGCGGGAGGGCTCGGCGCAGCGGCGGCTCCCAGAGACCTAAGACGGAAACGGCCGCAGGATGGGGGCGGGCGGGGCCAGGAGGCCGGGGCGGAGCTACGAGAGGGCGGGGCTGGTGCGGCGGCGGAGACCGGGAGCGGCGGGCGGAGACGGAGGGCGGGGGGAGACGGGAGGGGGGGCGGAGACAGGAGGGCGGGCGGAGCGGGAGGGGCGGGGCGGAGAACGGGGAGGGCGCGGCGCCGGAGACGGGAGGCGGCGGGGCGAGACGGCGGAGGCGCGGGGCGGAGACCGGGAGGGGCGGGGCGGAGACGGGAGGCGGGGCGGAGACGGGAGCGCGGGGCGGACGACCGGGAGGGGGGCGGGAGACGGCGAGGGGAGGGGCGGAGACGGGTGGGGCGGGGCGGAGCCTGAGGCACCCCGCCCCCCACCTCCGCCTCGGGCCCGCCCCTCCCCAGGCTCCTGTCCCAGGGCAAACCTGGGGGTCCTCTCCCCTGGCTCTGTGGGGGACCCCGGGGAGGTCGCCCTGGCACGGGACACTGCCACGGCGTAGGGCCCGAGAGGGTCTGGGGCGGTCGGGCTTCGTGCTGAGCACCGCCCGGGTGCAGGGGGCCTGGGTGCTGGGGAAGCGCGCGCATGCGGGAGAGGCGGGGCGGGGGCGGCAGGGGTCCCCGGGGCACCCACGGCGGGCGAGGCGGCGGCTTCCACTCGCAGGGAGCGGGGGTTTCGCACAGGGGACGGCGCCCGGCTTGAAGTTTGGGAAATTCCGATGTCCCGTCCGCGCGGGAGGCACTGGGGCATTTCCAGGCCGTGATAGGGCCGGGCCGCGTGGGGACCCCGGGGCAGATGCGCGCCAAGCCTGAGACGCCTCCCAGGGCCTGCCCGAGAAACCCTTGCATGCGCGGGCACACACACACAGATACAAGCAACACTCCATGTGGACACACACACAGAGACACAACACTCCACATAGGCACACACACAGATACACAGGTACACACAACACTCCATATGGACACACATACAGAGATACACTCCACACAGACACACACCATGCACAAACCACACACACATACAACACGCCGCCCTAACTCCACCCTGAGGGACGGGGTTTGAGGTAAAACCTGTGGCCAGCATGTCCTGTGGAAGGCAAAACCAGGGCATAGGTGGAAATCGCCCTAAAGCAGCATATGCCCAGTAACCTAAAACTGTAATAACGTTTACATGTGGTCCCCTCGCACCGGGCTTTTCTTAATGAAGTATGGGTAAAAATATGCACAGTTTAATTTTAGCTATATCATCATAAACTGCCAATCAAATGACATCACTCTGTCAGGCACAGCCCAAACCTCAGCTCCTCCTCACACACCCCACAGAAGCACCTTGAACTCTGTAACCAGGTGCTGACATCACTTCACAGAAATCAGCCTGCACACCCTCTGAGAGAGTATCACTGCAAATTTCAATCATCCTTGCTTTAAGCTTACATTTTGGTGTTTGCAATTCTTTGCTCACTGTCACAAGAACCAGATTGCTGGTTCAGAGCTCTGGCTCTGTGGATGTCGTCGGTTAAAAAATCCATCCACCTTCCTGGCTAACACGGTGAAACCCTGTCTCTACTAAAAATACAAAAAATTAGCCGGGCGTTGTGGCAGGCGCCTGTAGTCCCAGCTACTCGGGAGGCTGAGGCAGGAGAATGGTGTGAACCCGGGAGGCAGAACTTGCAGTGAGCCGAGATCTCACCACTGCACTCCAGCCTGGGCGACAGAGCTAGACTCAGTCTCAAAAAAAAAAAAAAAAAAAATCCATCCAAACACTGAATTCCCAGTAACAGACACACAACACACCACGTGGACATACAACACACACATGCACAAGGACATTCACGATGACAGTGCTTGAAATAGAAGAAAACTATGCGTCCACATTTCTGTTAGTCAACTGTGGACCACCCATGGCCACCCATCCATAGGGCCTGGTTGAGGTCACACGGGGTCCCCGTCAATAGCGCAAGAAAATCATCAGCCAACTTTGCTGGGAACAAGGGTGCAAAAATCTAAACTTACAGAAATCACCACACAAATCTGACAGTGATTTAAAAATAACACCCGGTGATCAGTTAGGAGTGCAGGGCAGGCTGACAGGGAAACCTGCACCTGTTAAGGCAGGAAAATTGGGTCTGGAGGCAGGGAGCATAAGGCAGTTCACACTTCAGCTAAGACAGGAAATATCCTCTCCATAGGGCGTGGGCCCAGTAAATGACTCTGTAACTTCACTTCATCCTCTCCAGTTACATAGGGCGCACCACCAAGAAGCCAGTGGAATCCCCTAGAAGGTATTTAAACTTCCAAAAATTCTGTAATGGGGGCCCTGAGCCCCTATGCTTGGCCGCGGCTCCCACCCTGTGGCAGGTGCTTTTGTTTTCAATCAGTTCCTTCATTCCTTGCTTTGTGCATTTTGTCCAATTCTTTGTTGAAGACGCCAAGAACCTGTACACCCTCCACCGTTAACACTGTGACGCCTAGGTTTACGCCCAGCAGCACCCCACGGCCCCGTCGCCCCAGGCCCGGTCGTTTGAGCACTGACGGCTGCTCTGCTCTGGGATGCGCCTGCCGCGTGCATCGATTTAAACGTCAGTGAGGTGATTGATTCAAATCCTGCCTACGCTTGCTAGTATTTTCCTTGCATGCTGATATGGGTTGGCTGTGTCCACACCTAAATCTCAACTTGAATTGTATCTCCCCGAATTCCCACGTGTTGTGGGAGGGACCCAGGGGAAGGTAATTGAATCACAGGGGCCGGTCTCTCCCGTGCTATTCTCGTGAGAGTGAATAAGGCTCACGAGATCTGATGGGTTTATCAGGGATTTCTGCTTTTCCTTCTTCCACATTTTCTCTTGCTGCTGCCATGATTCTGAGGCCTCCCCAGCCATGTGGAACTGTAAGTCCAATTAAACCTTTTTTCTTCCCAATCTCAGGTATGTCTTTGTCAGTGGCATGAAAAGGGACTAATACACATGCTTTATTGGTGACCAGGAGATGTTTTAAATTTTTCTATATGATTGTGGATTTCTCTGCTTCTCTCTTGGACTCTGCAACTTTGTTTTCTGTAGTTTGAGGCTGGCATCTTCCCGTGGGCTGGGCCCCATGCCACCAGCTGACCCTGGTCTGCTGAGCCTCTTGCCCGTGGTTCCTCCACTTGGTGTTAATGCTGACACCCCAGCTTTCCAGACCTCCCTCTCCATTTATCCTTCTGTGGCCTTACATTGAGGGCTTGTCTCCTGCAGGATCCAGTCTGACCATCTTTCTGTTTGAATTGAACTTTCTGGTTCTTTTATTTTGATTTCATTATCTGGGTTTGAATTCTGGCATTATGAATTGTTTCCTGTTTTTCCTACCTGTTCCCTGTTCCTTCTTCTCTCTTCTTGTGGCTTCTTTCAGATCAATTATTTTTTATTGCATGTTTATCCTCTCCTAGCCTGCCAGTTATAAGTTACTGTTCATTCAGTAGTTATCCATGTTAAAGTCCGGCATAAATTCTTCCTGCCATCTCTTACCAGACCACCAAAAATTTAGATTCCCCCTTTATTCCATCCCACCCTTTGTTCTGTTGTTCTTACGTATTTTAACTCTACTCTGTCAAACTCTGGGAATCACTATTGTTATTATTTTCTTTTTCATTTTTTTCAGGGTCTTGCTCTGTCACCCAGGCTGGAGTGCAGTGGCACCATCACAGCTCACTGCAGCCTCCAACTCCCAGGCTCTAGCAATCCTCCCACCTCAGCCTCCCCAGTAGCCAGGACTACAGGCATACACGACCATGCCAGCCTAATTTTCAAAAATTTTTGGTAGAGACGGTGTCTCGCTGTTTTACCCAGGCTGGTCTCAAACTCCTGGGCTCAAGTGATCCTCCTGCCTCTGCCTCCTAAAGTGCTGGAATTGCAGGTGTGAGCCCCTGTGCCGGGCACGTTATCATTATTTTCTACCATGTGTGCATCTGTGTATTCACTCCCGCTTCCTGGCTCTGCGTTCCTTCCTTTATCCCCAAGCTCCCATCCCACCTGGGGGGTCATTTTCCTTCCACCCTATGAGCCCCTCATCATGGGCGCAGGTCTCTGGGTGGCCGCTTCCCTGCCTGCCCGGGGTCACCTCCCTCCACTCCCCTGTCTGCCTGGGGTCACCCTCTCCATTCCCCTGCCTGCCTGGGGTCACCTCCCTCTACTCCCCTGCCCGTCCGGGGCCGCCTCCCTCCCACTCCCCTGCCCCCACCCCCCTGTAGCTTCTCTGCGTTGCTGCTTCTCCTTCACCTTTTTTGGTTGATTTTCGTCTTGTAGCCCTTGGCATTTTTGGTTGAGTGACAGATGTTCCTAGGACAGGTCTCAGAGGCCATCTCAGGCCACCAGTGGTGCCGTCTCCAGGGAGCCGAGTGGCGCTCACTCCTGTGGCCACCCAGGGAGGGAGACCCCTGTGACCCAGTGGCAGACTCTGGGAGGGTCAGGTCAGGCTGATTCCCCTTCAGGGTTCCCACCAACAGCTGAGGGGCTGCTCGGCTTCTTGGGGCCCCTCTTTCGTTTCCTTTGGCCCCATGAGTGCTGAGAGCTGAGTCCAGCTCCCATGGCTCACCTCGGCTTTTGCTTCCCCAGTGACTGGTCAGCCCGGATCCACGCTGCCCCAAGCGTCAGCCCATCATCTTTACTTTCCCTTTCAGACCTTGGCCCCCCAAATTCTCACTGCTTTAGGAATTCTCCATTGATTTTGAACAGACATGTTAAGATAGTTGTTTCTAGCTTGTGTTGTTGTTTTTAATTGGAGAGTTGGTCAGTGTCTGCTAGAAGAGAGCTATGTCTATGGAACCTTAGACTTGTTCGTGCTTTATTGTAAGTTTCAGTCACTCCTGTGTGCATGTGTCTGTGTATGTGTGCGTGTGCATGGTGTGCATGTCTGTGCATATGTGCACGCATATACGTGTGTGTCTGTGCATGTCCATCTGTGCGATTTGTCCATCTGCATGTGTGCATGTCTATGCTGTTCTGTGCATGCTAGTGTGCGCGTGTATGGTATGTGTTGTATGGTCTGTGCATGTGTGGCATGGTGGTTGCCATGTGCGTGTGCACGTGGTTCCATCTGCTATGCTGTGCGGTAGTGTCTGTACCATTGTGTGCCATGGTGTGTGTGTGTGCATGTGTTGCTGCATGTGGTGTTCTGTGCATGTGGTGTTGATCTGAGGCCATCTTCCCATGACTGCCTGGCTTTCTGCTCCAGTTGCCTCCTGGCTGAGCATCAGTGCCCGGGCCATCAGTGCCACTCCCTTAGCCACCTGGAACATCACTCCAGAGACTTCTGAGCAGGAGGCTGACAGTGCATGGGGACTTACTGGCTGCTTTCATGGCTGGCCCATGGTGGTGAGCTGTCCAGTTCTCCTCTCCCAGATCTCCCAGGTGCCCAGCAGGGCTTCCTCTAGCCACAGGGCCTGGGGGCACTTCAGCCTACCTGGGGCAGGTGCTTGCAGGCCATGGGGACCAGCAGGATCCCACAGGCCCTCAGAGCCACATGCAGGCAGTGGAGGCTGGCAAGCTCCACTTGGGAGACCCTGCTGTTACCGGCCAGGCCTGTGGACAAAGCACAGTTCTGACATCTTTGCTGATGGCCTGGAGATGAGCACCCCCTGCTCTCTCCTCAATGTTGCAGCAGAAACCCACGTGTAGAGAGGGTTGGGGGGCGAGCAGTCCAGGCAGACCCCCGGTATTTTGCCGACCATACTGCAACAAGCATTCTATGGTTCATTTAATCTTGCTTTTTAAGGCAATACTTTAAAAACACAAAAGGCCCAACAAACCATCTTCCGCTTGACAAACATATTCATTTAATTTGAGCGGAAGTATGCATTGGTCCTGCCTTTGAACGCGGGCAGCCTGGACAGCTGACAAGGCACACTGTGTATTTCCTTTAATTCTAGGGGGAGTGCTCTGAGGCCTCTGGGGGAGAAGAACCACATGAAATATTCAAAACATAAGTGGAAAAAAAATCCAGGTGCTAGATATGGGGCCAGGAAGAGCCCTCGGCCCTGCCAAGTGTGTGCAATGGTTGAGAAGCTGTGATGGTGAGAACGCTGCTGGAAAGAGATGCGATCCCTTAGTCTTAGGTTCATTCCTTCCGACATTTATCAAGGCTGACGAATACCAGGCAGAGTTTTCTTCGGTCGGGGCTGTTAATTCCACGGGTGGAGTGGCTGGGCTTTAGACAGGGTACCTACAGCCGTCACACTGCATTGGTTCCGGGACGCTGGGACTGTCCCTGTGTGGTGTCCCCAGAGGACCTATGCAGATGTCACACACTGCTCCACACTGCCACCTGGCTGTCACACCTGTGCATGTTATCCAGGTTCTGGGGCTAGAATGAAAAACATGCATCTCGTAACCACAAAATCGGGCTTGTCCTGAAGACCTGGTGCATTCGTCTGTTCTTTTAACACTGCCTATAAAGACATACCTCAGGGCCGGGCCGTGGTGGCGGAAATCACTAAAATTGAGAGGCGGAGGTTGCGGGTGAGCTGAGGTCATGCCATTGCCCTCCAGGCCTGGGCCACAAGATGCGAAGTCTGTCTCAAAAATAATATAAATTAAAAAACAGAGGTGATGTTGGTTTGGACCTGTGTCCCCTCTGCCAAAATCTTCACTTGAATTGTAATCCCCCACGTTGGGGTGTGGGCCTGGTGGGAGGATTGGATCATGGTGGTTGGTCCTTCACGAGTGGGTTATGCCAGTTCTTGGTGCTGTTCTAGTTAGATAGTGGGTGAGTCATCGTTTTGAGATCTGGCTGTTTGAAAGTGTGCGGCACCCCCTCTTTTTCTCTCTCTCCTGCTCCCGCCCATTGAGACGCCTCACACTCCCTTCCTTCTACCCCATTCTACCCATGACTGAAGGTTTCCTGAGGCCTCCCTAGAAGCAGAAGCCGCCAATGCTTCCTGCACCAGCCTGCAGAACGTGAGCCAATTAAACCTCTTTTCTTTATAAAGTGCCCAGACTCAGATATGTCTTTTTTTTTTTTTTTTTTTTTTTTTTTTTGAGACGAGCTTGGCTCTGTCGCCCAGGCTTGAGTTGCAGTGGCGCGATCTCCAGGCTCCCACTGCAAGGCTTACCTGCCGGGTTCACGCCCATTCTCCTGCTCTCCTGCTTCAGCCTCCCGAATAGCTGGGACTACAGGTGCTGCCACCTCACCCGGCTAATTTTTTGTATTTTTAGTAGAGACTGGGTTTCACTGTGTTAGCCAGGATGGTCTTGATCTCCTGACCTCGTGATCCACCCGCCTCGGCCTCCCAAGGTGCTGGGATTCCAGGCATGAGCCACTGTGCCTCGCCTACCTGCTGTCCTTTTGCATCTTCCAGGTAGACCTCAAAGATTGGTTTGTTGTCAGCATCACGTCTATAATCCATGGTTCTATATGGAGAAAACAAAACCCCAGTTGGGGAAAATGAACACACAGCATTTTGTTTCTTACCCTGGAGCCATTTCTGGCGTTTTATCAGTAAGCACACAGACCCACAGGACAAGCTCAGCTCATGGCCTGGAGTGCTGGTCTTGCTCATGAATATGCAATCTGAAGCCCCTGTGCTCATGGCAAGGAGCTACATGGGCTTTCAGGGTGGAGCCAGGGCTTCAGGGAACCCCCTCATCCCAACAGGCACACCCAGAGCAGCCTGCAGCGGCGTGGAAGGGGCTGGCGCTGGGCCTGAGGTACAGGGGAGGCCTGCCTACCTGCCTCCCGCTGGGCTTGCCTGGGCTCCCGCCTCCAGACCGTGAGAATTCCCCTAGCATAGGAAGAGAGTCTGACCAAAGTGACAACAGCCACCCCCTGACTGCACAGCACTGTTCACTTCCCAGATACTCCCACCAGACTAGGTCAGCCCTTTTCTTACTGGGGGAGCAGAAAAGTCCCCCCAGCCCCAGTCCGGGACTCCAGATGATGCCTGTTCCTCTCCCAGTCCCAGCAATCTCCCTTCTCAGCATCTGGCATCTTGGGATGTACCCTAAAGTTCACTGGCTCAGAGCGCCCTAACTATGGCTGTGGCGAGCGGGGGAGGGCGGGATCAGGTCGGCGTGCTGCACATGGGCCCCTGGAGCAGGAACAGTATTCCGAGCTATGCTTCTGTGGCTGGGCCCTCACAAGGAGGGCAGCGTCAGCACCCTCTCAAGGCTTTGCAGATAAGGGTTTATTGAAGAGGGAGGTGACCCACACCATCCCCGCTGAGAGATCTGGTTAGGGGGCTCCCCCCGGAATGTAGGCAAGAGGGCAGCACCCTGATCGTGAGGGTTGGTCACCTGGGAACCACAGTAACGTCCGCAGGGACCTTCCCCCAGCAGAACGCTCATGGTCACCCTCAGCTTTCAACTGTGGGGACCTCACATGTCTCCTGGTAGAGTCCTCACTCCCTCGGCTAAAACTTCTGAAAGCAGCGAGGTCGGGCTCTCTGGCTGGGATGGCTCTGGCCCTGAGTGGGTCATCCAAGTCGAGTTTCCACCACCCAGCACCCTGTGCTTTCCCCAGTCGGCTGCATGCTAGGCCTCTGGGAAGCCAGCAAGCCCACCTGATTCTGAATCCTCCCCGCGAGCCTGGGGGTCAATTCTGCTGACATCAAAGGAACTGCCAGAAGCTCCCAGCAGGGAGTTAGGCAGGGAATATAAGACTGTGTCCAGAGCAAGGGTGACTCCAGCCCCTCCAGGACGGAGAAACCAGTGTGACCCTGTCCCAGGTCCCCATGGCCCTGGCTGCTCCTGGCGGACAGAGGGGCATGTTGCCCATGCTATTCCTTGTTCCCTCCGGGCTGCCATGGCCCCTGGAGCAATTCCTGGGACAGTCTGGGGAGGAGCTGACAATCACGCAGGGTGGACTGAACTTGGCCCCTCCCAGTCACCTATGCGTTCCTTCCTCAGACTCCCGTGGGGTTGGAGTCATGGTCTTGTTCCCCATCCCATCTGCAGGCCGCCCCTGCCTGGATGTGGACCACTCCAACACTCACACGCCTCCCTCCAGGAGGATCCCAGCTCCACTTTCTCCAGGACTGCCTGTGATGCACCAGGATCCATCCTGTAATCCCAGCTACTTGGGAGGCTGAGGCAGGAGGCAGAGGTTGCAGTAAGCCAGGATTGGACCACTGCACTCCAGCCTGAGCAACAGAGGGAGACTTGGTTTCAAAAAAAAACTATGCAAATCCCAATTACACACGCTGAGCGGCATGTTCAGCTGAGCCACCTGCCCAAGGTGGGAACCTCTCTTCCTCCATCTGCAGGTCACGTGGAGATGGCAGAGCACCTGCATGTGCACCTGGAGACCCTCTCAAGCCTGGTCTCCTGACGCTGCCTCCTCCTGATGTTGGGGGCTGCTGGAAGTGCCAGCCTGTAACCCTCATTGCAATGGCACCTGCCTGGTGCTATAATTCAGACATTTGTCTCCCCAACCTCGTGTTGAAATTTTGGACCCCAATGTTGGAGGTGGGACCTGACAGAAGGTGCCTGGGTCATGAGTGCTTAGTGCTGTCCTCGCGGTCTTGAATGCTTTCATGCTTTATTCCTTCTCACAAGAAGTGATTGTTTAAAACGCTTGGCGCCTCCTTTGCCCACTCTCTCTTGCTCCCTCTCTCACCATATGGTCTGCAGGCACCTGCTCCCATCACCTTCCGCCATGAGTGGACACTTCCTGAGGCCTCACCAGAAGCAGATGCTGGTGCCATACTTCTTCTTTTTTTTTTTTTTTTTTTTTTTTTTTTTTGAGACGGAGTCTCGCTCTGTCGCCCGGGCTGGAGTGAGTGGCCGGATCTCAGCTCACTGCAAGCTCCGCCTCCCGGGTTCACGCCATTCTCCTGTCTCAGCCTCCCGAGTAGCTGGGATTACAGGCGCCCGCCACCTCGCCCAGCTAGTTTTTTGTATTTTTTGGTAGAGACGGGGTTTCACAGTGTTAGCCAGGATGGTCTCGATCTCCTGACCTCGTGATCCGCCTGTCTCGGCCTCCCAAAGTGCTAGGATTACAGGCTTGAGCCGCCGCGCCCGGCTGGCACCATACTTCTTGTACAGCCTGCAGAACTCTGTGCCAAATAAACCCCTTTCCTTTATAAATCACCCAACCTCCCAACACAAATCATCCAAGACACCTGGTGTCCCCCAAACAGCTCCTTGGTCAACCTCAGATTCCGGACCAATCTGAGAGCTATTTCCACGGAGCGGGGAGAGGAGAGCTATTTGCTGAAGAGGACATGGCTTTGCTCAAGATCCCTGTATCCTCTGCTGTGGCTCTCTAATTCTCCTCTCTGAGCTTGTGGCAGACATGGCCGATACCTCAAGCATGGCTGGGCAGCAGACGTGGGGTGAGAGGAAGAGGCTGAGCCCAACTTGTCCCTCCTTAGACCCCAGAATTGCCAAGACCAGAGTCCTCCATAAAGACCTCACAGAGAAGGAATCACTGCATGCTTTTGCACAATTAAATACCTGCACATCTTAAGGAAAGGCCCTAACATCCTTCAGTAGTATCTCCTTCCAGGGCAGGGAGTGACTGGGTCAGCAGCCTCAACTACCTGGAAACTGTTCACATCAGGCAAAGTGTCGGGAGAGACACAGATGTTTCCACTGGCATTTAAAAGAAGGGAAAGAAAATTATTGACAAGAAGCTTCCATGGTGGATCAGGTTTTAACGTTTTGATGGACCTGGCCTCTCTTGGAAGCAAACTCCTGGATGGAGCCCGTGTCTCTTTGGGCCCCCAGAGGCAGCCCAACCTTGACACGGAGTGCAAAGCAGACTCAGCTGCTTGTGTTTAATGCGGATTTGCATAGTGTTTTTTTTTTTTTTTTCTTTTTTCAAGATGGAGTTTTGCTCTGTCGCCCAGGCTGGAATGCAGCGGCGTGATCTCTGCTCACTGCAACCTCTGCCTCCCTGGTTCAAGTGATTCTGTTGCTTCAGCCTCCTGAGTAGCTGGGATCACAGGCACATGTCACCATGCCCTGCTAATTTTTGTACTTTTAGTGGAGACGGGGGTTTCACCAGGTTGGCCAGGCAGGTCTCAAACTCCTGACTTCAAGTGATCCTCCCACCGTGGCCTCGAACAGTGCTGGGATCACAGGTGTGAGCCACCGCGCTGGCTGGGATTTGTGTAGTTTTGTCCATGCTGTTACATGGTGCACTGGGCAGAGCCAGCCCGTCCCGCCTCGAGCCATGTTACTTTAGTCTGTGATGCAGATGTTGTGTGGCAGTGGAATGGCCTCATCAGCCCCACCTGGGACCTGGCAGGGGGTGGGTCTGAGCAGCCCGGGAGGAGGGTCCCCAGGGCCCACAGCAAGAGTGACATGACCCACACCATCCCCACTGAGGGGACCCACACAGTGATCCTCCTCCCACACATCCTCTACTGCATCCTCTATGGCTCTCCCAGTCGGCCACTTGGACCGGAGAGACATTATCAAAGTGCCCTCTCGGAAACGTCCCCTTCATCCACCATCCTCTTTCAACCCACTGGGCTTGGTCAGGAAGCCGTCGGTCAGCAGGTGGGCGGGTGGGGTTGGGGGCACCCCTATGTCCTGTGAGACCCCGGCAGGCACTGCAGCTTGGGGTTCCCAGAGGCTCCGAGGTGGCTAAGAACAGGATGACAAATCAACTCCAAGGTTCAACTCTTCCCCCAATGGACACTCCTCCCTATGCTGTTCTCATCTCAGTTTTTACCTGTTTTTCTCAAGATGTTGGAAATGAGATCAAAGATCAGTGTGGATCTGAACATCACTATTCATCAGGGAAATGCAAATCAAACCAGAGATGAGACATCGCAACACTCACACTAGCATGGCTAAAATTTAAAAGTCTAGCTGGGGCCGGGTGCAGTGGCTCATGCCTGTGATCCCAGCCCTTTGGGAGGCCAAGGCTGGAGGATTGCTTAAAGCCCAGGAGCTCATAACCAGCCTGGGCACCAAAGCAAGACTGTACCTCTACAATAATTTTTTTTTAATTGGCTAGATGTGGTGCACATGCCCGTGGTCACAGCTGCTTGGGAGGCTGAGGAGGGAGGATCACTTGAGTCCACGAGTTTGAGGCTTGGTGAACTGTGATCATGCCACTGCACTCCAGCCTGGGCAACAGAGTAGGACTTCATCTCTTAAAAATAAAGAAAAGAAAGGAAAGGAGTGGAAAGGATAGGAGAAGAGAGGAAGAAACTTGGTATTTCAATTATTTTAAATTTGTTGAGACTTGTTTTGTGGCCTAACATGTGGTCTATCCTGGAGAATGTTCCATGTGCTGAGGAAAAGAATGTATATTCTGTGCAGCTGTTGGATGAAATGGTCTGTAAATGCCTGTTAGGTCCGTTTGGTCTAAACCATAGTTTAAATCCAATGCTTATTTGTTGATTTTCTATCTGATGATATGGCGAAGGCTGACAGTGTGACGTTGAAGACCCCAACTGTTAGTATGTTGGAGTCTCTCTCTCTCTTTAGATCTAATAATACTCGCTGTATATATCTGGGTGACCTGGTGTTGGGTGCATATATATTTACAATTGTTATATCTTCTTGCTGAGTCAGTCCCTTTATGTAATGACCTTCATCTCTTTTTAGTTTCTGACTTAAAGTCTGTTTTATCTGATAGAAATATAGCTACTATTGCTCACTTTGGGTTAATGAA
This sequence comes from Rhinopithecus bieti, assembly GCF_001698545.2. Taxonomy (NCBI): domain Eukaryota; kingdom Metazoa; phylum Chordata; class Mammalia; order Primates; family Cercopithecidae; genus Rhinopithecus; species Rhinopithecus bieti. The sequence continues at coordinate 517,735 of NW_016809139.1, read as the reverse complement.
ATATCTTTTTACATCCCTTTCCTTTCAGTCTGTATGTGTATTTATAGGTGAAGTGAGTTTCTAACAGGCAGTATATAGTTAGGTCATTTAAAAAAATAATCCATTCAGCAAGTCTATGTCTTTTAAGTGGGGAATTTCATCCCTTTACCTTCAGGATTATTATTGGTAGGTGAGGGTTTATTTTACACTTTTGTTAATTGTTTTCTGATTGTTTTGTATATCCTTTGTTTCTTTGTTCCTTTCTTCCTTCTCATTATTAATCACTGAGGTTGGGTGGTTTCTTGTAGTGATAAGGTTTGATTCTTTTCTCTTTCTCTTTTGTATATCTGCTTTACCAGTGAGTTTTATACTTTTGTGTGTTTTCATGATAGTGATTGTCATGTTTTCACTTCCAGATGTAGGATTCCCTCGAGCATTTCTTGTGAGATCAGTCTAATGGTGATGATTTCCCTCAATTTTTGCTTTTCTGGGAAATATTTTGTTTCTCTCTCATTTCTGAAGAATATATAGTATAGCATTCTTGGCTGACTTTTTTTTTCTTTCAGCACTTTGAATATGTTATCTCATTCTCTCCTGCCCTGTAATATCTTATCTCATTCTCTCCTGCCCTGTAATCTTATGTTAGTCTAATGAGGATTCCCTTATATGTGGCTTGATGATTTTCTCTTGACATTTTTAGATTATTTCTTTTACTTGAAAGTTTGACTATAATGTGCCTGTAAGAGGACATTTTGGGGTTGAATCTACTTAGGGACTTTGAGCTTCTTAAATGTCAGTATTCATATCTCTCCCCAGACGGGAATTTTTTAACTCTTATTTCATTAAATAGATTTTCTTTGCCTTTCTCCTTCTCTTCTACTTTTGAAATTCCCATTACATGAACATTTGTTCACTTAATAGTGTTACATACTCCTTGTAGGCTGTCTTCACTGTCTTTCATTCTCATTTCTTTTTGTCTTTGATGGGGTAATTTCAAATAACCAGTTTTCAAGTTCAGAAATTCTTTTTTCTGCTTGATCAAGTCTGCTGTTGAAGCTATCTATTGTAATTTGTATTTCATTGCTTGAAATCTTCAGCTATGGGATTTCTATTTGGCTCTTTTTATTATTTCTAGTTCTTTGTTAAATTTCTAGCTCACATAATGAATTGTTTTCCTGATTTTGTTGACTTGTCTTATCTACTTGTATCTCATTGAGTTTCCTTAAGATCATTGTTTTGAGTACCTTTTCTGGCAGTTAGTTGATTTCCTCTTCACTGGGGCCTGTTAGTAGAGAGTTATTTTGTTCCTTTGGTGATATATTTCCTTGTCCTTTTATGTTTCTTGTGTCCCCGTGTTGATGTCTATGTATCTGGTGGAACAGTTGCTTCTTTCAAACTTTCTAGAGTGGCTTTCATAGAGAAAAGCTTTTACTTGCAGTGGATTTTAGCGTGCCATTTGGGAAGGGTATGGTGACTGTTTCTGGATCAGTGCAGTGGTATAGTCTCTGCAGCTTGTGGACCCCCAGTAGCCTAGGCTGTAGGAGTTTGTGACACTGGTGGGGACAGTGTAGGTTTTTAACGTCCTCAGTTCAAGGGCTGTTGGGGTTCTTCTATTCTCATTTTCCCTGTAATGGGAAGACTAGCCAGGGGGATTCCTTAGACTGTAGGGGGATAGTTCAGCTCCAAGGAAGCAGGCAGTTGAGTTGTTTGGCCTGTAAGGTGGGATGTCTGGATTCAGCTTCTTCTGTTTCTCTGGGATGTAGGGCCCTGCCTCAGCTCAGCCCTCGCTGGGGTGTGAGGCTGCTCCGCTCAGCCAGGGCTCTGATTCCCCTTGGGGTGGTTTGTCGCTTCTGCTCAGGCCTGAGGGATGGGACTGTCCTGGGTGGCCCAGGCATCATTTTCCTGGATGCAGAGTGCTGCTTCCACTTGGGTTCCAGGAGGTACGACTGCTCTGAGCAGCCAAGGTATTGTTTTCACGGAGGCAGTTTATGGCTTTAGCTCCAGCCTGAGGGGGCGAGAGCGGGTAGTGGAGTGGTTCCACCTTTGCTTGACCCCACAGAGAAGGTGTAACAGCTGCCTGCAGCTTGGCTGGGGGATGTGGGGCCACGGGGTGGGGTGGTTGGGCAGCAGGCTAGCCTCAGGGGTGAAGGGGAGCTGGGGGCTGCTCCCCCAGGAACAAGACACTCCACGGTAGTTCCAGTTCCAGGAGGGCACCGCGAGGGCCATGCGGTTAGGCACAGTGTCGATTCTTTCTCTGGCGGGAGCACGGCGGTGTGACCTCCAGGCAGCTCACTCCACCCTGGGCTTCGTGCCTGTGAGGACTGCAGGGGACCCCAAGGGTGAGGGTGGTGGGTGTCCACGGTGTTGGTGGGGGCTGCTGGGGTCCTCTTGATTATCTCCTCACTGAAGGGAGATATCTTCCTGGCTTCTAGCTGACCCTGGTTAGGGGATTGGGTGGCAGGTGGCTGGCATTTCCTTATGTTCTTTTTGTGATTATCACGAATTTCTGGGCTCGCCAGGGTTGCTGTGGCTCCTCTGATGTGTTCTGGAGCTCCCTGTGGGGATTTTCATTAACATTTCATGGCTTGTGGCCGGTCACAGTGACTCACGCCTGTAATCCCAGCACTTTGGGAGGCCAAGGCAGGCAGATCACCTGAGATCAGGAGTTTGAGACCAGCCTGGCCAACATGGTGAAACCCCATCCCTACTAAAAATAAAAAATAAATAAAAAATTAGCCAGGCATGGTGGCGGGTGCCTGTAATCCCAGCTACTTGGGAGGCTGAGACATGAGAATCACTTGAACCTGGGAGGTACAGATTACAGTGAGCTGAGATCGCACCATTGCACTCCAGTCTGGGCGATAAGAATGAAACTCCATCTCAAAAAAACAAAAAAAAACATTTCCTGGCTTGTTTACTGTTCTGGGTCTTTGTGAGGGACACCAGTGCTGGGGGCTTCTAGTCAGCTGTTTCACTGACATCACTATCCCCCACTTTTTTCTTTTATTCCATATTTTACTGTACCTTTTCTATGCTTAGATACACAAATACCACTGTGTTACAGTCGCCTGCAATATTCTGTGTTACAGTCACCTGCAGTATTCAGTGCAGTCACATGCTGCACAGGTGTGCAGCCCAGGAGTGATACGCTGCACCACATGGCCTAGGTGTGTCGCCAACTCTACTGTCCCGGGGTATGTGAGTTGCCTCTGATGTTCTCACAACAGCGAAACTGCTACAGATGCGTCTTTCAGAAAGTCTCCCTGTCATTAAGCGACGCATGACTGTAGCACTCAGCAGTGAAAAGGAAGGAAGTACTGATGCGTGGACCTCAGGATAATTCTGCCAAATGAAAGAAGTCAGATGAAAAAATCTACACAGTATAATCCCATGTATCCAGAATCCTACAGCAAACTCACCAGCAGTGGCAGGAGGCAGACCTGCACTTGTTGTGGATCCAGGACATGTAGGAGGGAGGGGAGGACAGAGGGAGGATAGAGGGAGGAGGGAGGGGAAGATGGAGGGGAGGAGGGGGGAGAAATAATCTGTACAATGAATCTCATGACACAAGTTTAC
>NW_016809139.1:508194-513773 GCF_001698545.2 Rhinopithecus bieti | reverse complement strand
GGGGAGGAGGGGAGGAAAGAGGGAAGGGAGGGGAGGGAGGGGAGGAAGGGAAGGAGGGAGGAAGGAAGGAGGAAGGAGAGGAGGGAGGGGAGGGAGGAGGGAGGGGAAGGAGGGACCACGAGAGGAGGGAGGGAACTCTGAGAGCTGCAGAGATGGGTTCAGGGTGTCATGTGTCAAAACTCAACATGCTGTGCACTTTAAACAGGGGCAGCCTAACTACATGTAATTGTGTATCAATTATGCCTCACTAAAGCTGGAGGAAAAAACAGAAAACAACGGAAAAGTCAGAGTAAAGAGAATTCACTTTCGAAATGCCAACCATTTAAAAATACTCCATACTGAACATTATGAGCCTTTTCCATTATTAATGCCTGAGAGAGAAATCAAAGTCCAGGCCGCAGCTATCCCTGCTATTCTCGAGTTAGGAGAAATCACCGTGTCCTACTTGACTTCAGGGTGGGTGGCGAGTGTTCCTGCGGCAGCTGCAGCCTCCCTGTGCCTGAGTCATGCTCCACTGTGCCCTGGGCAGCTCCGCTCCCACCCACGCCCCTCAGGTTGCTTATATACTTGTGCATGTTAGTTTGGACTTTGAGGGGTGCTTGCTGTATTTTATGTTAAGGTGCAGTTTACAGGCAGTAAAATGCATCCGCTGTCACTTTACAGCACAGTAGAGTTCACACACATATACGCTTATGTGACTGACCCCCCCAAAGCAAAATATGGAGCATTTCTATCTCCCAGGAAGTCCCCTCCTGCCCCTTCCCAGGCAGCAGCTCCCCACCCTACCCCTACTAGATACTCACAGTCTGATTTCTAGCTCGGCGATTCATTTTTCCTTTCTCGAGCTTCGAATAAAGTGGAGTGCCTCGGTGTGTCCTGTGCTACAGAATCTGACTGATCCTCTCAATCTGAGCTTTGAGACTTGTACAGCGTTTGCGCCTCCCACAGTGCCCCACCCCGTGTGTGGGCCTGATTAGCATATCCATTCTCCTCTTGCTAAATGCCGGCACTGTTTCCAGTTTGGGGTGTAACGCACAAGGCTGCTGTGAAGATTGTTCTCAAGCCTTTTTGTAGACAGATGCCTCCATCTCTTGGGCACACACCTAGAAGGAGCATTGCTGGGCCATAGGGTGGATATAGGTTTAACTTTATTAGAAATTGTCGAAATGATTTTCAAAGTGATTGTACCGTTCACACTCCCACAGCAACGTACAGGACTTCCTACGGCTCCCCGTCCTCGCCGGCTGGTGCTTGGTGTTGTCAGTCTTTTTAACGTTCATCCTCCTGGTGGGGGTGTGGTGGTGTCTTGCGGTGGTGTTGATTTGCATTCCTCTGATGAATGCTGATTCTGTGCACGTGTTCGATGCTTAGGGCTGCCCGGATATCCTGTCCTGGGAATCTGCTCAAGGCACTGTCAATGCTTTCGTTCAGTTGTTTGTCGCTTTCTTAATTACTTGTAATTCGTTATCTATCTGTACAGAAATCCTCTGCCATATAAATGTATTACAAACGTCTTTGCCAGACTCTGGCTTGCTGTTTCATTGTCTTGACGGTGTCTCTTGATGAATTTGTAGTAGATGCAATACTGTCACAGATATTCAGCGTTCTTATATCTGCTGTGTCAATTTTGGTAGGTTGTGCTTTTCAAGGAATTTGTCTCTTTCTTCCTTTTTTCTTTATTTCTTCTTCTTCTTCTTCTTTTTTTTTTTTTTTAGACAGAGTCTCACTCTGTCACCCAGGCTGGAGGGCGATGGCACAATCTCGGCTCACTGCAATCTCTGCCTCCTGGGTTCAAGCGATCTTCTTGCCTCAGCCTCCTGAGTAGTTGGGACTACAGGCATGTGCCACCATGCCCGACTAATTTTGTATTTTTAGTAGAGATGGGGTTTCGCTATGGTTGGCCAGGCTGGTCTTGAACTCCTGACCTCAGGCGATCTGCCCACTTCGGCCTCCCAAAGTGCTGGGATTACAGGTGTGAGCCACCGTGCCTGGCCAAATTTGTCTAATCCATCTTGAACGAAATTGCTTTTAATTTTTTTTAAGTCCAATTTGTCAATGTTTAATTTTACATCAGTGGGATTTTTCAGTCCTGCCCAAGAAATCCTCACCAGTGCCTGGTCCGGAGGCATCTCCTGTGTTTTCCTGTAGAAGCGTCATCGTGTTTGTGCCCCTTGTGCCCCATCCCCTTTGGATCTATGACCTGCTTCAAATTAGCTTTCATGTGTAGCCCAGAAGAAGGACCAACGTTCCTTATTTTCCCTGTTGACGCCCAGTTGTTGCGGCACCTCTGAGTGAAGATGCCGCCTGTCTCCAGGCAGGTGGCTGAGTGCCGGGCGGTCTTCACTAGGAAGTGTTGATGTTAGCCGAGGGTTTTCCATAGATATGCTTTACCGGACTGGGGAACCTACTGCTTCCAGTTTGTTGATAGTTTTTATTGTGAACCAACTGGATTTTATAAAATGTTATTTCCACCGGGCATGATGGCTCACGCACGCCTGTAATCCCAGAACTTTGGGAGGCCAAGGTGGGTGGATCACCTGAGGTCAGGAGTTCAAGACCAGCCTGGCCAACATGGAGAAACCCCATCTCTCCTAAAAATAAAAAATTAGCTGGGTGTGGTGGCGCATGCCTGTAATCCCAGCTACTTGAGAGGCTGAGGGTGGAGAATTGCTTGAACCCGGGAGGTGGAGGCTGTGATGAGCTGAGATAGCGCCACTGCACTCCAGCCTGGGCAACAAGAGCAAAACTCCATCTCAAAAAAAAAAAAAAAAGAAAAGAAAAGAAAGAAAAAAATGTTTTTTCTGAGTCTATTGAGTTGATCATATGGTTTTGTTTTTTATTTTATCAGTGACATTGATTGATTTTTAAATGTCAAAACAATCTTGCATTTCTGAGATAGCTTTTCTTGGTCTTGGCCTTTTAATTTTCATTTTATTTATTTATTTGTTTTCGAGACAGAGTCTTGCTCTGTCGCTCAGGCTGGAGTACAATGGCAAGATCATGGCCTACTGCAGCCCTGACCTCCCAGGCTCAAGCGATCTTCCCACTCATCCTCTGGAATAGCTGGGGCTACAGGTACATGACACCACACCTGGCTAAATTATAAACATTTTTGTAGAGATGGGATCTTGCTATGTTACCTAGGCTAGTCTTGAACTCCTGGGCTCAAGCAATCCTGCCTTGGACTCCCAAAGTGCTGGGATGACAGGCGTGAGCCACCGCGCCTGGCCACCTTTTCGTATGTCACTGAGTCTGATTTGCCGGAACCGGGTTTAGGATTTCTGAGCACAGGGCTTTCCGTGGGAACACGGGCAACACTGCATTTGTTCTTCATCCTTAAGGGTTTGCTGGAGCTCATCGGTGACCCCTCAGGGCTGGGAGTTTTCTCTGTGGAATCTGTTTAATTATAGATTAAATTTGTAATGGATATAGTATGGCAGTAGATATGTCAGAGTTTTTATATCTGTGTGTGTCAATTTTGATAGGTTATGTTTTTCAAGGAATTTACGCTTTCACCTGACATGAAATTGCTCACAAGAGCCTTGTCTTAACCTTCTGGTGCCTGGAAGACCTGCCGGGTGTCCGCACCTTCTTTCCTGAGAAAGTAGCCACCATTGCTCCTTGCTCATTTTTCCCCTCTGTGTTTTTTTTTTTAATCAATTTTATTGATCATTTCAAAGAACCGGGTTTCCGTTTTGTTGGCTTTCTCCATTGCACGTCTGCTCTCTCTCACTGATGTCTGCATTTTGCTTTTCCCTTCTCTCTGCTCTCTTTGGGTTTAGTTTCTCCGTCCAGCTTTGACTCCTTGTGATGGTCCGCTGCTCGCCTGGTCCCTCTGTCCATCTGCCGGCCTCCCTGCCTCTTCACTCCAAAAACGATACGAGGTCGCCACAGAGTTCTCCTGTCAGTCGCAGCCTCTTATGTAGAGCTGGGGAGAAGCAGCTGGTGTTAGTGAGCGAGCTCAGGCTGGAATGGCAAGGACGTCACCGTGCAGGGCTGGGAAGAGCAGCTCCTGGGCAGCAGGCCCAAGATGTGCCTCCCTGCCGGGAGCAGCCTCAGAGCCAGGATGACGCCATGCCCTTCTGAGCAGGAAGGTGGAGCGGCCGTCTGATGCCCTGAGGTTGCCGTTTCAGGTGACTGGGGGTGTGGAGGAACCTGAGGCTTACAGAGCGTAGGAAGATGACATTCTGGTTCTTCTCAGACAGTTATTAGCTGGGGACATTTCACACTAGGAGCATCAGACTTTAAATAAACCTGAAAGTGACTCACCCTCAGTCTGACAGAGGCTGCCTCCTAAAACCTCCTAGGGCAAAAATGAGATGTAAGTCAGAAGTCTTCGGAATCTCAGGAAGCTTTGGGGTTTGGGTGCATGACTTGGCTTTTAGGGAGTGGCGCTGTCCCAGGCCCCTGGGCTCTCCCAGAAGGGCTCCAATGAAGAGCAGAGAGAAGGCGCTTTCTTCCTCACTCATTCGCACAGACTCCCTTGGCACCAGCCCAAGACCACTTTCTATGGGATGCTGGAGAAGAAGAGACCAGGTCCAGCTGGGGGGCCCATGTGTGCATTAGGATCTAGAGTGAGACCAGGTCCAGCTGGGGGACCTGCGTGTCTGTTAGGATCTAGAGTGAGAACAGGTCCAGCTGGGGGGCCTGTGTGTCTGTTAGGATCTACAGAGTGAGACCAGGTCCAGCTGGGGGGCCTGCGTGTCCGTTAGGATCTACAGAGTGAGAGGACCAGAGCTCCTCCTGTGTGGACATGTTTACCCACCACCTGTGAGGAAGGAAGAACCCCAGCAACACTCCACATCAGCCCTGCAGGCTGAGTGTCAGAAGGTGCCACATCACACACAGTGCACACCACGCCTGCGAGACGGGCGGGCCCCGCAGGGCAGAGGCCTGGCCAGCACCCCAACCTGGGGCTTCCCTTTCAGCTCAGTTTGAAGTCCTGCAGTTTACCTGGGGCTGGGCCAGGGTATTTGTGGGTCAGTCAGCATAACTGTTACTGTGCATTATTCATGTAACGGGCAAGTGCTTTAGGTTAGCGGAGTAAAGTATGCAAGAGACAAAGACTAGAAACCGTGACAGGGAGAGAGGGCACCAGCCACAGCAGGAGGCTTCACAGGTGGGATTTGAGTCCTGGAAGGGAAGGAATGAGAGTACGAGCAGAAGACATATGTAAAGAGGTAACGACTGATGATTATGTAAAATTGATACCAAACCCCAGATTCCAGAAGCCCCCCACACACCACGCAGGATAAACTAAAAGGAAACCTCACCCTCACCTGGAGGGAAAATGTGGAAAGCCACGGATAAAGGGAAAAATTGAAAGTGAAACAAAGGACAGTTGAGTGAGGCGTTGAGTCTCCAGCCAAACGCCCACCTGCAGAGACCAGCGGAGAGCCAGCCCCGCCCAGACACGGGCTGTTGGAAACCTCTGAGTTGAGGGGTGGTTCATTATCCAGCAAAAGCTGACTAATAAAATCCTTGTTTCATCCCAGCCTCCAAAGTGAAAGACAAAACAAAATATTCTTTTTTTTTTTTTTTGAGACAGAGTCTCACTCTGTCGCCCAGGCTAGAGTGCA
>NW_016809139.1:493797-507778 GCF_001698545.2 Rhinopithecus bieti | reverse complement strand
CAAAATATTCTTTTTTTTTTTTTTTGAGACAGAGTCTCACTCTGTCGCCCAGGCTAGAGTGCAGTGGCGCAATCTGGGCTCACTGCAAGCTCCGCCTCCCGGGTTCACGCCATTCTCCTGCCTCAGCCTCCCAAGTAGCTGGGACTACAGGCTCCACCACCGCACCCGGCTAATTTTTTGTATTTTTAGCAGAGACGGAGTTTCACCCTGTTAGCCAGGATGGTCTCGATCTCCTGACCTCGTGATCCACCCACTTTGGCCTCCCAAAGTGCTGGGATTACAGGCGTGAGCCAACGTGCCTGGCTGACAAAACAAAATTTTCTAAGAAAATATAGTTACGACCTTGAGATACACAAACGGCACTAAACATAAAGGCAAAGATTGGTAAACTGGTAAGGTTAGAATTCAGACCTTCTGTTGTCTAGTGGATGCCATTAAGAAAGCGAACAGGGGCTGGGTGTGGTGGCTCACGCCTGTCATCCCAGCACTTTGGGAGGCAAAGGCAGGTGGATCCCCTGAAGTTAGGAGTTCAAGACCAGCCTGGTCAACATGGTGAAACTCCGTCTCTACTAAAAATACAAACATTAGTGGGTGTCTTGGTGGATGCCTGTAATCCCAGCTACTTGGGAGGCTGAGGCACAAAAATCACTTGGACCCAGGAGGCGGAGGCTGCAGTGATCCCAGATGATGCCACTACATGGCAGCTTGGCAAACAAAGCAAAACTTTATCTCAAAAATATATAAAAAAAAAAATAAGAAAGTGAACAGACATGCCACGGAGTGCAGGATGGTGCCTGCAGCGCATGCAGCCGTGGAGGTCTTACAGACAACACACAGGAGTCCTGCAAATCCAGAAGGGAAACGGCATGGTGGGAAAGGGGACAAACACGTCCAGCTTCACCAAAGAGGACATTCGAATGGGTGGTAAAAAGTCAGAGGGTGAAAAGCCTCAGGACCCACCAAGGAAATACAAGTAAAGCTCAGTCAGATGCCTCCACTTGGCAGAATGGCTAAACTATGGCACTGTCGATGACCCTGTGGGGTGACAAGGAACCCAGCAGATGGCGGGCGCGAATGTGAACTGGCTCTGCCTCCTTGGAGGGCTGCCTGGCCCCCGGTCATTAAAGCCAAGCATGTCCGCCGGTGCTGACCCAGCAATTCATGTCCTAGGTCCATACCACAGACAAGTGCACGCGTGTGTGCTCAGACGTGGGAGAAGGGGGAACGGCCACAGGCTCACCAGCAGAGGGGAGAGAAATCAAGACAGACGACACAGTAAGCAGGCGTGGGAGCGAGCAGGCTGCAGCTGTACTGGGTGACGGTGACGCAGGTGACCACCGCGTGGGGAGCAGAGGAAACCACGTGTAGGAAACTCACCCAGATGAAAAACAGAGCGGCCCTGGCGGGGCGCCAGGAGGGCTGTGGATGTCCAGAGTTCTGCTGCTTTGCCTTTGCTGGGCTTGGTGGTAACTTGCTAGCCATCCTCTTCTGCTCTGTGCACCTCTCTGTATGTAACACTGTAACAAAAGTTAAAGAATAAAAAGTGCAGACAAAGGCCACGCCTCTGCCACCTCCACTGCTGCAGATCTCCCAGGGATTTGTGAAAGCTGGGGAGCTTCATGGAACCTAACAGAGCCTCTCCCACAGTCAGCCCACTCCTGGACTGTCCTGAAATGAGGACAACATGTGTATTCCAAAGTTATACATACTAATGGGCACCATTGCAGAACACACACATCTGGCACTTCTCATGATGTGGTCTGCACATCCCTCACCTCCCAGCAGCCCCAGCTGGCAGACCCCGTCCCCGCTGGCCTCCTCAGCCCCTCCTGCCCCTTGGGTCTTGCACTGCAGAGTCTGTCCTGGGCCAGGCAGAGGGTGGTGAGGACCACACGGCAGCTGTACCCCAGCCGACATCTGCCTTGTCCTGGGTTAGCTGGCTGCCCTGCACGTACTGACCACCTGCACCACAGGCTTCCCAGGAGCCCGTGTCCACCTCGCCCACCCAGAGAAGCTGAGTCTCTGCTGAAAATGCCCCCTTGTCACCTTTCCCACGCAAGATCCCGGTTTCCCAGCAGCCCCTCCCCGCCGGGCTCCCGTCCGGGATCCACGCCTACCCACAGTTTTCTGTGCAAGACAGGTCACCTTAAAGGATGCTGAGTGTCACAAGGCTTCAAAAAAGCTGAATACTTAAACTATATTTACATCACATTTTTAAATTAAATAGTCAAGACATCGTTAAAGTTTTGGTATTTAGAATGAGTTTTGGTTTCTGTAAGTTATCTACATGGGTGCAAAATGCCTTGGGCAGTGGTACCCAGACCCGTGTCCCACATGGCATCATCCCGGCTGTGTGGTCTTGGGCAGGTCACTCCCTCCTGATGTCTAGTGGCCCGGGGGTCTCTGCTCTTTCCCATCAGGGCCTGCAGATGTGGCTAGTGAGGGTGGGTCACGGGGGGCGGGTTCCTCCAGGAAGGTGGCTGCTGGGGATGTGGATCTCTAGACCCCCATCGGCACTCCTAGAATCACTGCTGAATCCACTCAGCGGACCAGAGGGTGGACACGCACGTGCATCCTCTGCACAGGCCATGAGCCCAGGGTGGGCTCCCCAGCAGGGTCTGTAAGCTCCACTCCCGCCTGCAGCCCCGGGGCCAGGAGGTGGCTTTGTCCTCCTGTGGATTCTGTGCTCGTCTGGGGTACCCCACATGGATGAGAGATGAGGGCACTTAATGAGACCTCGCAGCAGCGCAGAGAACGCCGTGAGAACCAGCCGTGGTGGCCCTGACCCATGGGAAGGAGCCGCAGGGTCTGCCCCACTCTCACTCCTCGCCCTCCCACAAGCTGAAGCCTGGAGCGATGGCAGAGGTGCTGCTTCCTCAGGCCCTGGGGCAGCCACTCCCTCTGCCCAGGCCTCTCCTCCTTTCTCCCTATTCTCCTGATCCGCTCTGCCTCTGTGCTTTCCCCCTTTTCTTCACTCTTCTCCACAAAGTTTTTTCAAGAGCCTGCTGGACACCAGGCGCTGTGGTTTAACCAGAGCCACAGAGGTGTGTCCTGGAGATGGGAAATTCGAGGAGGAAGCTTTTGGACAGGAAGGTTGCCCCAAGCCAGCTCCCTCTGCTGCTCAGCCTGGCTGCTTGCTGGACAGCCAGCGCTCGGGTCTGCTTAAAGCACCTTCCACGGCCTGCAATGCCATTCGGTTCTCACAGTGACCTTGAGACCAAGTCAGGACATGGATGTCCTTGTCTTGCATATAGACAGAGAAACTGAGGCCTAGAGACAGTGGGTGCTGACCAGGCAGCTGGAGGTACTCATGTAGGGGAGTGTCCACCCAGGCAAACCTGACCCTGACTGGGGAGAGTGTGGGTGCCTGGGAGGAGAAGGACAAGGAGTTTTGAGGCCCCGCTCCTGGACTCTTGGACTTGGGAATCACTGACCCAGGGATGTCTAGAACGCTTAACAAAAACAGTGCAGTTACACCCAGAGGTAAGAATTATCTGGTGTGGACCACTGAGCAGACTCAAGTTTCAACCCCGAGGTGGTGTCTGGGCCACCCTGAGGGCTCAGCAGCCTCATCTGGACAGCCTGGGCTTCCTTCTTTAACTTCTCCCAGAAGCAGGTCACACGGAGGGGGGCAGATTTCCCATAACTCAGGAAATAAATATCTTTGCTTTGTAAAATCACTCTCAAGCGAATTGCGTGCCGGGAGCTTAAAGAGAAAAAATAAGCTTAAGCCAAATACTTTGGTTTCCAGTGACAGGCAGCAGGAAGTACAATGCCCCATGTCTCGAGGACCGAGGCTTTAATCCGAAGCCTCCCCGCACAGGGATATAAACTCTCAGGAAGGATCAGTCACTTCATCCTCGTCAGAATCTTCCCCAGACTTTTCTCCCTTGAACATTTTAATGCCCAGCTTTGTCCAAGATGAGTGTCGTTTGTCACGGAGAATGACGCAATGTGGCAGGGTGCCGGGGCGCCGGGGGTTACTGGCTCTGTGAGGAGTCCTGGGGGCCTCACATCCTGGGAAAGGCGTCACAGGACATTACAGAGTGCAGCTGTAACACTGAGCTGATAATCCAAGGGCTTATGGGGACCTGTCCTAGCTTTGGACTGATTAAAATTCTGCTTTTAAAGTGCTTTAAAGGAGCAGGAGCCCCTGGGGGTGTGTGGCTTGTTTTGCTGTTTCTTTTCTTTTGCTTGTAAGGAAAATGTGGTAACATTCCTGGGACAGTGCTCTCAGCAAGGTGATCAGGTGACCGAGGTGACCAGCTGGCTGGGAGTGGGCAGGGGTCCTGGGGGTGGGAGCTGGGTAGCCTCCTCTCCTTGGAAACCAAGGTCACCAGCCTCACCGATGCCACCAGCCAATTTCCCTTCAGTGCTTGGGGACTGTGAGCCCGTGTGGACGGGACCCCGCATTACACACCCTTGTCTTCCCAGGGCTCGGCGCCTGGGAGGTGCTTCGGGGTTTTGCTGAGTCAGTGAGAGGTAACGTTCCTTCTCATTCCCTCTAGCCCCTCACAGCTCTCCATGGACGAAGGGCTTGTGAACTGGGAAGCAGGTTCCCATGGAGTTGTGGTGTTCCTCTTCCCAGGCAGGGCCCCAGGCACGAAAGCTGCCCCGGGCTGACAGCAGAGGCTGCAGCATTGACCAGCGTTGTGGTGACTCAGCAAAGCTACTCTTTTCAGTTAGGCAGGGCTGGGTAACCAGCAGCCCGACACCTAGTGGCTTAGAACAACGGCAGTGGTGTGTATTCTTGTCTGTGTTGGTTCTGTGTTGGCGGGGCTCAGCTGGCTGGCTGTCGTGTGCACTGAATGGTGATAGGGAACCACGGAGGCTCATTCACCTGTGCCTGACCCAGTGCTGGGGAGACTCAGCATCTGGCACTGGAGCTCTAACCGCCCAGTGGGTTCACCTTGCCCACTGCCTAGACAGAGCTGATTTATCAAGACAGGGGAATTCCAATGGAGAAAGAGAAACTCACACAGAATTGGCTGTGCAGGAGACCTGAGATTCATTATTGCTCAAATGAGTCTCCCCAAGCATTCGGGGATCAGAGTTTTTAAAGATAACTTGGCAGGTAGGGGTTTATGTAGGGGAAAGTGCTGATTGGTCAGGCTGGAGACGGAATCACAGGGGGTCAAAGCGAGTTTTTCTTGCTGTCTTCTGTTTCTGGGTATGACGGCAGACCAGGCTGAGCCAGATGACCGGTCGGGTAGGGTCTGCAGAATACCTCATGCACTGATCTTAGGTTTTATGATATTGATGTTATCCCCAGGAGCAATTTGGGGAGGTTCAGACTCTTGCAGCCAGAGGCTGCCTGACCCCCTAAACCGTAATTTCTAATCTTGTAGCTAATTTGTTAGTCCTGTAAAGGCAGACTGGTCCCTAGGCAAGAAGGCGGTCCTTTCAGGAAAGGGCTGTTAACAATTTTGTTTCAGATTCAAAACCATGAACTGAATTCTTTCCGTAGGTTAGTTCAGCCGAGTCAAACCATGAACTGAACTCCTTCCCTGGGTTAGTTCAGCCGAGTCAAACCATGAACTGAACTCCTTCCCTAGGTTAGTTCAGCCGAGTCAAACCATGAACTGAACTCCTTCCCTGGGTTAGTTCAGCCTACACGCAGGAGTGAACAGGGGCAGCTTAAGGATTAGAAGTAAGTTGGAGTTGGTGAGGTCTGGCCTCTTTCACTGTCATCACTTCCTCAGTTATAATTTTTGCAAAGGCAGTTTCAGAACTACCAGGCCCTGTGGAGCCCCGTCTACCTCCATGCGGTCTCCAGCCTGGCTCACTTCAGGCAGGCAGATGTTTTACGTGGCAGCTCGGGGCTCCAGAGGGATTGGCCCCAGAGAGACAGAGCCAGGAAAAAGCTGAATTGTGTTTTCTAGCCTGACCTCAGAAGCCACGGGGCATTGCCCACTCCGTCTTCTGAATTGAAACAGGCCACAGTCCAGCTGGGGTCGAGGGGAGCGGACACAGGCCTTGCCTCTTCGTGGGCCAGTAGCAAGTTCTGGAAGGATGTATGGGCAGGAAATCTGTGCCAGGAAACACTGCATTTTTTGGAAAGTATGAGCTGCCATGTTCCTCTAATGCCTCCATGCCTCATTTTCCTCATCTCTGCCATTGGGAGAAAGATGAATACTGATTTGTGGGTCAGACAGTTAAACAGTGGCAAGTTCATACAATTCAACCTCATCAGAACGGCAGCCTTTCTACAGCAATTGCCATGTGCTGGGCACTGATGATTTATGTCTGTTTGCTCATCCTCCCACCAGACCCAGAGACGGACTGTTATTATCTGTGTTTTCCAGTTGGGGACCCAGGCAGGGCTTTACTTGTGCGTTCATTGTGGGAATGAGTGAACAAAAACAGCTTCGGATGAAACTCCTGGCCACTCGCACTTTCTTCTCTGCTGTTTCCGATTTCTCCTCGGCATTTTGTGTATTTTTTAGCTCTTTACATTTTTTTTTTCTAATTCTTTAGCTTGATGAGTGGTCTTTAAACTTTTTTGGTCATTCAGCTCATCAGTAAAAACATCTGAGCAAATTTCCCCAAATATCTGTAATCTAATTAAAACACACTAAAACATGCACAAACATGAAAAGGATGAGGTAAAATGGAATAAACAGTATTTCCAAATGTTTCACTTATTATTAAAAACACTGTGCACTCAATTTAACATTTTACTAATGTAAAATTAATAATCATAATCCTATTTAGTGAATTAATGTCAGCTTCCTTATCTTAAACACCTTGGTTTAGCACGCTGTGAAACTGATTTCAAGAGTCTGGTTTAAGACTAGCTTGTTTGAATAGTTGGCTATTACAGCCGAAAAGAACACCTCAAAAATATGCAAATTCAAATTAAAAAGTGGATTGTTGGCTGCACGTACAGAATCATAATATTCTTGGTTTCACCCCATCTATCAATTATGCACTGGCTTTTGGCTGGTAAATTTCCGTCTTCCCTGATGCCAATCGCCGTTCTTGCAAACTACTTGGAAAGAGTTGTATTTGTTCAAGCCTGTAATCCCAGCACTTTGGGAGGCCGAGACGGGTGGATCACGAGGTCAGGAGATCGAGACTATCCTGGCTAACATGGTGAAACCCCGTCTCTACTAAAAAAAAAAATACAAAACTAGCCGGGCGAGGTGGCGGGCGCCTGTAGTCCCAGCTACTCGGGAGGCTGAGGCAGGAGAATGGCGTGAACCCGGGAGGCGGAGCTTGCAGTGAGCTGAAGTGAGCTGAGATCCGGCCACTGCACTCCAGCCCGGGCGGCAGAGCGAGACTCTATCTCAAAAAAAAAAAAAAAAAGAGTTGTATTTGTATATGTCTAACAAACGGCTTCACTGAAACCTTTGATTTAGAATACTTTTTTTAACAGGTTAGAGAAAACATTTCTATAATTTAAGGATGAGCAAATACGGTAGTTGTTAGATGTGACAAGTTTAACAGGTTTTGGCAAGAAGGTCACATGACATTCAGAAACCGTTCCAAACGTTTGCTTCCCCAGCAGCCTCTCCCAGCACCTGCCTCTAAGGGCAGCTGACTTTTCAGTGATTGCTAAAACTTCATTTTACCTGGAAGGGAGAGAGATTATGTCAGTACTTTTGCTTTTCGTTAAGACCGCCGGCAGCGCCCCGCTTTCAGGCCTGCCTGGAGTGTGAGGACGGTGCCTGTGTGGGCGTCCACAGGCTGGAGAGCCGGCAGGGTCAGTGCCTTCTCTTCCACGTGTGGTGTGAGCTGCTGCCTTGTCTCCAGCCTGTGGGGCTGTGTGTGTGTGTGTCTCTTAAAGCCACTTATCTTACCCAAAGGATTATAAATCATGCTGCTATAAAGACACATGCACACGTATGTTTATTATGGCACTATTCACAATAGCAAAGACTTGGAACCAACCCAAATGTCCATCAATGATAGACAGGATTAAGAAAATGTGGCACATATACACCATGGATATATACCCTTTATAGGGACATGGATGAAGCTGGAAACCATCATTCTGAGCAAACTATCGCAAGGACAGAAAACCAAACACCGCATGTTCTCACTCATAGGTGGGAATTGAACAATGAGATCACTTAAACACAGGATGGGGAACATCACACAGCAGGGCCTGTTGTGGGGTAGGGGGAGGGGGGAGGGATAGCACTAGGAGATATACCTAATGTAAATGACGAGTTAATGGGTGCAGCCCACCAACATGGCACATGTATACATATGTAACAAACCTGCACGTTGGGCACATGTACCCTAGTGGGGGATAGTTACTGAAAGCAGAGTGAGACGTGTGTGCACCCACGCCGTCAGGCTCATGTCACCTGGACCTGAGAAATTTCACCCAGAGCCTGTCTGGTTCGACCTGCCTCTCCCGTAGTAGGACATAGACCCCGTAGAAATCCGTGGGGCCAACCAACGGGGTGTCTCCACCTGGATCCCACACTCCTTCCCTGGAGAACCACATCCTGGGTCCCCGAAGCCTGGAACTTCCTGACAAACTATCTGGGATAGCTTTCAAGCCCGTGTGGGCCTCCAAGGCAGACCCAGCTGCCAGCCTGTGGCCAAACGGTGGCTGTTTCCAAAACGTGGCAGACAGGCCACCGCAACGATGCTTCATGGCCCTAGGGTCAGGTCAGTGAGTGACAGCAAGAATCCCCAGTGTCATCCTGCAGACGAGGCTCTGCTGTCTCAGCCCTGTCTTGCCTGCAGTCCCCACATCCCTCACTGCGAGGCTCATCTCATGCCCCAGGCTTATTCAGGCTTCATGCTCCAGCCCCTGCATCCCACGGCTTCCTTCTGGGTTCAGTTTCCTTCTTGCTGGGCCATAACATTCAGTGGTCACTCTGGACGGACACTGACCTCAGCTCCCAGCTGGATGACAGTTCAGCTGGGCCCATTCTCGGGGATCCGCTCCCCTCCTGGACCCATTCTCGGGGGTCCGCTCCCCTCCTAGCGGGGAAGATGTCGCTCTTTCTCTGGCATCTGAGGCTGCTGCTGGCCCCTCCTGTCGCTCTGGTCCCTCCTCCTTGACAGCATTTACCTTTTCTCTCCAGTTACCTTCAAGCTCCTCTTCACTTTTGAGATTCTGTGTTTTAATCTTGCCCAAGCCTAAGAATGCTGCTTTCCTGTTTTTCTATCTTCAGTCGCTTTCTGTTACAGGCTGAACGGGGTCCTCCCCCCTCACCAGATTCCTGCGTCGAAGTCCTAACCCCCAGACCTCAGAATGGGACTGCACCGGGAGATGGGTCACTGATTTAAAATGGGGATGTTAGGGTGAGCCTAAACCAGTATGACCGATGTCCTTACAGGAAGAGGGGATGAGGACACAGACACGCAAGAGGGATGGCCTTGTGAGGACGCAGGGAGAAGATGCCATCTGCAAGCCCAGGGGAGAGTTCCCAGAGGAACCGGCCCCGTGGCACTCTGACCTTGGACGTCCAGCCTCTGGGACAATGTGCCTCGTTTAAGCCGCTCAGTCTGTGGCATTTCTCGTGGCAGCCCTAGTAGATAAAAGCACTTCACATTCTGGAGAATTCTGAGTCACCATCTCTTTGAACCTCATCTTCTTCCCCTCTCTCATCACTGCCTGCTGTGCTTCAAATACATGTCCCCCAGATTCGTGTGTGGGAACCTGAGCTAGTGTTAGGAAATGGGGCTTTAGGAGGTCGTTAGGCCACAAGGGCTCTGCCCTCAGGACTGACTTTCTTTCCTTTTCCTTTTTGGAGAGAGTCTCATTCTGTTGCCCATGCTGGAGTGCATTGGTGCAATCCTGGCTCCCTGCAGCCTTGACCTCCTGGGTTCAAGTGATCCTCCTACCTCGGCCTCCTGAATAGATGGGACTGCAGCACGCACCACCATACCTGGCCAATTAAAAAAAATATATATATATATTTTTTGAGATGGAGTTTCACTGTTGTTGCCCAGGCTGGAGTGCAATGGTGAGATCTCGGCTCATGGCAACCTCCGCCTCCTGGGTTCAAGCAATTTTCCTGCCTCAGCCTCCCGAGTAGCTGGGATTACAGTCATGTGCCACCACACCCAGCTAATTTTGTATGTTTTTAGTAGAGATGGGGTTTCTCTGTGTTGGTCAGGCTGGTCTCGAACTCCCGACCTCAGGTGATCCGCCCGCCTCAGCCTCCCAAAGTGCTGAGATAACAGGCGTGAGCCACTGTGCCCAGCCTAATTTTAAATGTTTTTTGTAGAGACAGGGTCTTACTATGTTGCCCAGGCTGACAGATGAGGTGAGTGCCTCCTAAAAAGGCTCAAAACAACTGTCTGGGCCCTTTTTGCCCTTCCATCATCCTCCACATGAGGACACAGCCACAGGGCACCGTCTTGGAAGCAGAGACAGCCCTCACCAGACACCAAACCTGCCGGCACCTTGATCTTGGACTTCCAGCCTCCAAACTGTGAGCCATAAGCTCATGCTGTTTACAGCTCGCATGGCCTTGGGCATTTTGTTACAGCAGCAGGAACTGACAGATGCTGCCTCTGCTACGTGGCTCATTCTGCTTTTCACATCTCGTCATGACCCAGATCCCGAATATTTTAAGGCCTTTCTCTGCTGTTTCCTGGATAATTTTCTCATCTCTGCATTCTAGCTTGTTTGTTCTCATTTCTACAGTGTCTCATCTGGTTCTCACCTTTCCTTTGAGTTTTTAGGTTCTGTGATTATGTTGTTCACTTCTTTTTTTTTTTGAGACGGAGTCTCACTCTGTCGCCCAGACTGGAGTGCAGTGGCCGGATCTCAGTTCACTGCAGGCTCTGCCTCCCAGGTTCACGCCATTCTCCTGCCTCAGCCTCCCGAGTAGCTGGGACTACAGGCGCCCGCCACCTCGCCCGGCTAGTTTTTTTTTTTTTTTTTTTGTATTTTTTAGTAGAGACGGGGTTTCACTATGTTCGCCAGGATGGTCTCGATCTCCTGACCTCGTGATCCACCCGTCTCGGCCTCCCAAAGTGCTGGGATTACAGGCTTCAGCCACCGCGCCCGGCCTATGTTGTTCATTTCTAAGCCATTTGTTTATTCGTGTTGCTCTTGATTTTATTATTGTTTTGATTCTTTAATGCATCTTTAGCTCTGGAGGACACAGAACCTGCATTCCTCAGCTCTTTGATGCTTCCTCGTGTGTTTCTCTCCCTCGTGGGGCTTGGGTGTCTTTAGAACAAGCTTGTCTTTCAGGTTGCAGGAGTTTCCTTCCAGGGAGACATGTATTTGCTTCTTTCCAGGCACCAGGGACTTCAATCACATTAAACAATGTTTCATTTTACTTTTTTCGTTGAGATCCACACACCAAGAGTGAGTGGAAAATCAGATTTCACATGGTCACATGTCACATGTTCATTTATCTCTTTGGGGAGGTTTTTTTTTTCATTAAGATCTCTAGGCAGAGGGAAAATGCCTTTGCTGATATCTTAGAGCCGTGGGTAGAATTTACCTAGTCTTTTTTCACGGATGAGATAGCCCTTCAGGGTGTTGACCTTGCCAGTATCCTTAGCTGGGCGCAGTGGTGCACACCTGTGGTCCCAGCTACTCAGGAGGCTGAGGTGGGAGGATTGCTTGTGCCCAGGAGGTCAAGGCTGCAGTGAGCCAGGATTGTGCCACTGCACTCCAGCCTGGGCAACAGAGCAAGACTCTGCCTCAAAAAAATAAAGAAAAGAAATGTCATGGGTGAGGGCAGAGCCCTCGTGGCCTAATGACCCTATAGGAGGCTGCTGTCCCTGCTGTGGCAGGCCAGGGCCATCTCTTTTACCCCATTTGAAATAAAACCCAACCCTCACCTCTCCAGGGCCTGTTTCTGGTCCCTCTTCCCAGGGCTGCTTCCAGCATCAGCTCCCATGACAACTCGGGCTGTGATGTCTTGCTTCTTTTGGGCACTGATGAAGTTCTCTTTCTTTTTAAATCTTTTTTATTTTACTTTAAGTTCCAGGATACATGTGCAGAACGTGCAGGTTTGTTACGTAGGTATACGTGTGCCATGGTGGTTTCCTGTACCTACTGACCCATCCTCTAGAGCTTCCCTCCCCTCACCCCCCACCCTCCAACAGGCTCCAGTATGTGATGTTCCCCTCCCTATGTCCATGTGTTCTCATTGTTCAGCTCCCACTTACGAGTGAGAACATGCAGTGTTTGGTTTTCTGTTCCTATATTAGTTTGCTGAGAATGATGGTTTTCAGGTTCATCTGTGTCCCTGCAAAGGACATGATCTCATTCCTTTTTGTGGCTGTGTAGTATTCCATGGTGTATATGTACCACATTTTCTTTATCCAGTCTATCATTGATAGGCATTTGGGTTGGTTCCGTGTCTTTGCTATTGTAAATAGTGCTGCAATAAGCATACGTGTGTGTGTGTCTTTATACTAGAATGATTTATAGTCCTTTGGGTATATACCCAGTAATGGGATTGCTGGGTCAAATGATATTTCTGGCTCTAGATCCTTGAGGAATCACCACACTGTCTTCCACAATGGTCGAACTAATTTACATTCCCACCAACTGTGTAAAAGCATTCCTGTTTCTCCACAGTCTCTCCAGCATCTATTGTTTCTTAACTTTTAAATAATCCCTGTTCTGACTGGCGTGAGATGGTATTTCATTGTGGTTATGATTTTCATTTATCTAATGATCAATGATGTAAAGCCTTTTTTATATGTTTGTTGGCTGCATAAATGTCTTCCTTTTTTTTTTTTTTTGAGACGGAGTCTTGCTCTGTCGCCCAGGCTGGAGTGCAGTGGCCAGATCTCAGCTGACTGCAAGCTCCGCCTCCCGGGTTCCCCCCATTCTCCTGCCTCAGCCTCCCGAGTAGCTGGGACTACAGGCGCCCGCCACTGTGCTCAGCTAGTTTTTTGTATTTTTTAGTAGAGATGGGGTTTCACCGTGTTAGCCAGGATGGTCTCGATCTCCTGACCTCGTGATCCGCCCGTCTCGGTCTCCCAAAGTGCCGGAATTACAGGCTTGAGCCACTGTGCCCGGCCTATAAATGTCTTCTTTTGCGGAGTGTCTGTTCATATCCTTTACCCACTTTTTGATGGGGTTGTTTTTTTTTTTTTTTCTTATAAATTTGTGTAGGTTCCTTGTAGATTCTGGATATTAGACCTTGGTTAGATGGGTAGATTGCAAAAAATTTCTCCCATTCTGTAGGTTGCCTGTTCACTCTGATGATAGTTTCTTTTGCTGTGCAGAAGCTCTTTAGTTTGATCCCGTTTGTCAACTTTGGCTTTTGTTGCCATTGCTTTTGGCATTTTTGTCATGAAGTCTTTGCCCATTCCTATGTTCTGAATGGTATTGCCCAGGTTTTCTTGTAGGGTTTTTGTGGTTTTGGGTTTTACATTTAACTCTTTAATCTATATTGAATTAATTTTTGTATAAGATGTAAGGAAGGGATCCAGTTTCAGGTTTCTGCATGTGGCTAGCTAGTTCTTCCTGCACCATTTATTAGATAGGAAATCCTTTCCCCATTGCTTGTTTTTGTCAGGTTTGTTGAAGATCAGATGGTTGTAGATGTGTAGTGTTATTTCTGAGGTCTCTGTTCTGTTACATTGGTCTATATGTCTGTTTTGGTATAAGTACCATGCTGTTTTGGTTACTGTAGACTTACAGTATAGTTTGAAGTCAGGTAGCATGATGCCTCCAGCTTTGTTCTTTTTGCTTAGGATTGTCTTGGCTATATGGGCTCTTCTTTGGTTCCATAAGAAATTTAGGGCTGGGCGCGGTGGCTCAAGCCTGTAATCCCAGCACTTTGGGAGGCCGAGACGGGCGGATCACAAGGTCAGGAGATCGAGACCATCCTGGCTAACATGGTGAAACCCCGTCTCTACTAAAAAATACAAAAAAATAGCCAGGCGAGGTGGCGGGCGCCTGTAGTCCCAGCTACTCGGGAGGCTGAGGCAGGAGAATGGCGTGAATCCGGGAGGCGGAGCTTGCAGTGAGCTGAGATCCGGCCACTGCATTCCAGCCCGGGCGACAGAGCGAGACTCCGTCTCAAAAAAA
>NW_016809139.1:484598-493724 GCF_001698545.2 Rhinopithecus bieti | reverse complement strand
TGTCTCACCCGGGAATGGACGGCCCTGGAACCGATGACAGCCCACCCTGCGTGTCTCACCCGGGAATGGACGGCCCTGGAACCGATGACAGCCCACCCTGCGTGTCTCACCCGGGAATGGACGGCCCTGGAACCGATGACAGCCCACCCTGCGTGTCTCACCCGGGAATGGACGGCCCTGGAACCGATGACAGCCCACCCTGCGTGTCTCACCCGGGAATGGACGGCCCTGGAACCGATGACAGCCCACCCTGCGTGTCTCACCCGGGAATGGACGGCCCTGGAACCGATGACAGCCCACCCTGCGTGTCTCACCCGGGAATGGACGGCCCTGGAACCGATGACAGCCCACCCTGCGTGTCTCACCCGGGAATGGACGGCCCTGGAACCGATGACAGCCCACCCTGCGTGTCTCACCCGGGAATGGACGGCCCTGGAACCGATGACAGCCCACCCTGCGTGTCTCACCCGGGAATGGACGGCCCTGGAACCGATGACAGCCCACCCTGCGTGTCTCACCCGGGAATGGACGGCCCTGGAACCGATGACAGCCCACCCTGCGTGTCTCACCCGGGAATGGACGGCCCTGGAACCGATGACAGCACACCCTGCGTGTCTCACCCGGGAATGGACGGCCCTGGAACCGATGACAGCCCACCCTGCGTGTCTCACCCGGGAATGGACGGCCCTGGAACCGATGACAGCCCACCCTGCGTGTCTCACCCGGGAATGGACGGCCCTGGTTCCTGAGGGGTGGTGCAAGTGCAATTCCTCCAGAGGCTCTCTGGTTGTAATCTACTGAAAAGCCATTAAAAGGGTTGCCACACCAGGCTGTGGTCCCTGCTGACACCACTAGTCCTGGGGCCAAACCCCACACTCCCTGTCCTTGCCCTCCCCACATTCTAGACTGGCCTCCCTCAGCTGAGCCTTGGTCCGAACTGTTCGCCCCACACACCCAGGCCTCGGTCGTCCTGCATTGAATGGGTCATGGTTGCTGTGATTACAGCTGCCACTCAGCGCAGATCCCGAAGTGCCCCAGCGAGTCTGTCGGCTGCAGGCATTCCCCTCATTGTCCCTGTGGTGCAGAAGCAAGCCTCGATCTCCACGATGTTCAGAGCCTGCCCACTCCCCATCTCCATGTGTTCAGAGTGTGGCCCCCCAACCCCAATCTCCATGGTGTTCGGAGCCTGGCACCCACCCCACAACCCCGCCGATTTCCATGATGTTCAGAGCCTGGCCCCTTCACGGGTACAGCAAGTGCATGTGTGGCTTGCCCACTGACACGAGGAGGCCACAGTGGCCAAATGGTGGTCATGGCTTCCAGTCTTGAGGCAACCTGTGTACTCTGGCAGGAGCCTCGTCTCAACCAGGGTGCCAAGGGTTCCAGTCCAAGAGAGCCTCAGATTTCAGCCCCAGGAAGCACAGTCATGCGAGCCCTTCACCGTGCGTGCTGGGGAGGGGCCGAACTGGCTTCCATCCCTGGGGTCTCTGGAGCTTTGTATGCAAGGTTCCAAGGACATGGGATCATTTCCTGACCGTGGGCTCAGCACGGATCCTACATCCTGGAGTGCAGTTCCTGGGCCAGACAGGCCCAGGCTGTCTCAGAGCTGCCACCCACGCTGGGCCATTCGCAAGTCTCCCTTCACTTGTTGTAGGCCGGCTGCTTCTGGGTGATGGGTCTGTGGTAACACCAGTGAATTCCACGGTCACATGCCCGTCATCAGACCTTCTTTACTTGGAAGAGGTCTCTGGGTGCAAGGCAGGTGCTGTGTGAAATACTGTCATAAATGTCTCATGCAGCGTAAGAAGCTACCTACGAACTCAGTGGCCTGAAACCTCGACGTGTTATCTCTCACTGTGCTGAGGGCTGACAGGCTCAGCTGGGTGTTCTGTTCTCACTCTGTTCCTTCACGTGGTGCAGTCAGATGGCGGCGGAGGCTGGAATCATCTGAAAGCTTCTTCACTGGGACACTGTGTCTGCTGCAGGGATCTCTCCTTCTATGAAGCCCCTCCTTCCGTCCAGCTGGGGTTTCCTCATGGCATGGTAAGCCCAGCGCAGTTGGATCCTATGTGCTGACTGGCTTTTTCCAGAGTGAGCAATCCCAGAGGGAAGAATTTGCAGGTCAACCCCGGAAATGCACAGCATTGCTTCTACCATACTGTATTGGCTAAAGAACCCACCCACTTTCAAAGACAAGGAGCACAGTTTTCACCTTTTCATGGGAGGGCTGTCAAGGAATTTGTGAGCATCTTTAATCTTCTATGTCAGCAATTCAGTGGGGTTCAAATTCTGAAAGCCACTGCCAGGGAAGCTGGAAGACACAGGAAGGGTGGGAAGGCAGCCCCACACCGTGAGTGTAGGTCAAGTTCTGTAAGGATGAGTTGCCCTCTTCTCCAAGGCGAGAGGAGTTTGAGGTCATTGGTTTGCCTCCACGAGGCTGACTGGTTTTCCCCAAGAGCAGGGCCAGGTCACAAACCGTGCTAGTCCATGCTCTGGCAAGCCAGCCTTGAGGAGACCCACGCTGCTGGACCCAGGCCAAGCTTTCAGCCTTTCTCTCTTGTGTGCTCTGTTCCTGGCTCAGTTGGCTGATGGCACAGGCTGGCTCGTGGCTACTATCTGGCCATCCAGTCAGCCTGGTGGCCTATTGCGTTCTCTGCAGGAGATGCTTCCTGGTGTGTGTTAATGTAAGACACAAATGCCTCCACATGTGGGGCCCTCTTTTGTAGGACCACCTGCCTGCCTCTTCCCCCACATCTATTATTTCCCATGTTCTGATCTTGCTCCTTTTGGTCTGCTTGCCTAGGAGCCAGTGAAGATACCTGCCATCCGGTGTTTAGCATTCGTTCCACAGAACTGGAGCCCTGAGTGCTGTGTGCCCAGCTCTCACCAGGAGGACTTCCCGCACCCAGAGAGGTCATCGGGTGGCAGCATCCATGCCTGGCTGGAACTAACATATTGTGCTGCTGCATCTGTGTTTCTGGCTAGAAACATGGCAGCGTTTCCATCTTCCTCTGTCAGTTACCACAGGGAACCCCCGCGAGAGTGCGCTGTAAGCAGAGGAGTAGTAACGGTGCATGGAGGCAGGCAGCATGGACTCCGCAGCACCTGAAACTCACCTGTGCCTTCTGAACCTGCTCAGACTGTTTCCCTCGTGCTCTGGGCTGACCCTGCACTCGCCCTCCTGTGGCTCAGTGCACTGGTGATAGCCAGCCCACACGGCAGCTCTGCTCACACAGTCACTTGACCGCGAGTTGCGTAGTCAGCCTCTGCTAACGCCAAGCGTGCCCAGTTGCTTTTGAAACGGAGGGTAGCTCTTTAGCACTGAAAGCACGGCCTTGCTTGAGAACGCCAAGGGATGTTCTGTGACTGTCGTATCAGGATTCACCAGAAACACTGCCATGCCGTTCTCTCCAGAGGAACTTCCAGAACCATTGACTCTGCCGATCCCACAGAACAAGTGGCTCAGCAGCTTGCACTGTGGCCTGGACCTGATGCGGAGCCTTCCCTTGCTCTGGGTCCCACTGGAAACAGGCACTTTCTGGCTCTGACACTAGGTGGGTTGGAACTCATTCCAGCTGTGGCATACGCTATCTCTGAAATCTACAGAGGCCCACCAAAGCTGGTGCCTCCTTCTTAAAGGAAGAAGATTCAAGGTGCAACAACTTGCCATTTACCTAGAAGACAGATCCTGGCATGCCCCGAGTCACTAGACCCCCACGTCTTCACTCCTGGGTAGGTCCCTGAGTCCTCCTGGGTTGGCTCCCAATATCCTGTGCACAGGTATTTCCTAGGGCAGGTAGGGCACTGCCGTGTTCTGCTTCTAGGGCGGCCAGGGCACCATGGTGTTCAGCTCCTAGGGTGGGCAGGGCACCATGGCGTTTAGCTCCTAGGGCCGGCAGGGCACCCCTGTGTTCTGCTCACCAGGCCCAGTTAGGATGCAGCAATACAGCAGCCCCCAGCACTCAAGGCCCTGTGGACTACACCCTCAGTAGTCCAAGAGCAGTGCGGGGTTGGGAGCCTGTGCTGCTGTTCCGGCCACGCCGGCGAAGTGCTTCTGGTCCCCGTGCTGGTGGAGATTGAGGAGAACATGGGTGCCACTCCATAGCTACCTTCCTGGGCCAGAGGCTGGGCGGATCTGCCCCAGGTAAGACCCCACATCTGCTGCGGCAGCTGCTGTCGGGCTCCTTGAGGCTGGTTTCCTGGCCCCTCCTTCCCACCACGTCCCCTTCCCACCAAAGCAGTGACATCAGCTCCATCTAGTTTGAAAACAGAGGCTGGTTTGAGGGCTGGAGTCAATTAGTAATCATATTAAAATGTGTGCTATCCCTGGGGAACTTCCTGCAAGGTTTCACTTCTTTTCTGTTTTCAAAGAACAGCACTCTTGTTGGCGGGGACTAGCAGAAGACGGAGACGTTTTGCCATAACTGGCTGCTGCTGTGGGAGTGGTGGGCTGGGAATGCAGCCGAGTCTTCTCTGGGGCATGTGGGTCTCTGAGGCTGGAGGTCTCAGATGGTGTGTGTGCATGTGTATGGGCTGTGGAATCTGTGTGGAGTGTGTACGTGTGTGATGTGTGTGTGATGTGTGTGTGTATGTATGTGTGGTATATGTGTGTGTTGTGTGATATGTATGTGTGTGAGGTGTGTTTGTATGTGATGTATGTGTGTGGTGTGTATGCATGTGTGGTGTGTGTATGTGTTTGTATGTGACATATGTGTGTGGTATGTATGTGTGTATGGTGTGTGATGTATGTGTGTGTTGTGTGTGATATGTATGTGTGTGACGTGTGTGTATGAGTGTGTGTGTGATATGTATGTGATGTGTGTTTGTGATATGTATGTTGATGTGTTTGTGTGTGATGTATGTGTGGTGTATGTGTGTGATGTATGTGTGTGTTGTATCTGATATGTATGTGTGATGTGTGGTGTGTATGTGTGTGATGTGTGTGTGGTGTATGTGTTATGTGCCTATGTGTATGTGTGGTGTGTCTGTGTGTGTGATTCATAGTGTGTGTGTGTGTGATGTGTGTGTGGTGTGTGTGTGAGATATGCGTATGTGTGTGATGTGTGTTTGCATGTAATGTGTGGGGTATGTGATATATGTGTATGTGTGTGGTGTGTGTGATATGTGCTTGTACATGTGTGTGGTGTGGTGTGTGGTGTGGTATGTGTGTGTATGTGAATGTGTGTGATGTACATATATATGTATGTGTGTGGTGCGTGTATGTATGCATGATATGTGTATGTGTGTGTGTTATGTGTATGGATGTGATGTGTGTGGTGTGGGTGTGAATGTGTGTGATATGTGTGTGATGTGTATATATTTATATGTGCTGTGTGTACATGTGATACATGTATATGTGTGATGTGTGTGTGGTGTGCATATGTGTGATGTGTATGTGGTGTGGTGTGCATGTGGTGTGTGAATGTGTGTGATGTGTGTGGTGTGGTGTGTGTGGTGGTGTGTGAATGTGTGTGATGTGTGTGGTGTGTGTGTATGTGTATGTGTGTGATTGTGTGGTGGTGTGTATGGTATGTGTGTGATGTGTGTGGTGGTGCATGTGTGGTGTGTGTGTGATATGTGTATGTGTGATGTGTGTGGGGTGGTGTGTGTGATATTTGTATATGTGTGATGTGTGTGGTGTGTGTGTGATATTTGTATGTGTGTGATGTGTGTGTGGTGTGTGTATGATATGTGTATGTGAGTGATGTATGTGGTGTGGTGTGTGTGATATGTGTATGTGTGTGATGTGTGTGGTGTGCATGTGTTTGGGGAGGGCTGTGCATTTCTGCTCTCAGCTTGGCGCCGGGCAGCCAGCAGAGACTGCTCTCCCCTAGGCCCCCACACACAAAGTGGCAACCTGGCTCCAGGCCTCTCCCCTGAGTTCACACTGCCTCCTTGCAGTCCTCCCAAAGGGCTGCCAGGCACAGGGCCGTGGGCATGCTGGTGACCGGGCACAACTTCTCCAGCCCGGAGCATTCCCATCCTTGGCGCCGTTCTGCACCCGCAGTCTGTGCCAGGGAGCTCAGCGCCCTGCCACTCCATGTGTCCAGTAGCCCGGGACCACGGTGCCCGCGTGCTGTGGCTCCACCGTGGTTTGGACGGGACTGCTCACAGGATCAGCACAGCATGCTCTGCCTGCCGCAGAGGGTCAGCGATCAGAGAGAGAAGGAACAGCAGTAGCATCCTGCGTGGGTGCAGCTGTGGAGCCTGCTGGGGTGGAGTTGAAGCTGCTGTCTGTCAGGCCCTCTTTGAGCAGCTGACAAGCACCCTCCGTGTAGTGTCCACACCAGCAGAGTGAGTGCCACCAGCTCCTCTGGGGTCCTTTAGGCCAGAGGTAGGCAAGGGTAGACCTGTTGTGCTCCAGGAGAGAGCCTGTGTGGGCCAGGGCTGCTGATACAGCGGCCACAGAGCTGGTGGTTAGTGGGGCAACTGGGGCATGCGGTGGGGCAGACCCCAAGGAGCTTCCCCAGCTGGAGCGGCCTGGAGCGCCCCTGGCTCTCCACGATGGCTGACCCCGGGACTTGGGAGTGGACAAGCAGGCTCCTCCACCTCCATCTCCACCTGTCCCTTCAGTATTTAAGCAGGGACCCACAACGGGCACGGGGCGGGGCGGGGGGTGGGGGGAAGGATACACCAGTGCGGTCGAAGCTTGGGACGCCAACAGATGTGAGTCATATCTGTGCATTTCCAGGAGGCCCCATCATCTGGATGTCAGGCAGGGAGGAAGGGAACCTGCTGTGGCAACCCACCTGCTGGGCGCATCCTGTTCTCTGGGTGTGGGGCTTCCCACTCGTTCACTCGGGAGGCCAGAGGGCAGTACACACAAGACCTCCTGACCTTGGCTTTGTTGCCAGCCTTTTTTCATAGGTTTGCAAACTCCTAGGCTCCCCAGGTACCATAAACATAGAGACTGACCTAGTCCTAGGTGGTCTGGGGGGTGGCAATTGGGAGAGAAGGGGCTAAAAAGAATCCTTTGTGAGCCAGACTAAGTTCCTATGTTCCCCATTTGTGACTCCAGCTACAGTGGAGGGTTTTGTCCCCTTAATTTACATTTTAATGGTATATTTCTCACGATTTATGTTCTTGAATTTTCACCATAAAACACTTACCAGAGGTCGTTGGTTGCAAGGAGACTAAATGCATTGGTATTTATTTTCCAGTCCAGCAAAGTAGGAAGGCAGGTGCTTGCTAAACTGTGGCAGAGGTGGAACACCAAGAAATTTGGGGTCCTAAGTAAATAAAGGCTTGGGGGGCTGGGCGAAGCCTGTCCCACCACCCTCTTTCTCTTACAGGAATACTCTGCTGAACAGCTCCACGTGTTTAAATCCATCTCTACAAATATTACAGAGGATTACTGATGTCAACAGAGAGGTTTTAGGTGGCTGTAATAAAAAAGCTGCAAATGGATATAAAAGTCAGTCTTAAGGTGTTACTTGTCGGTAGGCAAAGCAAGGGCGTCTGCAGCACACCCCACCCATGCTGGTCTGCCCAGCAGCTGGTGGACTTTCTTTGTGGGATTTGGAAGCTTTGCGTTTCCCCTCCAGTCTCTTCCTGAGAACCCAGCAGAGGTTGGAGGGAGGGTGGGAGTGACGTGGTAGCTCAGCACCAAAACAAAGAGTTGTTCTAATTTTAGAGTCTTAATGGTGCCCGTTGAGGCACACAGAGAAGGGGCGGAGTTCTGGCTGCCTCTGAGCTGAAAGTCTTCCCAAAATAAAAGGAAGGTCTGGATGACCCGTGACGTTTCTGGTGCATCTGTGAAGTGTGTGCATTTCTTCTTTATGCAAAATATAAGAAACCTTGCATATAAAAAAGACTGGGGAGAATGCTCTGCATGCAGTGGGGGAGGGGCCCAGGGCAGAGGAGGACTGCTCCCCAGGGCTGAGAAGCACCCAAGGGCACCAGGGTGGCAGCAGGAGCTCTTTCCTCCCTCTCTGTCTCTCTCTGTCAGCAGTGACTCATGGACCTCAGGGCCTGAGATGTCTATCCCAGTTGCCGAGATGCCCGTCTGAGGGGGGCAGGCCAAGGATTCATTTGCTTCTTACCATGAAGGGCTGAGAGGACACAGGGCCCACCCCTCGTCCATTAGGCATGATGAGGACAACTGGGGGAGTTCTGGGCGCTTCTCCACAGCCAGATATTAGACACCCTGTGATTATTTTCTGCTAAAACCAGGGCATGCCACCAGAGAAGCTGATGGGCTGCTCTGTGTGAGACTCCAAATCACTTCCACGATGTTTTACCCTTCGGGGCAGAGCCATCTGCTTCCATGCATGGCTTGAATCCAACTTACCAACATTGATAACTTTTTGTGCATATGATAGGGACAGGTGTCACTGCCAGCCCTTCACGTTGGCAGAGCAGGCACTCCCCATCCTCTCTGTGTTCACTCTACGCTGGGGAAGGGGGTTGGACACTGAGGGAGTGGCCAGGATGCAGAAGCAGTGCGGAGTGTGCTTCTGGGAGATGCCTGGAAAGCAGGGCGGCTGTGGGGCACAGGGCAAGGGTTACCTTGCCAGCGCTGAAGAGGAGAGGCGGCTGCAGCCCCACCTACGCCAGATGCCTCTCTCCGCCTGTCCTGGGTGTCTCTTTCCAATGCTCCACCCATGCCCACTGCCCTTCCAGAGCACACTTCCAGGAAGTGCCCTGTTCTGGGTGTCACCATCACCCAAGCTGGGGGCACCTTGCAAGCCTGCTGGCCATGGCTTGCTGTCTATCTGCAGGTGCCCCAGGCCCAGGGCCAGGAGTCAGTCAGGCAGTGCCGCATGTGGGAGCTGCCTCTTCAGCAGGGGGACAGAGGAGAGGGCATGAGGGGACCCCTGAGCAGCTTCATCTAATCCAAGTACAAACACCACGGCACCAGGTAAGTTAGGTCAGGTGCATTTATGATGAGGCTGATATAAAAAGGAGGAAGCGGAAGTGGGAAGTATTTTTAGTTTCTGTATTTCCCTAACCAGGGCAGCTGGCACAGGAATTGGCTTCTTGGTCTCTGATTTCCACTCCAGCACTCTGGCCATCAGAGGATCCTCTGTGAGCTCAGCTGAGCCAGCCCCCCCCCACCCCCCCCGCCACCCCAGCGGCTTTTGGTGGGCAGTGGCAGCGGTCCCTGTGCAGGGCAGGAGCCTGGGG
>NW_016809139.1:476455-480785 GCF_001698545.2 Rhinopithecus bieti | reverse complement strand
GGCGGGAAGCCGAGAGCGCCTCGGACGTGGGTCAGAAAACGTCTGGACTACTTGATACTTGAGGCTTCAGTTTCAAAACAGCACAGATTTCATCTCTTGGTTGAGAAGAGATCTGGGGAACAGCCCGGGGCGGCCGCGGCGGCTGGAGGGCGGCGGGGCGCGGCGCGGGGACTCCTCCCCCTGGACGGCCGCCGGGAGAGCGCGGCCTCACCCCTCGGTGACCGCACGGAGAGCCGGCGCGGGCGGCGGGGCGCGCGCAGGTTCCTCTTGTTGGTAGCGGTGCTGTTTTAATGTGGGCTGGTTAGAACGTGTTTCTTATTGTCCCCGCACGTGTTGTCATTGGAAGTCTTGTTTTGTGAAAGAGCTTGTTTTCGCCTGGTGATGGTTTCCAGTTTCCCCTCCCGCTACTCGGAAATACTGGCTAAGACATTCGAAAGTTCACCAAAAGTCGGGTCCTCCATCTGGTGGCTCGGGGTGGATTATCTTCCACCGTCCTTCAGAGCAGCCTGGATTTGCAGGTCTTGTGAGCCCTCAGTGTGAGCCGACAGCACTCTTAGTTGTTGAGTGTTTGTAGAGGGAGATTCACCAGAAGGAATCTTGGGCAGCAGGGCCTTGCGGAGAGGCCTTTCGAGATTTGACTGGGTAACTTACAGACTCCCCCATTTCAAAAATATTTCCCTGGCACAGGCCGTCACACATTCCTCCGAAATTGAACTCACTTTGAGGGGCAAACTGTTGCCCTTTTTCTTTTCTTTGGACTTTCTCAGATGTGGATCCCAAAGGAGTGTGCAAGGGTGCTTCCCTATTTAAGAGAACTAACTCCCAGTCTCTTCATATTCAAGAAAAATTCATCATCTTAAAGCGCGTCAGAGATACTTATTTTAGCCCCAAAAGGAGTGTTTGTAGGACAGTGGCACTCTGAAGGGATCACTGGCAAGATCTGAAAGGACCTGATTGATCCTCACATGAGAGAAACAGAAATAGTTCTGGTGTTTTCAGACTTGGAGATCCAGAAAACATGGGGCCTTAAAACATAAGTGCAGTGACTGACGAACTGATGTCTCACTTTCGAGTAGTAGTTTTTTTTTCGCTTGTGTGTAGATGCTGTTGTTTATACAGTGCAAGTTCATTACAAATGTTTTAGAACTTACATAACTTCACGTATTTTCTTAGTTGACACTCAATATTATAAGGTTTTGAAAAAGTTTTGATGGTAAATGGGGTCTTTATAACTGAAAAAAAATGGACTCTCTAGAATTCAGTGCTTTTTGGCTGGTATTGCCACAAGTGCTGCTGATTAGCAGTGCTATTGGACCTCAAAACATCTCTTTCCCAGATATCTTTATAATACTCAAGGTGGGGGAAAATCCACACAGCTTTGTGGTTACATTTTTAGCTATTTATGAGAAAAAATTCAACACATGGTTATATATTGTTAGCTGTTTTGAAGAAGCTACCCTTTACCCTATTGTTCTGAGGGAGGCTGAGAGCATGTTGCATTTATAAATTTGAAAAAGTCTCAATGAGCTTCTTGAACCAATCTAGCCATTCAAATTTGGATTCTGTGTGTCAGTTTTGATTATTTCAGCTCCTGTGTCAATGGCAGAATCATTTGTATTTTTACAAAAGTCTCAGGGCTTTATTGTAAAGGTGATCACTGAAGCAGATTTTAGTAGACGTAAGTTGTGTATCCTCTCGGTGAAGAAGGCTGTGCTTTGGGCCATAACCAAAGACAACACTTGCTCATGTATTGGAATTGCCCCAACTTAAACATTAGAATAAATGCTGTAGATTTTGGGGCAGCTCTGATGTCTCAGCTCTCATCTCTGGTGGCAGTGACTCTCACAGGCAAGGCGTCGTGGGCCCGCTGTCCATGGTGCTGAATCCGTGTCACCTGTTTCTCCCAGCGGCTTTTGGTGGGCAGTGGCAGCGGTCCCTGTGCAGGGCAGGAGCCTGGGGAAGCAGGGGCTGGGTGCTGCTGGTCCCTGGAAGAGGGACTTCTGCCCCAGTGCTTTGTGAAGAGGACAGGAGGGTAAAGTATTCATTTGCCCCTAGGTAACATGTGTTCTGGGGTTGCAGGCTGAGGTAAGGGTGTGAATTCTCCCTGAGGAAAGGCTCAGCCTGGAGTGTAGTCCTGCTGAAGGCCACAGAGACCACACACTCCACCCAGACTCCGGATCTCCCTCCCCAGCAGGGGGATGGAGGCCCTGCCGCTAGGAGTGCTGGGGTTGTGTGGAAGGACTGGGCTTCTCCAGGGCTCCTGGGAGGCCTAAACATCTCGCAGGATTGTGACGCTAATTACCACCGTGATTGCTTTCTGTGTGTAACTGCTTTCCCCAAACTTTAGCCATCTAATGTGGAGCTACAGAAGGCCCCCGCCCCTACCCCTCCAGATGTCCCAGCCTCACGACAAGCAGGAAGGCCGGGTCCTGGGGCTGGATCTGACATCATTCCAAGCAGATGATAACCTGCCTTCCCGATTTCCATACCCGCAGCAAGACACCCTGGAGTTATTTATAAATGTGAACCCCTGGTGCCGGGACCAGCACCCTGACCACCATGAGAGGGTGGAGACAGCGCACTCCGAGCTCAGGGAGGCAGGAAACTCCGGACCTGGAGGCCAGGGACCATGAGGGACACGCTGCAGGCCCAGCTGCTGCCACCTGGGGCGGGGCTGCCCTGCAGGCTCCGGGAGAACCCAGAGCGAGGCCGGATCAGCGCGTGTCAAGGGGCGGGGCGTGAGAGATGGAGCTGCTTTTTTCTTCGCAGGGTTGGCAGGAACTGGAAATAATAGAAAGTCGTTAGGGTCCAACACGCTGCCCTGAAAACACTATCATTACTTTCCTAATGACTGTGTCTTTCAGCCGGTGGGGCAGGCAGCTGAGGCCGCAGGCTCCCGCAGAGGACCGCGACGTGGGAGGCTGGCAGCCTGTAATCTGGGGGTGCTGACAGCGCTCTGCCCAGACCCTGGCGCCGGCTCCAGCCTCCAGCACAGCAGCCCTCGGTCCCTCCAGCCCCCTGCCCGTAGAGTCCAGGTGAGGCTGAGGCCGCCCAGTATCCCTTCTCCTCCTCCTTTTTTAAAAACACAGTCTCACGATGTTTCCCAGGCGGGTCTCCAACTCCTGGGCTCAAGCGATCCTCCTGCCTCGGCCTCCCAAAGCGCTGGGATTAAGGGGCAAGCCACAGCACCCGGCCCACCATCCCTTCTGGTTCATTTCCAGTAAGGTCCTGTCCACAGCGTCCTTCTCAGCATTCCCACCAGGCTGCGGGCCTCGGCCTTCCTCTCCTCCATTCTCATTCTCCCCGGAACCGCCAGGCCCGTCCAAAGCATGGGTTCGCCAAGCGCCCCCCCGCTCCACATTCCCTTCCCCGCGGACTCAGCCTCCGTAGCTCGCGGACGGCCCCTCCTCACGCCAGCCCAGGCTTTTTTTTTTTTTTTCTATTTTAAGGTTTTCTTTTAATGACACAAGCGACATTTGGAGACAAGAGGGCACATCTCTTTCTGACCCACCTCCAACCCCAGCTGACGGCCGCCCTGCGCCTGGCGTGGACGGCCGGAGCGTTCCCTGGGTGGGTTCCGTCCATCCCGAACCCCTGTCCCCGCGCCCGCTCCGGGGGTGCGTGGGGCCTGTGACGTTGCCTCGAGGCCGCATCCGGTGACCCGGCAGCCCCTGGCGCTCGCGGCAGGCGGGCGGGCGCGGACCCCGGGCTTTGGGGCGCAATTCCTGCCACTGGCTGCCGGCCTGAGGTTCTGGGGTGTCCGAGGTCCCGGGCGGGGAGAGGACGTTTCTCCGGCTCAGGCCCCACCTCCTGCTCTGCCGCCCCGGCGAGGACCCGCGGGGAAACGGGGCCCAGGCGCGGCGACTGCGGAGGACGCGTCTCGGCCCCAGAGCCCTGGTCCTGGGGGCGTCCAGCTGCCCTTGCCCGAGGCGGGCGCTCAGCGCCGCGGAAGCAACGCCGGGGGCGGGACGGACAGCGAGGCGGGCTCCGCGGGAAGTACCGGGAAAACGGCGCGGAGCAGAACAGCCCGGAGCCAGTCCAGAGAAAGGGCGGCCTCGCCCTGCAGCCCGCGGGGCCCGGCAACGCCCCGCCCCAGGCCAGGGCACGCGAACGCCGGGCGGGCGGAGGGGACGGGGCCGCGGGACCAACGTGGGGCGGGCGGTGTCTGGGCCCAGCCCGAGAGGACCAGCCCTTCACTGGGCGCTCGGAGCCCCTGCCCGCCGGGCGCTGCGGCCCCAGCCTCGGGGCCGGGGCCAGACCCGCAGGGAACGAGAAGCGGGAGCTGCAAGGGGACGCTCGGGGCTGCGGCCGGGCCGGGAATTCAACGGCC
>NW_016809139.1:462938-473428 GCF_001698545.2 Rhinopithecus bieti | reverse complement strand
TGGGGGGGGGGGGGGGGGGCTCAAACTTCCTTTCCAGCGTACTTTAAAATTAATTTCAGAATTCATGTGATTAAATAAAATTTGATCAGGGAAATTCTGTTGAATGGGAGCATGTCTTCAAAACACTTAAGCCATTTTATTCTTCTTTTTAAGGAGGATAGTTATGCTACAGCATTCCGTTTCCTTTGCTTAGTCTTCACCGTCTCTCTAGGTGGGAGTTTTGTTGCTTGAGTGTGGGCATCAAGTAACAAATCACTGACATTACATGAAACCCTGTTTTCTTAACAACCATTCTTTTAAGAAAGTACCAGTTTGTTTTAGTCTGTTTTGTTTTGCTTATAACAGAATACCTGAAACTAGGTAATTTACAAAGAAAAGGAATTTATTTCTTATAGTCATGGAGGCTGAGAAGTCTAAGGTCCAGGGGCCAAAGCCATTAGTTCCAACTCACATGACAACCCACTAATCCATTAACCCTTGAATGGATTAATTCATTTTATGAGGGCAGAGCCCTCTTGATCCAATCACCTCTTAAAGGCCTCACCTCTCAATACTGCTGCATTGAGGATTATGTTTCAGCATAAGTTTTGGAGGGGATATTCCAACCATAGTACCTTTATTACAATACAGGCGATACATCTGTAGGCATATATCTACGCAGGGGCAACTTGTTCCCAAAAGGGTTGACTGTAGCATGTTTTGCATTCTCCAGTATGTTGGTTCTCAGCCTTTCCTGATGAAGGGATCTGTTTATGTGTTGGGCTAGTGAGTGGTTGTCAGGATTCCTGTTGTGTTAGAGCTATATCTACTCTCTTTTCTCTAACGTTGAGGACATTTTTGTAAATCATTTTACATGAGTCTTTTCTTTCTCTTGAGGTTAATTTTGTCAGCTACTTTAGAATTGCCCCACAGGTTAGCAGTAAAAAAAAATGATAGATGTCACTTGTGGTACAGAGATTGTTGCACATGGTAGTAAATTGTATATCAAGCTAAGCAGTGGATTGTTGAGGTGCTTTTTGTTATGATCATCTGAACTAATGCTTTGGCCCCATTTGTTGTACACTTAACCCAGGTTAGTTTTTGACATCTCTTCTGTAGACAGAAACTCAGGAAATCTTCCTTCTGCCTCATCCAAGCTTCAGAAATACTCCCTGATTGCCTACTCTTTGCCATTTCCTATGCTATGACCTGGGAACCCATGGGGGAATGAGACAGAGTTCTTATTGAAGGGCTCACCAGTTCAGATTGAGGAAGGAACATGTAAACATATAATTATAGGGGGCCATAGTCAGTGCTGCAGTTGGGATACATAGAAAGCCAGGCGAATGTGTTGAGGGGCGATTCATTTGGGCCGAGAATCAGGGAAAGCTTTAGAGAGGAGGTGGTCTTTGGGCTGGGCCCTAGGGCATGAGTTATAATTGGGCATGGATTGGGTATACATTTATTAGAAAAAGACTGGAAGGTTGGAATAACCGGAGTACAGAGTGTGTAGTGGTGTGGAGGCTGGAGGTACGGAAGCATAGTAAAGGAGTTGGGACGCTGCTGGAAGTGTTAGGGGCATTGTGAAATGGTTGGAATTCTGTTGGAGATGGAGGGGGGCGAAAGTGGAGGAGGAGTTACATGGTAGGTAGAATAATGGCTCACAAAGCTGTCCACATCCTAATCTCAGGACTATGTTATGTTACATGGCAGGGGAGTTAAGGCAGCAGATGGAATGAGGTTGCTAATCAGCTGATTTTAAAATAGGGAGATTATCCTGGATTATCTGGGTGGGCTCTGAGTAATCACAAGGGTTCTTAAAAGTGGAAGAGAGAGGCAGAATAGTCAGTGTCAGAGTGATGTGAAGTGAGAAAGACTCTAACTGCCATTGCTGGCTTTGAGGATGGAAGGGTGCACTAGTCAAGGAATGTGGGAAGCCTTTGGAAAAGGCAAGAAAAGGGATTCTTTCCCCTAGAGACTTGGGAAAGGAATGCAGTCCTAGATTTCTAGCCCAGTGAGACCCTTGTCTGACTTGTGACCTCCAGAACTGTAAGGTAAATGTTTGTTGTATTAAAACACTAAGTGTCTGGAAGTTTGTTCCAACAGCGGTAAGAAACTGATACAAGCTGGGGCTCTTCATTTGGCAGTCTTAGCTGACAAAATTAAGGAGGAAATAACATGATTAGATTGGTTTTAGAAGATAAAATGATGGAGCTGCCACTTGGGGAGAATTCACTCCAGATAAGCATAGTTCTATTCTCTATTTCACCTCCTAGGCAAGACTGGCATCTGATACTGTCTTATTTGGCCCGGATCCCACTTACAGTCTCTCTGAGCAGCTTCCACAGCCTCTACCCTTCCCAACTGCCATGTCCCACTGGGTCATCTTTCCTCTGTGTTGGACACGTGGGAAAGAGTAGACCAGGTATACACTTACCACTGAGATTGTGTTGTCACAGGCTAGGCCCAATTCCAACAACCTAGTTGTTGTCAGATTACTTTCCAGAGGTTAGTTTCTTTACATCCTCACTAATCCTTTGTATCTTCAGATGTTTCAATTGTTGTCAATTGAGTAGATATTAATTATCTTACTGTTTTAATTAGCGTTTCCTTGGCTAGTGAGTTTGAGGATTTTCCACCCATACTTTGGCTACTTGAACTTCTTCTAAAAATTGTATTCTTATATTGTTTGTCCATTTATTGTCTGGATTATCCTTTTTATAGCTTTGTAGAAGTTCTTTTACATATTCTAGATTATATTTGTATCCTGTTCTTTATCCTTTGAAATATGCTGTTTTGATGAACAGATGTTCGGTTTTAATGTAGTCAGATTTATCAATCTTTTCTTTATGGTTTATGGTGATTGAGTCTGATTTAAGAAATCTTGTGTTACTCCAAGGTCGTTGTATTAGTCCATTTTCATGCTGCTGATAAAGACATATCCGAGACTGGGCAATTTACAAAAGAAAGAGGTTTGATGAACTTACAGTTCCACGTGGCTGGGGAGGCCTCACAATGATGGCGGAAGGTGATGATGATGAAAGGTACATCTCACATGGCAGCAGACAAGAGAAGAGAGAGCTTGTGCAGGGAAACTCCCCTTTTTAAAACTATCAGCTCTCGTGAGACTTACTTCCTATCACAAGAACAGCATGGGAAAGACCTGCCCCCATGATTCAATTACCTGCTTACTGGGTCCCTCCCATAACACATGGGAATTAAAGATGAAATTTGGGTGGGGACACAGCTAAACCATATCAGTCATGATAGATCCTCCTCTTTAAAAAATATTTAAATATTTGCTTTTTATAGTCTACTTGGAGCTTATTTTTGTGTGGGGTATGAGATAGAGATCCAATTTTAAATTTTTTTCCAAACTGATAACCAGTTGTATCAGCATTGTTTATTGAGTACAGTCCTTTCCCCAGTGATTTGCAGTGGTACCTTTGAAATACATCAGATTTCACAAATGGGTGAATCAGTTTCTGGTTTCTTTATGTACCTAATGATAACTTAATTTCTTTCTCCCTAGTTCTTAAATCTTTTATTGAGCTTTTTTTTTTTTTGTCTTTTTTCCTTTGCTTGGACCACTAGAGAAAGTTGCATGGAGATTGTGGTAAGATTATCCTTATATTGTTTTCATTTCAAAGAAATGCTGTGAAAGACCTAATTGTGAACTTTGTTATTTTTTTTCTTGGTAGATTCCTTTATTAGGTTAAGGATGATCACATTTACTAGTAGTTTAATAAAAGCTTTTTTAAAAAATCGTGAATGGATTTTGAATTTTCTCAAATGGTTTTCTATACAGTATACTTATTTACATAATTTTATGCTTTTCTTAAAACTTATGATTGAGATGAAATATTTTATTCTTTTAATTTAAGCCATCATTGATTTCCTGGGAGAAACTGTGATGTACTACATTAAAAAATATTATCGGGGCAGGTGTGGTGGCTCACACTTGTAATCCCAACACTGAGAGGCTGAGGCCGGAGGATCATTTGAGCCCAGGAGTTCAAAACCAGACTGGGAAATATAGTGAGACCCCATTTTTACAAAAACAAACAAACAAAAAAACCAAAGAAAAAAATTGGCTGGGCATGGTGGCATGCATCTGTAGTCCCAGCTACTTGGGTACTTGGGGGACTGAGGTTGAAGGATCACTTGCGACTGGGAGGTTGAAGCTGCAGTGAACTGTGATCATGCCTCTGCACTCCAGCCTAAATTATTGGACCCAATATGCAAATATTTCATTTAGGATTTTGGCATATATTCATAAGAGGTGTTGACCAGTGATAATCTTTTCTTGTATTGCCCTTATTCAGATTTGGTATCAACATGATACTTCATCATCTTTGTAATAGTTTCTTTCTGTTTTTTAGGGACAGGGACTCTCTCTGTCACTCAGGCTGGAGTTCAGTGGTGCTATCATATCCTACTGCAGCCTTGAACTCCTGGGCTCCAGTGATCTTCTTGCCTTAGCCTCTTGATTAGCTGGGATTATAGGCACAAACCACCATGCTCAGATAATTTTTAAATTTTCTTTTTGTAGAATAAGGGTCTTGCTATGTTGCCTAGGCTGGTCTTGAACTCCTGGGCTCAAGAAATTCTCCCACCTTGGCCTCCCAAATGTAATAGTTTTGGAAAGGGAGGAATTTTTGTTTCCTGGAAATTTGGCAAAATCGATTCTAGCTGGTCTGGATCTGGACCTTTTAAAACATGGAGCCACTTGCAGTAGCAATTAATCACTTTGGAAGGGTCGCTAGTCCATTCTGCTCACATTTCATGGCCAGAAGGAGTCATTCTGGCCGTACCTAATTTCAGATGGGGCAGGGTGGTAGAATCTTCCTCATCCTGGAAGCAGGGGACACTCAGTCCAATAGCACAAGGAAACGAATTTTGTCAATAATCTTGAGTGAGCGTGGAAACAGATTCTTCTTCAGTCAAGCCTTCAGGTGAGAACACAGCCTGGCTAACACTTTGAATGCAGCCTTGTGAGACCCTAAGCAGCCGACCCAGTTAAGCCTGCTTAAATTCCTGACTCACAGAAACTGTGAGATATTAAACACATATTGGTTTAAGGTGTTAAATTTGTGATAGTTTGTTATGCGGCAATAGAAAACTGATGTACTGATTTCTACTGACCTCCCCTTAGAAGTGGATTTGGGTTGATGAAGGGTGTTTGACTCTGTTTAAGGTAATCAACGTATTATTTATTTTCTTTTATATGATGTTTCTATTTATAAAAGTAATATAAATATTTTGTGTAGAAAAATTGGAACAAACAGAAAAGTATAAAGTAGAAGATCAACATTATCCATAATCTTACCACAAAAGGATATTCAGTGTTTTTTCCTACTTATATTTTTGTATGATATGCATATCCTAAAATTGGGATTCATTCTGAAGTATGTTTTTTGAAGCAGTATTTTTCCTTTTACTAGATCATGAGCATTTCCTTGTCTCATAATGTGTTCTTCCAAAATATGATTTCAAATGGCTGCATACTATTCCAAAGTGTCCCAGTTTATTGAACCATTTCCCTATAGCTAGACATTTATGTTGCTTTAAAATACTCATCATTAATAAATAATGCTTTGAAAATATCATATACAAAATCATTGTGCGTATCACTGATTGCTTCTAAATTTCTAAAGGTAGAACTATTAGCTCAAAGGTTGTAAATGTTTTAAGTCTTTTGTGCTTAACTATCTATCTTCCAACATTTCTAAAAAATAATATAAAACTTAGACATCTGTTTTTGTAACTCACCAGGTTGGGATAGGACAGAACTATTGATTTTTGAGCATCTAGATTCCTGTTTTCTTAACCCTGTTTGCAGAGTGGTTTTAAATTATTCATTAAAGTGCAATATGGATTCTATTTATAGACGCATTTGTGTATGAGATCACTTCCTTAATGTTTGGGGAAAAGCCTACAAATTGCTATTATCACATTCCTATCTTTGTAAATCTTTTCTACTCCTATTCACCCTTTCTTTGTTCTCAGTCAACCCAGTAGAGACACTGAGACAAATAAGGACTTGTATCCTTATATTACTCAGATAAAATGGCTATTCTGAGCCAGCCCTTGTTCTTTTCTTCTTGACATTTATTAACTAGTGGATCTCAAAAAGATGAGCCATCAGAATATTAATGATTAATTCAAAAATAATTTTTCCTGGTCTTAAAGTAATGGATGTTGTGTACAGAAAATTTCTAAGGAAAGATACATCAAAAAACCAAATAAAAAATCTTGCATACTTCTGCTACCCCACAGATGACCCACTATTTATACCATAACTGACATGCCGCTATTTCTTACAAAATATGCTGACTGGGATCGATGGCTTCTATATACTATATATATTATATATATAATTTTTTTTTTTTTTTTTTTTTTTTTTTTGATGGAGTCTTGCTCTGTTGCCCAGGTTTGAGTGCAGTGGCATGATCTCGGCTCACTGCAACCTCCTCCTTCTGGGTTCAAGCAGTTCTCCCTGTCTCAAGCTCCAGAGTAGCTGGGATTACAGGCACATGCCACCACGCCTGGCTAATTTTTGTATTTTTTAGTAGAGATGGGGTTTCACCATGTTGGCCAAGCTGGTCTCAAACTCCTGACCTCAGGTGATCCACCCGCATCAGCCTCCCAAAGTGCTGGGATTATAGGCGTGAACCACCACACCCGCCCTGATGACTAATATTTTGTTTGGAGTTTTTGCATTTGTGCCTGTGAGTGAAATTGGCTTGTAATTTTCCTTTATTATAGCTGTTCTCTTTCTAATCTGAGATGAATACTTAATTTATTAATTTGCAGCTTTTCCTTTTTTTCTAATATGTGTGTTTAAAGTGATATATTTTCTTGTAAACAATGCCTCAACTACATCATACAAACTTAGATTTAAGGCATTTTCATTATTGTTTGTTATACTTTCTAATTTCCATTATGGTTTTTTCTTTGATTCCTAGGTAATTTAGAAGAACATTTAAACATTTCTAAACATATGCATATTTTCTTGTTTTATTATTCTTCAGGACAATTATATTGCCCAAAGATCTTGCTTTCTATGATTTTAATCCTTTAAAATTTGCTGATTTGCCTTATAGCCCAGAATATGGTATGTAAGTTTTCTCAGATATTCCTATGTGCCTGGAAATAATTGGGTTCAATGTACTATACTACGTATTCTGTTTAGCTGAGTTGGTAAGCATATTATATCTGCTTTCTTACTAGTTTTTTTGGTTGTTATATCCATCACTGAGATAATTACACAATTTCATTATGATTATGGATTTGTCTCATTTTTCCTTGCAGTTCTGTAAGTTTTTATTTACAAATTTTTGAGACTGTGTTGTCAGGGCTACACAGATTTAAAACTATTAGGTCGGCCGGGCATGGTGGCTCAAGCCTGTAATCCCAGCACTTTGGGAGGTCGAGACGGGTGGATCACTAGGTCAGGAGATTGAGACCATCCTGGCTAACACGGTGAAACCCCGTCTCTACTAAAAAATGCAAAAAACTAGCCGGGCGAGGTGGCGGGCGCCTGTAGCCCCAGCTACTCGGGAGGCTGAGGCAGGAGAATGGCATAAACCTGGGAGGCGGAGCTTGCAGTGAGCTAAGATCCGGCCACTGCACTCCAGCCTGGGCAACAGAGCCAGACTCCGTCTCAAAAAAAAAAAAAAAAAAAAAAAAAACTGTCAGGTTTCCTGATGAATGGAGACTTTAATTATTATGACTGTTTCTCTTTGTATCTAGTAATGAATATTTGACTTTATGATATAGTATGTCTGATGTTAATATTAACATACCTGTACTAGATATTTTAGGCTCATATTTACATGATGTCTTTGTTTTTTATCTTATTCTCGACCTTACTATAGTTTT
This sequence comes from Rhinopithecus bieti, assembly GCF_001698545.2. Classification (NCBI taxonomy): domain Eukaryota; kingdom Metazoa; phylum Chordata; class Mammalia; order Primates; family Cercopithecidae; genus Rhinopithecus; species Rhinopithecus bieti. The sequence goes on along the minus strand of NW_016809139.1, from coordinate 465,565 downwards.
ATGCTTTAGGTATGTCTCTTGCAAAGAGTATAGTTAGATTTTTTTTTTTGAGATGGTGTCTTGCTCTGTCGCCCAGGCTGAAGTGCAGTGGTGCGGTCTCGGCTCCCTGCAAGCTCCGCCTCCCAGGTTCATGCCATTCTCCTACCTCAACCTCCCCAGTAGCTGGGACTGCAGGTGCCCACCACCATGCCTGGCTAATTTTTTTTGTATTTTTTGGTAGAGACGGGGTTTCACCGTGTTAACCAGGATTGTCTCGATCTCCTGACCTTGTGATCTGCCCACCTCAGCCTCTCAAAGTGCTGGGATTACAGGCGTGAGCCACTGCGCCTGGCCGATATATATATTTTTTTCATTAAGTCTGACAGTCTGTGTCTTTTAATTGGAACAGTTCATTTACATTAAATGTAATTACTGATCTATTTGGGTTTAAATTCATCATCCTATTATGTATTTGTCTTTTCTACATTTTCTGTTTATTTTCTCTCTTTTCTTGCATTATTTGAATCTGATTATGTGATATTTTGAAAAAATCACTCCATTTTTCCACCTTCTCCAGTAGATTGGAGATTATGTCCTATTTTTCGTTCTTTTAGAGGTTATTGTGTAAATTGCTACTAACTTATCCAGATAATGTGGTTATACCTTCATCTTTCTCCTAGACAAATCATAGTTTCTTAGAAGACTTGAACTCTATGAGCCCCCCTCCAGTTTCATATGTGCTTATTATTGTGCACTTTAATTCTGTATATTCTTTTTAAATTCAGTGAAATAAATTAACATTAGCAGTATTATATTAACAATATTGGTATTAATAGTATTATTACTGGTAACATTAGCAGTATTGTATTAACAGTAATATTAACAGTTAGTGTTCATTTAGATTTATTCAGATACTTGTCTTGTCTTTGCTCTTCATTGCTCTCTGGCATTTCTGACTTATTCTGGGATGATTTCATTTCTGCCCAAAGGGCCCTCTTTAGAAATTCCTTTATTGTAGGTCAGCTGATGTAGACACTGCATATATATATGTGTGTGTATATATATATATATAGTTTTTTTTTTTTTTTTTTTTTGAGATTTGCTCTGTTGCCAGGCTGGAGTGCAGTGACGCGATCTTGGCTCACTGCAACCTCCGCCTCCTGGGTTCAAGCGATTCTCCTGCCTCAGCCTCCCTAGTAGCTGAGACTACAGGTGCACACCACCACACCTAGCTAATTTTGTATTTTGGTAGAGACGGGATTTCACCCTGTTGGCCAGGATGGTCTCTATCTCTTGACCTTGTGATCTGCCCACCTTGGCTTCCCAGAGTGCTGGGATTACAGGAGTGAGCCACTGCGCCTGGCCAACATGACGTATTTTTTAATCTAAAATATTTTATTTCATCTTTTAGCAAATTCTTTCAACTTACTTAAACATTTTGTGGGATATAATTCACACATCATAAAATTCACCCTTTCAAAGTTTACGGTTAAGTGTTTTTTTGGTGAATTTTCAAGGTTGTACAACTATCATCACTACATAATTCTAGAACCTTTTTTTCACTTCAAAAGAAACCTCATACACAGTAACTACCTGTTTCTCCCTCCCCAAAGGCCCTGGCAACTGTTAATTTAGTTTTCATCTCTGAGAATTTGCCCATTATGAACATTTCATATAAGTGGAATTATATAGGATGTGGCCTTTTGTATCTGGCTTCTTTCACTTTGCATAACATTTTCAAGCTTTATCCATGTTGTAGTATGTATCAATATTTCATTCCTTTTATGGCTAATATTCAGTTGTGTAGCTATATGGCATTTTGTTTATCCATTCATCAGTACATAGACATTTTGGTTGTTTTTTGGCTATTGTGTAAAGTCGGTACGTGTTTTCATATGAATATATGTTTTCACTTGTCTTGGGTTTACACTAGAAGTAGAAATCCTGAGTGATACAGTAACTCTGTTTAAATTTTGAATAACTGCCAAATTGTTTCCCAAAGATGTTGCAGCATCTTCGGAAAACAATTTGGCAATGTAAAATTCCAAACAATTTGGAATGTAAAATGCTGCACCATTTTATATTCCCATCAGTAATTTATGAGGGTTCCAATTTCTGCACATTCTCTCAAACACTTGTTATTTTCAGTTTTTTGATTATAGCCATGTAGTGGATGGGAAGTAGTAGATATTGTGGTATTAGCATTTCTGTAGTGACTGATGATATTCAACCCTTTTCATGTACTGCTTATTGGCCATTTTGTTTTTTCTTTGGAGAAATGGCTATTTAAATCCTTTGCACAAGACTTTATGACTAAAACACCAAAAGCAATGGCAACAGAACCAAAATTAACAAGTGGGATCTAATTAAACTAAAGAGCTTCTGCACAGCAAAAGAAACTATCATCAGAGTGAACAGGCAACCTACAGAATTGGAGAACGTTTTACAATCTATCCATCTGACAAAGGTCTAATATCCAGAGTCTACAAAGAACTTAAACAAATTTACAAGGAAAAAAAAAAGTCCATCAAAAGGGGTAAGGGATATGAACAGAAGAAGACATTTATGCAGCCAACAAACATGAAAAAAAGCTCATCATCACTGGTCATTAGAGAAATGCAAATGAAAACCACAATGAGATACCATCT
>NW_016809139.1:454402-461112 GCF_001698545.2 Rhinopithecus bieti | reverse complement strand
TCTGTTGCCAGGCTGGAGTGCAGTGACGCGATCTTGGCTCACTGCAACCTCCGCCTCCTGGGTTCAAGCGATTCTCCTGCCTCAGCCTCCCTAGTAGCTGAGACTACAGGTGCACACCACCACACCTAGCTAATTTTTGTATTTTTGGTAGAGACGGGATTTCACCCTGTTGGCCAGGATGGTCTCTATCTCTTGACCTTGTGATCTGCCCACCTTGGCTTCCCAGAGTGCTGGGATTACAGGAGTGAGCCACTGCGCCTGGCCAACATGACGTATTTTTTAATCTAAAAATATTTTTATTTCATCTTTTAGCAAATTCTTTCAACTTACTTAAACATTTTGTGGGATATAATTCACACATCATAAAATTCACCCTTTCAAAGTTTACGGTTAAGTGTTTTTTTGGTGAATTTTCAAGGTTGTACAACTATCATCACTACATAATTCTAGAACCTTTTTTTCACTTCAAAAAGAAACCTCATACACAGTAACTACCTGTTTCTCCCTCCCCAAAGGCCCTGGCAACTGTTAATTTAGTTTTCATCTCTGAGAATTTGCCCATTATGAACATTTCATATAAGTGGAATTATATAGGATGTGGCCTTTTGTATCTGGCTTCTTTCACTTTGCATAACATTTTCAAGCTTTATCCATGTTGTAGTATGTATCAATATTTCATTCCTTTTTATGGCTAATATTCAGTTGTGTAGCTATATGGCATTTTGTTTATCCATTCATCAGTACATAGACATTTTGGTTGTTTTTTGGCTATTGTGTAAAGTCGGTACGTGTTTTCATATGAATATATGTTTTCACTTGTCTTGGGTTTACACTAGAAGTAGAAATCCTGAGTGATACAGTAACTCTGTTTAAATTTTTGAATAACTGCCAAATTGTTTCCCAAAGATGTTGCAGCATCTTCGGAAAACAATTTGGCAATGTAAAATTCCAAACAATTTGGAATGTAAAATGCTGCACCATTTTATATTCCCATCAGTAATTTATGAGGGTTCCAATTTCTGCACATTCTCTCAAACACTTGTTATTTTTCAGTTTTTTGATTATAGCCATGTAGTGGATGGGAAGTAGTAGATATTGTGGTATTAGCATTTCTGTAGTGACTGATGATATTCAACCCTTTTCATGTACTGCTTATTGGCCATTTTTGTTTTTTCTTTGGAGAAATGGCTATTTAAATCCTTTGCACAAGACTTTATGACTAAAACACCAAAAGCAATGGCAACAGAACCAAAATTAACAAGTGGGATCTAATTAAACTAAAGAGCTTCTGCACAGCAAAAGAAACTATCATCAGAGTGAACAGGCAACCTACAGAATTGGAGAACGTTTTTACAATCTATCCATCTGACAAAGGTCTAATATCCAGAGTCTACAAAGAACTTAAACAAATTTACAAGGAAAAAAAAAAGTCCATCAAAAAGGGGTAAGGGATATGAACAGAAGAAGACATTTATGCAGCCAACAAACATGAAAAAAAGCTCATCATCACTGGTCATTAGAGAAATGCAAATGAAAACCACAATGAGATACCATCTCACACCAGTTTGAATGGCAATCGTTAAAAAGTCAGGAAACAACAGATGCTGGAGAGGATGTGGAGAAATAGGAACGCTTTTACACTTTTGGTGGGAGTATAAATTAGTTCAACCATTGTGGAGGACAGTGTGGCAATTTCTCAAGGATCTAGAATCAGAAATACCATTTGACCCAGGAATCCCATTACTGGGTATATACCCAAAGGATTATAAATCATTCTACTATAAAGACATGTGCATACATGTATTTATTGCAACATTGTTCGTGATAGCAAAGACTTGGAACCAACCCAAATGCCCATCAGTGATAGACTGGATAAAGAAAATGTGGCACATATATACCATGGAATACCATGCAGCTGTAAAAAAAAGATAAGTTCATGTCCTTTGCAGGGACATGGATGAAGCTGGAAACCATCATTCTCAGCAAACTAACACAAGAACAGAAAACCGAACACTGCATGTTCTTACTCATAAGTGGGAGTTGAACAATGAGAACACATGGACACAGGGAGGAGAACATCACACACCAGGGCCTGTCGGTGGTGGGGGCCTAGGAAAAGGATAGCATTAGGAGAACTAATATAGATGACATGTTGATGGGTACTGCAAACCACCATGGCATTTGTATACCTATGTAACAAAGCTGCACATTCTGTACATGTATTCCAGAACTTAAAGTATAATAAATTTTTAAAAAGCTGAAAGCAAAACAAAATAAATCCTTTGCCCATTTAAAACTGGATTGTCTTTTATCACTGAGTTGTAAGTGTTCTTTATATATTCTGTCTATTAATTCCTTATCAAGTATATGATTTGCAAATATTTCCCCTTGAACTGTGAGTAGTCTTTTCATTTTCTTTTCTTTCTTTTCTTTTTGAGACAGAGTTTCACTCTGTCACCTAGACTAGAGTGCAGTGGCGTGACCTCGGCTCACTGCAAGCTCCGCCTCCCAGGTTCACGCCGTTCTCCTGCCTCAGCCTCCCGAGTAGCTGGGACTACAGGCGCCCGCCACCGCGCCCAGCTAATTTTTTGTGTTTTCAGTAGAGACAGGGTTTCACCGTGTTAGCCAGGATGATCTCTATCTCCTGACCTCGTGATCCACCCGCTTCAGTCTCCCAAAGTGCTGGGATTTACAGGCGTGAGCCACCGCACCCGGCCTCATTTTCTTGATAGTTTCCTTTGATGCACAAATGATTTTTATTTTGATAATACCACATTTATCTGTTTTTTTTCTTTTGTTACTTATGCTTTGCCATATTTAAGACATTGCCTAATCCTAGGTCACACAGATTTATACCTCTGTTTTATTCTACATCTGTTTTATAGTTTTAGCTCTGAAATTTAGGTCTTTGGTGCATTTTGAGTTAATTTTTATCTGTGGTATGAAGGAGGAGTTTAACTTCGTTCTTCTGCCTGTGGCTGTCTAGTCCTGGTACCATTCGTTCAAAAGACTACCTATTGAATGGCCTTAGCACTTTTGTCAAAAATCAATTGACCATAAAATATGGGCTTATTTCTGAACTCTCCACTCGATTCCACGGACCTTTATGTCTGTCTCTATGCCAGCAGCACACAGTCTTGATTATTGTAGCTTTGTAGTAAGTTTTAAGATTGGGAAGTGTGAGTCCTTCAACTTTGTTCTTTTTATTTATTTTGGTTATTCCTGGTCCCTTGCATTTTCATATAATTTTTAGGTTTGGTTTGTCACTTTCTGGAAAAAAAAAAAAGCAGGTAGAATTCTGATGGGGATTAATTGAATCTGTAGATAATTTGGGGAGTATTGTCAGGTTAACAATATTAAGTTTTCCAATCCATGAGCATAGCACTTAGTAGCTATAATAGTTTTTTAGTGGATTCCTGAGGATTTTCTATATGTAAAAATATATCATCTGCAGATATATATGCTTTTAATTCTTTGTTTCTAATCTGCATTAATTTAAAAAATTTTTCTCATGTAATTGCCCTGGTTATAACCTTTAACACACTGTTTAATTGTTGTGGCAAGGGTGGACATCATTGTTTGTTCCTCATCTTACAGGGAGGCTTTCAGCCAGTCACAAGTAAGTATAGTTAGCTGTGAATTTTTATAGATGCACTTAATTGGGTTGAGGAATTTCCCTTCTATTCCTATTTTGTTGAGTATTATTACCATGAAAGGGTGTTGAATGTTGACAGATGCTTTTCCTGCATCTGTACTATGTTATTTTTGTCCTTTATTATATTAATGTCATGTATTACATTGATTCAGTTTTGTATGTTGAGCCAACTCTGAATTCCTTAGATAAATCCCACTTGTCATGGCGTATAATCCTTTTTATATATTGGTGGATTTGGTTTTGCCAGTGTTTTGTTGAGGATTTTTTGAGATGGAGTCTCCCTCTGTCACCCAGGCTGGAGTGCAGAGGTGCGATCTCAGCTCACTGCAGCCCCTTGCCTCCTGGGTTCAAGCAATTCTCCTGCCTCAGTCTCCCAACTAGCTGGGATGACAGGTGCATGCCTCCATGCCTGGCTAATTTTTGAATTTTCAGTTGAGATGGGGTCTTACCATGTTGGCCAGGCTGGTCTCGAACTCCTGACCTCAAGTGATCCACCTGCCCCGGCCTCCTAAAATGCTGGGATTACAGACATGAGCCGCCACATCCAGCCTTATTAAGGATTTTTATGTTTGTATTCTTAAGACATGTTAATCTGTAGTTTTCTTGTGATCTCTTTGTCTGGTTTTCGTATTAGGGTAATACTGGCCTTATAGAATGAGTTGGGAAGTGTCCGTTTCTCCTTGTTAAGGATTGGTGTTCATTCTTTAAATGTTTGGTAGAATTTAATAGTGAAGCCATCTGTTTCTAAATTTTTCCTTGTGGGAAATTTTAAAAATACTGAATATCTTTACTTGTTTTAGTTTTTTTTCAGATGTACTATTTTTTGGGTTAGTTTTGATAGTTTCTGTCTTTCTAGGAATTTGTGAATTTCACCTATTGGCCAACAGTTGTTCATAGTATTTCTTTATAGTCCTTTTATTTCTGTAAGGTTGGTAGTTTTCTTTCTGATTTTAGTAAATTGACTTCCCTCTTTTTTTCTTGGTCATTGTAGATAAAAGTTTGTCAATTTCGTTGGTCTTTAAAAAAAGAAAAAGCAACTTTGGTTTCATTGTTGTTTTCTATTTTCTATTTCATTTTGCTCGAATATTTGTTTTTTTCTTCCACTTGCAAAGGTTTAGTTGGCTCTTTTTCTAATTTCTTAAGGTAGAACATTAGGTTATTGATTTGAGATACTTCTCTTTTAATATAGGTGTTTACAGCTATAATTTTGTAAGAACTGCTTTCACTGCCTTTCATAAGTTTTGATATGTTGTGCTTTCTTTTACTTTACTTTTTTTTTTTTTTTTTTTTTTTTTTGTGAGACAGGGCCTTGGTCTGTCATGCAGGCTAAAGTGCATTGGTGCCATCACAACTCACTGCAGCCTCAACTTTGAGTCTCCTGAGCTCAAATGATCTTCCCACCTCAGCCTCCTGAGTAGGTGGGCCTACAGGTGCATTCCCCTACACCTGGCTAATTTTTAAATTTTTTGTGAAACACAAGGTCTTGTCGTGTTGCTCAGACTGGTCCTGAACTCCTGGGCTCAAGCAGTCCTCCCGCTATGGCCTCCCAAAGTGCTGGGATTACAGGTGTGAGCCACTGTGCCTGGCCTCATTTTTCATGATCTCAAAGTCTTTTCTAATTTCCCTTGTGGTTTCTCCCTTGACTCTTTGGTTATTTAGCAGTGTATTGTTAAATTTCCACAGATTTTGAATTTCTTAAATTTCTATCTGTTACTGATTTCTGTTTTTTTCCCTTGTGGTTGGGGAACATGTTTTATATTATTTCAATCCTTTAAAATTTTGAGACTTATTTTCTTGGCTAACACCTGTTCTATTCTAGAGAATGTTCCATGTGTATTTGAGAATAATATGTTTTCTGCTTTTTGAATGGAGAATTCTATAAATGTCTGCTAGGTCTAATTAGTTTATTAGTATTGTTTAAATCTTTTGTTTTCTTTCTGATTTTCTGTCTTGCATTCCATCCTTTATTGAAAGTGGACTTTTGAAGTTTCCAACCATGACTGTTGAACTGTCTGATTCTCCCTTTGTCTTGTAGTATAATTTGAAGTCAGGTAATGTGATGCCACTAGCCTTGTTCTTTTTGATTTGGTTATTTGGGCTCTTTTTGGTTCCATATGAATTGTATGATTGTTTTCCCTAACTCTATGAAAAATGACATTAGTGTTCTGGTAGGAATTGCATTGAATCTGTGGATTGCTTTGGGCAGTATGGTCATTTTAATGATACTGATTTTTCCATTTCATGAGCATAGGATGTTTTTCCATATGTTTGTGTCATCTGCAGTTTCTTTCATCAGCATTTTGCTGTTGTCCTTGTAGAAATCTTTCACCTTCATGGTTAAATGTATTCCTAGGTATTTTATTATTTTTTTGTAGCTATCACAAATGAAATTGAGTTCTTTATTTGGTTTTCAGCTTGATGGTTATTGGTGTTTAGAAATACTACTGCGGGGGTATGGTGGTTCATGCCTATAATTCCAGCATTTTGGGAGGCCAAGGCAGGAGGATCACTTGAGGCCAGGAGTTCAAGACTGTCCTGGGTAACATGATGAGACCCCCGTATCTACAAAAAATTTAAAAAAAACTTAGGCAGGTATGGTGGTACATGCCTGTAGTCCTAGCTGCTTGGGGGGCTGAGGTGGGAGGATCATTTGAGCTCAGGAGTTTGAGGCTACAGTGAGCCTTGATCACACCACTGCACCGTGGCCTTTGTCACAGAGTGAGACCTCATCTTTAAAAAAAAAAGTGAGGCCGGGCGCAGTGGCTCACACCTGTAATCCCAGCACTTTGGAAGGCCAAGGTGGGCGGATCACAAGGTCAGGAGATCTAGACCATCCTGGCTAACACAGTAAAACCCTGTCTCTACTAAAAATACAAAAAATTAGCTGGGTGTGGTGGAGGGTGCCTGTAACTCCTAGCTACTCAGGAGGCTGAGGTAGGAGAAGGGCATGATCCCAGGAGGCGGAGCTTACAGTGAGCTGAGCTTGCGCCACTGCACTCCAGTCTGGGCGACAAAAGCGAGACTCTGTCTCAAAAAAAAAAAAAAAAAAAAAAAA
>NW_016809139.1:432863-453300 GCF_001698545.2 Rhinopithecus bieti | reverse complement strand
CTTCCTTCCTTCCTTCCTTCCTTCCTTCCTTCCTTCCTTCCTTCTTCTCTGTTTCTCTCATTCATTCATTCATTCATTCATTCTTTCCATTTTTGTAGAGATGAGTTCTCACTATGTTGCCCAGGCTGGTCTTGAGCTCCCAACCTTAAGACATCCTTCCACCTCAGCCTCCCCAAATGTTGGGATTACAGGTGTGAGCCACCTTGGTTGGCCATCTGTTGGTATTCTTGGTGGTTTCCCACAGGGCTCTGAGGTTCAGTTCATTTTTTTCGAACTTCTTTACTTGACTTTCTGTTCCTTAGATTGGTTAATCTCAGTTGATCTATCGTCAAGCTCACTGATTCTCCTGCCTGTTCAAATATGATGTTGAACCACTCTAATGACTTTGCTATTTCAGTTATTGTATTTTTTAACTCCAGAATTTTTATTTGGTTTCTTTTTATAATTTGTTTCTTTATTGATGTCTGCTTGGTGAAACAACACTGCCATTATTTAATCCTTTAGACATGGCTTCCTTTAGTTATTCAAATATGTTTAAAATAGGTTATTTGAAGTCCAATACTGGGGCTTCCTTGGGAACAGTTTCTGTTGATTGCTTTTTCTTGCCCTGTGTATGGGCCATATTTTCCTGTTTCTTTGTATGTGTCATAATACTTTTTTGAAAACTTTATGTTTTAAATAATATAATATGGCAACTCTGGAAATCTGATTCTCCTTTCTTCCATTTTCTTTTGTTGTTGTTGTTGCCGCTTGTTATAGTAGTTTCTGTTCATTTGTTTATGTAGTGACTTTCCTGAACTAACTCTGTAAAGTCTGTATTCTTTGTCATGTATCTTCACTGACTCTGTACTTGAATAGCTTAGTGGTCAGCTAATAATTGGACAGAGGTTTCCTTAAATGCCAGGAATCAGTAAGTCTCATAGTCTTTCCCAAGAGACCCTGTGTATGTGTTGGGACATGTGTCAGCTCTTAACCTACCAGTTTATAATTGCAAAGGCAACTTTTCAAGTCTCATTGGAACAGCCTGTTCTCACAGTCTGCAGGAAAGAAACAGGGCAAACATTTTGCAACATTAGTCTTCATTTTCTGATTGTGCAGAGTCTCAGTATCAGCTCATTGTGAGAGCTTAGGGCTATCTCAGGGCACTCCAGTTTCTTTTCTGGGCATTCCCACAACCTTGAGTGGGTGCATGGCTCTATGTATGCACCATGGTCTTCTAGATTTCCAGAAATATACAGAGTTTTTAATACCCTGTGGGCATCTCATTCCCCAGATTTTCCTTTTAAGCTTTTGGGTTAACATATTATTTGCTCCAACTGTTGTCCACTGTCTCAGGTAGTCACAAAATTAAACAATTGTCTTTAGTTGTTTTGACAGATACCTCTGAGGAAAATACTTTTCAGTGAGCTCTGTGTCAGGCCAAATAAATGTAACCTTGCAGGTGGAACCTTGTAGCCATAACAAATAATAAGACTTTGAAGGAGCTCCAACCCTGTTTCGTCCTCTTCTGTTGCTGCCAGGATAGGATGTTGGTTTTCACTATGATTGTAGACTGTTGGTTTTCAAGACTACTATAGAGCTGGGGTAGGGTTGGGGATTGGGGGAGGGAATAGGGCAAGTTAAAATACCACAAAATTTATGTTCTTAGGATATTTAATCATTTTCCTTTAACAAATATTCTCCAGATTGTGACAAATCTTTGGTTAAATTTCTAGATTTCTAAAGAAAAGTTGATTTGGCTAATTTTTTGGCATTTAAAATTGCTTTTGTGGAAGAAGGGATTTTTGGAAGTTCTTACTTTGATATTTTCACTGATATCACACTCTCATGTTTATTCTTAAAAGATTTTGTTTCCGTATATTGAATTTAATGTTGACATTACTTTTTTTCAGCACATTGGAGATATATTTCCACAGCATCTGGCTTTTCTTGTTCCTGTTCTGAAGTCAGTAAATGTAACTGCTATCCTCTGGAGGTAATCTATTGCCATAAAGGATTTTCCAATTATCCTTAGGTTTCTATGGTTTTACTAAGTTTCATGCATCCCTGCCTGAGGTATGTTGGCTTCTTGTATCTATGGCATGATGTCTTTCATAAGTCTGGAAAATTCACTGCCATTTTCTTCAGCTGTTGCTTCTGCATCATCCTTTTTCTTTCTTTCTGGGACTCTGATTAAATTTGTGTTAGATTTTTCACCATATATTCTCATGCTCTCTCTTGTATTTCTAGATTTTGGCTGCTCCACTTTGCTTTGAATATTTTATTTTATTTTGACCTAGTTTCCAGTTCACCAATTCTTTCTTCAGCAGCACCCAATCTGCTTTAAAACCCATTCATGACTTTATAACTTTCCAGTTTTAGATTTAAAAAAATTGAAACTATTACTTTTTGTAGCTTCTAATTTCTTGTTTCTGTTTTTAACTACAAGTATAGTTTTAAAATTTTAGTCAAGCGTATATAACATAAAATTTGCCATTTTAAAGAGTACGTTTTATGTGTACAATTCTGTGACATTAAGTACATTCATGTTGTTGTGCAACCATCCATTTCCAATACTCTTTTCATCTTGCAAAACTGAAACTCTTTACCCATTAATCCCTGGCAACTACCATTCTACTTTCTGTTTCTATGAATTTGACTTCTATAGATACCTCGTATAAGTGGAGTCATAAATATTTTTCCTTTTGTGACTGGCTTATTTAATGTAGCATAATGTCTTCAGGGTTCATCCGTGTTGTAGCATGTGTTGGAATTTCTTCCCTTTTTAAGACTGTATAATATTCCACTTTGTGTGTGTGTGTATATATATATATATATATATACACCACATTTTGTTTATTCATTCTTTGATGGACACTTGGGTTGCATCTACTTCTGGCTATAGTGAATAATGCTGCCACGAACATGGTTATACAAAATATTTGAGTCCCTTGCTTTTACGTCATTTGCGCATATACCCAGAAATGGAATTACTAGATCATATGCTAATAATTTTCTTAACTTTTTGAGGAATGACTGTATTATTTTTATAGCAGCTCCAGCATTTTACATTTCTACCAGCAGTGCACAAGGCTTCCAGCTTCTCCATATCCTAACCAATACTTATTATTATTTTGATGATAGCCATTCTAATGGGTATGAGGTGATATCTCTTTGTAGTTTTGGTTTGCTTTTCTCTAATGATTAGTAATGTTGACCATTTTTTCTTGTGCTTATTGCCCGTTAGTATGTGTTCTTGAGGGAAATGTGTATTCAGGTTATTGGCCAGATTTTTAATTGGGTTGTTGGGGTTTTTGTAATTATACAAGTGTAGTTGTTAAAATAGTCTATGTTGGGTAATTCTAACTTCTTGTCTTTGTAGATATGTTTTTGTTTGCTGTGATTTCTACTCTTTCTTCCTAGATGTGTTACTGATTTCTGTTAGGCTGCTAGACATTTGTATTTGCAGAATTTTTTTGAGGAATGATTTGAGATAATTTGGGATGATTATTGTTTTTAGAGAGGTTTTTGTCAGGTACTGCTAAGGTTCTTAAAGGAGCAAACTTAATCCAGTGTAGTCTTAAGGACAGCCGGATGAGTAGAACAAAGACTCAGTGCTTGGGAGGGCTGACTTGCTTCTGAGGACTTATTCTCTACCTTGAGGGGTTAGCCTTTGTGGTTCCAGTGCAAATTGAGGGGTGGTTTCTCAGTATCTGATTCATGCTTTTACTCTGTATCTCTTGCCCCCAGTTTTTGGATATTTTGGTTAACTTTCAATCCCACAAATTTCAGGGCCTTACATGGTAAAATTTACTTCTTGCTCATGTAACAGTTCACTGTGGATGTTCCTCATCAGTGATCGGGTTTCCTCTGTGTGGTGATTCGGCCTAGCTCCTCACAGTGGGTGGTCATGCCATCTGCTACGGAGGTGGCATCCTTATCCTCTACGCCCAGCTTCCTGTAAGTCCAGCTGGCAGATGGGAGAGCACACATGGAGAAGGCACACATGCTTCTCAGCCATGTTGGCCCAAAAGTGACGAGGACCATGATCTGTATCTCTTCATACTTTCCACTGGCAAGATCTAGTTACAGGGTTCTATCTAGATGCAGGCCTGAGATCTGCAGTGTGTTATTTCTGGTTGACAGTTGCTTCCCAGTTTCATTGCTGTCCTGGGAAAGGGGAGCACAGTTCTTCATGAACAGTTAGTTATCTCTGCTTCAGTCCTTTGCCTTGGCACACCCTTCTTTCACAACTGTCATGCATTTATCTCTCCAGGGACACAATCCAGAGTTGCCCCCAGTTACTGTGTCTTGCACAAAGGATGGATTTCTAGCATTGTGTGATCTTTATCAAATCCAGTTGTTGCTCTTGTGGTTTGAATGACTGAACTGACACACAGGTTATCTGCTGTTCACACTGTACAATAGTGGAGCCAAATCAAGCCAATTGCAATTTTAAAACTTCTATGTTGGAAGGGGAGAATGGAAGATAAACGTCATTTCTTGGTCCACAGTAAGAGCAACATCCCACGGGCAAGTATTATGAAGGTATCTATCAATGTTTTCTAAGCAAAGGCCACTAGACACTCACTTGGGAACCATGGGGTGTTGTGGTAAGAGGGCATTAGAAAGAACCTGTTACAGGATTTGGACTTTGGTTAGGTGATTTGGGGGAGGGTTCAAGAAAGTGGGATGGTATCACTAAGTGGGGACAATTTTATGATAAGTGTCTGTAAATCTTATCTACAAGGAGGTTAGACTGGAATGATGATAAAGCTGTGATTGGTAAAGAAACAGTCATCACTTACGTCAGTGGGGAGAGGGATTTTGGCACAATCTTGTTTTTGTCTTCATTCATCGTGGTCACAGTGTGGCTGGCGTGTCTGATTCTTTCACCTCCTATCTTGGAAATGGGGGCAGGAGAAACTGGTCTGTTGTTCTCCAGGGCTCCTTTCTCTGTCCCTCCATCTGGCTAGGCCTTGGGAGTGCTATGGTTTGAGTATTTGTCGCCTGCAAAACTCATGTTGAAGCTTAATCTTCAGATATGATTGGATCTTGAGGACTGTTCCCTTATGAGTGGATTAATCCATTCATGGGTTAATGGATTAATGGATTAATGTGTTATCAGGGAAGTGGAATTGGTGACTTTATAAAAAGAGGAAGAGAGACCTGAGCTAGCACACTCAGCCCCTTATTGAGTGATGCCCTGCACCACCTCAGGACTCTGCAGAGTCCCCACCAGCAAGAAGATCCTCACTAGATTCTCCTCCTTGACCTTAGACTTCTCAGCTTCTACAACTGTAAGAAATAAATTCATTTTCCTTATAAATTACTGAGCTTTTGGTATTCTGTTATAAGCAACAGAAAATTGACTAAAATAGGGAGAACATCTTCCTTAGGGGTTAGGGGCTGCAAGATCCCACATCCTGCTTTCTGCTTGTGGAAGTTTGGAGGTCTGGGGTTGTTTTGATGGTCACTGACTGTTTTAGGCTCATGTTTCTTTGGCAATGCAGTTTCTCCCCAGTTCTAGTAGCTTCTGATCTATTTGCGTCTGATAGTTTCATGTGCCAGTAACTATAGCCAAAGTTCTTTTCTAGTCACAATCTTCCAGCTACTTCATATTTTTGCTTTCTTATGCATGTGTCTCTCCCCACTCAGGGCATCTTGAAGCTTAACATAATATAATAGGCATAGGTGTGGGTGGGAGACACACCTGTAATCTCACCTGTGTGTACAGTTTAGCCCTCTTTTCATTGTGGAGTCTTAATGGGTCTTTGCTGCTCAGAACATGTTCAGTCGCATATCTTACTCTTTGGGTGCCGAGGGATAGCTTTTCCTGGATTGTGAGGCCCATGTTTCTGGACTGTCTCTAGATGCTTTCCTGTCTCTCTCAAGCCAGCCAGTTTTTGCCTAAGCTCATGTCTTTCTGTGATGCTCAACTGAGTAAAATGGGTAACAGTCACCTAGACAGTTGGCATTCTTTTTTCTCTTCCCCCTGAGCTGGAGACTGGGTGTGTGCATGGTCTGCTTTCAGGTGATCAAGGGTAAACGGTTTCATAAAATGACATGCACTGTATAAAATAGGTCTTCTCACTATCAGCTTTCTGACAGCGGTTTTTTATCATGGTGTCACCTTCTTCAAAGAGCCCAATTCCGTGTTAATTTATTTTTGTTGAAATATGTGTTTAATGATAGATAATTTGAAAGAAGAAAATTTCTGATTAGACTCTTTCTTTGGGACTCTTTCTTTGGCAATTATTTGACCCATTTTCTTCTTCTCTCCTCCTCTCCACTGTTTGGAAATGAAGCTGTACATTTGTGGCAGTTTTCTAAGCAGACGTCACAAAGGTGTGGTATGGCAGTTCATCTTTTTTGTTTTTAACTGTGTTAACATTGGAAAATCAAACCTTTTCTGATTTCTTACAAGAAGAAAAAACAAGACACTTCAGTTTTTTTGAATAAAATGAGATATAAAGATAAACATTTTTGATGAAGAGAAGAGTTTTGCATTTAAGTTGCAGTGATGTGGACAACTCCCAGACTCATTCCCGTCTCTCTGTAGTATCCTACAAGAAGTGCCTGGACCTTCTTGCTTTCAGTCTTTTTCTGCTTTGAAGACAGGCAGAAACGAATACCTGGCCTGAGCTTCTCCTGGGGCCCTTGTGGAAGCAACATGAAATGACTGATGTGCAACACATTCAATAGTAAAGCTCTCTGGGTAGAGAAGACATTATTTCATCCTGAAGTACTTTTGGAAGGTAAATGATTTATTTAGCATACTAAGTTCATCCTCTGAGGCCATGTGTTTCTACTATAAGGTACCCAAACCAGCCTTGGAAACTTACACATTGAGAGAGGAGAGGTTCCAGTGATCATGTCTCTCTATGAGTTTTACTGAGTTGGGGGCTTTTCTATAGAGTTCTGAGCTCTATTTATAATTATCCTTAAGCAAAAAAGAAACAATCCAAAATGGTGACACAGAGAGTCCAATTTACAGTTATCTGTGATATAACCCAGTTAATAATCACCATAATACTTAGGGTCCTAGACTGCTGGTTTGAGTTTTTATGGAATTTTGAAGATAATGAGATTTTGTAATGGAACCATGTTTCTCAGTAATGTCTTTTACTGAATTATCTTGACTTGAGTCAAGACAAGACTCAAGAGTGACTTTATTTTAAATGTAAATCTGCCATGTAACTTCTGACTAACCCTGACCTGATCATACCTCCACAATGTTTAGTTAATGTTATTACTCTTTATGTAGGAAGACCAATTCATTGTAAGTTTTCTTCAAAACAACCCTTGTTGTTGCAGAGATCATAGGCTGTGATGATTACAGCATCCTACACATATCTTCCAGAGCACTATACTTTTGTTCCAAGATATAAACCCTATGTCTAGGGTTTTGTAGTGCAGAAATCTACCTGTTTGCACCTGCCCAAGACCATGATTCTGTCTGTAAATTCTCCAGTAAATCACCCAATACCAACAAACTGGATTTCTCTGTCTCCTTTGGTTTCTTGGATTTCTCTGTCTCCTTTGGTTTCTCCTTTGGTATTTGAGGATCGCTTTGCGTATGTGGCCCTTTCACAGAATACTTGATTAATTATCCAATTAATTTAAAAAATGATAATGAAGTAGGTTATGTTGCTTACTAAAAAACTGATAAACTTGAGGTAGCCATACTTCTTTAGGTCCACTTAGGAAACTGAAAGTTTTAGTCTTTTCAAAGATAAGCCATGTATTATTCATATGATTAGTGTGGAGGCTGATATTGAGAGAAGGTGTAGTAGCTTGCTTTTATATGAGGGCACTGGAATGAGATGTGATCTGTAGATTCCCATAGTCTGTGACCCATGCTGGGACTGACTCTTCTCCCCAGCTCTTGGAACAGGGATCCAGCCCCACATGACTTCCCCGTTCCCTGGCTCATTTGGACATCCACAGGGGCCTCTTTCTCTTGGACCTGCCCCACCTAGCACCCATCATTTCTATTTCTCTTGCTCTGGGTGCCACCACATCTTCAGGACACAGCTTCTCCCGAGCTGATAGGGATGCCCTGGAGCCTGTGGAGTGCCTCTGTTGTCCAGAGTTCTGTGGTAAGGTCCCAAGAAGTTTTCTCACCTGAAGAACAGCATAGTTGAGGTGAGGTGCTGTGCTTTGCAGGACTTACTGAGGAGACTTTGACCCCGGTCTTCCTTCTGTCATTTCCGAAAGTGAGTGCATGGGGGCAGTGGGGTGGAGGTCAGTTCAGTGAGCACACACGGTGGGGAGGCAGAGCCTTCTACCTCTTGGGCAGCTGAGGCTGAGGTCCTGGGCTGGGCCTGTCTCCTTGGTGTCCTTGATGCAGGGATAGATCTTATTTCAGCGAACATGCTCCTACAGACAGGGGGGTGCCACCAAGGGAACCCACAGACAAGGCCCAAATGCTCTTATTTGTGGTGTACATTAGGCAAAGAACCAGATTGGACTATCAAGCCGGAAGGGAGCTTACAACTTCCTGCTGAACAGAGGAAAAAACTGTGACCCATTGAGGGCAGTAATAGCTGACGAGCAGTCATGGTGGTTCTTACTCCTGGTTGGCTCAGGGTTGGGGGCACTAGGCATATTGCAGCGCCAGTGAAAGCAGAGCTGGGACTCAAACCCTCTTTTTTTCCCCCTCTCTATGCCATAGCAACCACGGTAAGCCTGTAAAATCTCCTGTGATTTGTGGAGTTTCAGGGTCCCTGGAAACCTTTCAGTGAACTCATAAGGTCAAAACTGTTTTCGTAATGATATGGAGCCATTCTTTCCTTTTTCACTGTGTGGACATTTGCACTGATGGTGTAAAAGCAATGGCAGGTGCTTTGACACAAATCAAGACTGTGGCACCAAACTCTACTGACAGTCATCATACTCTTCACTGCCACCCACTCGCATACAAAAAGCCAACAGCATTTAAGAATGTTCTTGATGAAGTTGTAGGAATGATTAATTTTATTAAATTTTGACCTATGAGTACATGTCTTTTTAATATTCTGTGAGATGGAATTGAAAGTTTGCATAATGTACTTTGGCAGATGGAACTACAATGATTGTTTGAGGAAAAGCACTTGTGCTTTTTTTGGGTTAGGAGTTAAACTAGCTCCTCTTTTAATGGAACACTGTTTTACTTTAAAGAACAACTGACAGACAAACCATGGTTATTCAGACTTGTATTTTTGGCATAAAATGTCTGAAAATTGAACTGACTGAGACTGTTACTTCAAAGGAATTAACTGCCTGTATTTGTTGCAAATGATAAAATTGAATTTTCAGGCAAAAGTTAGAATTGTGGAAAACTTGTATCTGTCATGGTGAGCTTGATAGCCTCCCAATATGGGCATCACTCATATTATTGCACTTTACAGAATTTTTTTTTTTTTTTAACAAATTTAAGGTTTGTGGCAACTCTGCATCAAGAAAGTCTTTCAGTACCATTTTTCCAATAGCATTGCTTACTTCATGTCTCTGTGTCACATTTTAGTACTGCTCATGGTATTTCAAACATTTGCATTATTATATCTGTTATGGTTGTCTCTGGTCAGCGATCTTTGTTACTGTTGTATTATTTTGTGGTGCCATGAACTGTGCCCATATAAGATGTTCTATGTGTTCTGACTGCTCCACAGCCGATCATTCCATCTCTCTGCTTCTCTTGGGACCTGCGTATGCCCTGAGACACAACAATATTGAAATTAGGCCAATTAATAACCCTTCAGTGGCCTCTACATGTTCAGATGAAAGGGAGGGTCACACATCTCTCACTTTATTTTTTATTTTTATTTTTGAGACAGAGTCTCACTCTGTTCCCCAGGCTGGAGTGCAGTGGTGTGATTTCGGCTCACTGCAACCTCTTCCTCTTGGGTTCAAGCTATTCTTGTGCCTCAGCCTCCCGAGTAGCTGGGATTACAGGTGCATGCCATCATGCCTAGCTAATTTTTTGTATTTTTAGTAGAGTCGGGGTTTCACTATGTTGGCCAAGCTGGTCTCCAACTCTTGGCCTCAGGTGATCCACCCGCCTCGGCCTCCCAAAGTGCTGCATTAGCCACTGCGCCTGGACACGTCTCCCACTTTACATGAAAAACTAGAAATGATTAAGCTTAGTAAAGAAGGCATGTTGAAAGCCCAGATAGGCCAAAAGCTGGCCCTCCTATGCCAAACAGCCAAGTTGTGAATGCAAAGGAAGTTCTTGAAGTAAGTGAAAAATGTTATTCCAGTGAACACACAAATGATAAGAAAGTGAAATAGCCTTGTTGCTGATATGGAGAAAGTTTGAGTGGTCTGGATAGAAGGTGCAACTAACCACAACATTGCTTTAAGCCAATGTCCACTCCAGAGTAAGGCCTAATGTGCTTCACCTCTATGAGACTGAGATAGATGAGGAAGGTATAGGAGAATTTGAAGGTAGTAGAGGTTGGTTCATGGGATTTAAGTAAAGAAGTCTCCATAATATTAAAGTGCAAGGTAAAACAGCAAGTGCTGATGTAGATGCTGTACCATGTTCTCCAGAATATGTAAGAGAACTGATGAAGGTAGCTACACTAAGGAATAGATTTTTAATGTAGACAAAATAGCCTTCTATTGAAAGAGCATGCCATCTAGGACACTCATAGCTAGAGAAAAGAAGTCAATGCCTGCCTTCAAAGATTTAAAGTACAGGCTGACTTTTTTGTTAGGGCCTAATGCAGCTGACGACTGTAAGTTGAAACCAGTGCTCATTTACTATTCCAAAACTCCTAGGACCCTTAAGAAGTATGCTAAATCTACTCGGCCTGTGCTCTATACTGGAACAATAAAGCCTAGATAACAGCACATCTGTTTACAGCATGGTTTACTAAATCTTTTAAGACTTCTCTTGAGACCTGCTACCCAGAAAAGGGTTCTTCTCAAAATGTTACTGCTTGTGAACAATGCACCTGGTCACCCAAGGGCTCTGATGGAGATGTGCAAGGAGAAGAATGTTGTTTTCATGCCCGTTAACACCGCATCCGTTCTGCAAACCACGGGTCAAGGAGTGATTTTGACTTTCAAGTGTTACTACTTAAGAAATACATTTTGTAAGGCTATAGCTGCCACAGATGGTGATTCCTCTAATGGATCTGGGCAAAGTAAATTGAAAACCTTCTGAGAGGCATTCACCATTCTCGATGCCATTAAGAACATTTGTGACTCATGGGAGGAGGTCAGAACATCAACAGAGTTTAGAAGAAGTTGATTCCAACCCTCATGGATTCCTTCCTTTATTGAAAGAAGTCACTGCAGATGTGGTGAAAACAGCAAGAGAACTAGAATCAGAAGTGGAGCCAGAAGATGTGACTGAATTGCTGCAATCTCATGATCAAACTTGAATGGATAAGGAGTTGCTTCTTATGGATGAGAAGCAGGAAAGTAGTTACTTGAGATGCAGTCTACTAGTAGTGAAGATGCTGTGAACATTGTTGAGATGACAACGAAGGGTTTAGAACATTACATAAGCTTAGTTACTAAAGCAGCAGCAGGGTTCAAGAAGACTGACTCCAATTTTGAAAGAAGTTATTCTGTGATGAAAGGCTATCAAACAGCATCACTGATATGGCAAACTTTAGTGTTGTCATATTTTCAGGAATTGCCACAGCCATTCCAGCCTTCAGCGACTATCAACCTGATTGATCAGTGGCCATCAACATCCAGGCAAGACCCTCACCACTAAAAAGATGATGACTCACTGAAGACTCAGATGATAGTTAGCATTTTTTTTTAAGCAATAAACTATTTTTACTTTTTTCTTTTTACTTTTTTGAGACGGAGTCTCTCTCTGTTGCCCAGGCTGGAGTGCAATGGTGCAATCTTGGCTCACTGCAACCTCTGCCTCCTAGGTTCAAGCGATCGTCCTGCCTCAACCTCCCGAGTAGCTGGGATTATAGGTGTGTACCACCATGCCCAGCTAATTTTTATATTTTTAGTAGAGACGAGGTTTTGCCATGTTGGCCAAGCTAGTCTCGAACTCCTGACCTCAAGTGGTCTACTCACTTCAGCCTCCCAGTGTGCTGGGACTACAGGTGTGAGCCACCACTCCTGGCTGCAATAAAGTATTTTTAAAATTAAGGTATGTACATTGTTTTTAGACATAATGCTGTTGCACACAATAGACTACAGTAGGGTGTAAACATAAATTTTATATGCCTTGGGAAATGAAAAAATTCAGGTGACTTGCTTTAATTTAATGTTTGCTTTATTATGGTACCTGAAAAATGAACCTGCAGTATTTCTGAGGTATAGCTATATTCTAATAGGTGTCTTTTATCACATTTGCAAATATTTCTCTCATCCTGTATCTGCTCTTAATCCTCTTAATCTGTGCTTTTGCAGATAAAATATTTGTAATTTTCATGAAGTCCATATTATCAGTTCTTACAAAGCATGTTTGGTGTTAAATTTAGCCCTAGATCACAAAGATTCCTTCTATTCTGTCTAAGTTTTACAGTTTTACGTTTTATATTTGAGTGTGCAATTTATTTTCAGTTAATTTTTGTGTAAGGTGTGAGACTTAGATTGAAGTTCATGTTTTTGCCTATGGATATTTGATTGCTCTTACATCATTTTTTGGAAAGTCTATCCTGTCAGCAGTTGCCTTTGCAATTCTCCAAATCATCTGAGAAACTCATTTCTCCAAAATCATTTGGTTCTCTATAGTATTTTCCATACTGGATGTCTTATATTGTTTGATTGATTGCCACATGTCCATCCTTCTGACAGTGTCACATAATCTTGGCTACTGTGACTGTAAGTCTTGAAATTGGGTAGAGATTTCTCTCATTTTGCTCTTTTAAAAAATGTTTCAGTTATTCTAGTTTCTTTGCTTTTCCATATTTATTTTACACATATATATTATTTGCTTTTCCATATTATTATATACACACATTTTTGATGAAATTTTAATGAAAGTTGCATTAAACTTGTATAATAACTTAGGGAAAGTTGATATCTCTACTATGTTGAATGTTCTTATCCATGAACATAGTATGTCTCCATTTATTTAGATCTATTTTGTTTTAATTCTTCAGTGTTGTAGTTTTCAGCATAAAATTTCTACACGTTTTGGTGGATTTACACCTAAGTGTTGTTTATTTTCAGGGATTTCATTATATTTTAAATTTGAGTGTCCATGTGTTCATTGATAATATACAAAAATAAAATGAATTTTTGTGTGTTTATCTTTAGTTTTCTGACATTGCTGAACTCATTGATTCTAGAATTTTTTGGTAGGTTCCTTAGGATTTTTTACATAATCAAGTCATCTGCAGATGTGGACAATTTTAGTGTATCTTTTCTGATCTCTAGGTCTTTTATTTATTTCCTTATTACACAGATTAGAATTTCCAGCACTATGTGGAATATGAGTGAGCAACCTTGTCCTGTTCCCGATGTTAGGGGAAAATCATTCACTATTTTACTATGAAGTATAATGCTAGTTGTAGATTTGTATAGATTATATTTATCAAGTTAAAATAACTTTTTCTCTGTCCTAGTCTATTTGTACTGCTCTAACAAAATACCTGGACTTAGTAATTTATAAACAATAGACATTTACTTCCCATGGTTTTGGAATACGGGAAGCTCAAGATCAAGGTCCCAGTATTTGGTAGTTGGTGAGAGCCTCCTTGCTGCATTCTCACATGGCAGAAGGGTCAAATGCTCTGTCCTTACGTGGCAGAAGGCAGAGGGCAAAAAAGGGCCTAAGCTAGTTCCCTCCACCCCTTTTATAAGACATTAATCTATTTATTAGGGCAGAGCCCTAATGACTTAATCACTTCCCAGAAGATGCCACTCTTAACACCACTACAATGGGGATTTAGTTTCAGCACATTAATTTTAGGGGACAATCAGACCATAACAGCCTCTATTTCTAGTTTTCTGAGAGGTTTTATCACGAATAGATGTTGGATTTTGTCAAATGCTTCACTACATTGAGCAATAGGATTACTTGATTTTTCTTCTTTAGCTTGTAAATATGAAGTACTACATTAATTGATTTTCAAATACTGGAGCAGTTTTGCATTCCTGGAGTAAACCCCATTTGGTCATGTTGCACAATTCTTTGTACAGAGGCTCCCTGACTTAGGATGGGGTTACATCCTGATAAACCCATTGTATATTGAAAGTAGCATAAGTAAAAAATGCAACCGGTCTTTGGTCAAAGAATCACTGTTGCTAAAAGTCTGAAACCTCATGGTTTCATATGATTTTTTCACCATCATAAAATAAAAAAGTCATAAGCTGAACCATTGTAAGTCAGGGAATTGCTGAATTCTATTTTTTAATACTTTGCTAAGGATATTTTACATCTATATTCATGAGGGATGTAGGTCTGTATTTTTATTTCTTTCGGTAATGTCTTGTTTGGTTTTGGTGTCAGGGTAATACTAACTTTGTAAGATGAATTCAGAAGTTTTTCCTCTTCTTTTTTCTTCTGGAAAATATGATAACCAAAATAAAAAACTCAATGGATGAATGGAGAGATCAGAGGAAGGAATCAGTGAAATGAAAGAACATTAGAAATTATCTAAACTAATAACAGATATAATATAGACCAAAAAAGAACAAAGGCTCAGAAACCTGGGGGGCTATGAAAAAAAGAGTAAGAATCATGTCATCACAGTTCTAGAAGAAGAGGAGAAAAAGAGCAAAGTTGGAAAAAGTACTTGAAAAAACAATAGCTAAAAATTTCTGGCCGGGCGCGGTGGCTCAAGCCTGTAATCCCAGCACTTTGGGAGGCCGAGACGGGCGGATCACAAGGTCAGGAGATCGAGACCATCCTGGCTAACACGGTGAAACCCCGTCTCTACTAAAAAATACAAAAAAATAGCCGGGCGAGGTGGCGGGCGCCTGTAGTCCCAGCTACTCGGGAGGCTGAGGCAGGAGAATGGCGTGAACCCGGGAGGCGGAGCTTGCAGTGAGCTGAGATCCGGCCACTGCACTCCAGCCCCGGCGACAGAGTGAGACTCCGTCTCAAAAAAAAAAAAAAAAAAAAAAAAAAAAAATTTCTGTGGTGTTTGTCTGGAGTGAGCAGTTATTTTGTTAAAGTTTTCTGTCTTACTAGGCTGTCCCTTTTCTGGTCAAAACTAGATAAAATATACTTTTGTTGGGGCTTCTTCCCCCTCCCACCCCATTCATATTTATGGTATTATGAACACCCAGGGAGTTCACTATCGTGTCATTCCTTGGGTCCCAAGGTCTCTAGCTGGTCGGCCTTCCTCTAGCCATCTTACAGAGTCTATGATTTGTTTTATATATAATGTCCAGTGTTTTCAGTTATACTTAGTGGGAGGAATACAGAAAAAAGCACATCTACTCCATCTTCCCAGAAGTGGAAGTTAACCTACAGAAACATCATTCTGACTAGTATGGGACTGACTGCCTGTAACTGGGCAACAGCTGAAGCAAGAAGACCTATTAAAAAACTGAATGCACTTATCCACGTGAAGAATAATGGTGGCTTACGGCCATAGAGTGATAGCAGTGGAGGTGGTAAGAAGCAGCTGGGCTCTGAACATAGTGTGAAGAAAGTGCAGGTAGAATTTGCTGATTTATGAGGTATGTAGTATGAGAGGAAGAAAAGAGTCCCAGGGTTTTAGACTGATGAGCACGAGAATGGCGTGCCATCAGTTGATATAGAGAAAGATGAGGAGGAGCAGACTAGGGGGAACAGAAGGATGGTTGAATTATGTTTTTCAAATGAGAAGTGAAACATGCCAATTATACAGCCAAATCAAGGTGTTAGGTAGGCATATGGAGAGCACCTTGGAGCTTAGGGAATGGAGTTCAGGCTGAAAAGAGATACTGGAGATTCATCAGCCCATAGGAGTTATTTAGAGCCATGAAACCACGTGAAATCACTAAGGAAGTGAGCTAGAGAAGAGTACCAAGAACCTAACCCTGGGTTTTCCAGTGAGGCCTGGGATAGAGGAAGGAATCTAAAACAAAACAAAACAAAATACTGCATATCATCAGTCAGAGAGCTAGGAGAAAAGACAGGATAGGGGTAGATCCTAGAAGCCAAGTCAAAAAAGTATTTCAAGAAGGAGGGAACAATGACCTGGTGCAGATGCTGCTGATAGGTCAAATAAGATAGGATTGAGACTTGACCACTGGATTTAGCAAAGTCAAAGAGGCCTTTGGTGATCCCCACAAAGCTGTTTTTGGTGGAGTAATAGGACAAAATCCAGATTGCAGTGGGTTAAAGAAAGAATAGGAAGGAATTGGAGATAATACATGTAGATTTAGGTGAGTCACTAAGTTCACCTATAATTGAGGATAGTGATGATGCCTTTCCTTCCTTAAATTAATCTTTACTGAGGACTTACTTTGGGTTAGACACAGCAAAGTAAGGAGATCTAGGGTGAAAGAGACTTTTAGGGTTATAGGGAGAGATATAAAAATAACAGGTATATTGGATTGTAACAGGAGATCATAGACAAATATGTATAATACTGCAATGGAATGGCAGATTCTTTACAGGATGGGAAGTCAGGACAGAATTTTCCAGGAATGTGACACTATGCCTTGAAGAAGTTTATCACAGGAATCAATACACGTGAGTGTTTTAAAAATAAGGTGTTGCTGCGCCTGTAGTCCCAGCACTTTGGGAGGCTGAGGCAGGTGGATCACGAGGTCAGGAGATTGAGACCATCCTGGCTAACACGGTGAAACCCCGTCTCTACAAAATTACAAAACATTAGCCCCGCATGGTAGCGGGCACCTGTAGTCCCAGCTACTCAGGAGGCTGAAGCAGGAGAATGGCGTGAACCCGGGAGACAGAGCTTACAGTGAGCTGAGATCGCTCCACTGCACTCCAGCCTGGGTGACAGCGAGACTTCGTCTCAAAATAAATAAATAAATAAATAAAATAAATAAGTAAAATAAGATGTTGCTGGGCATGGTGGCTCATAACTGTAATCCTAGTGCTTTGGGAGGCCGTGACAGGAGGATTGCTTAAGACCAGCCTGGTCAACATAGACCCCATGTCTACAAAAAGAAAAGAAATTGCCAGGTGTGGTGGCACATGCCTGTAGTCCCAGCTACTCTGGAGGCTGAGGTGGAAGGATCACTTAAGCTCAGAAGTTCAAGGTAGTAGTGAGCTATAATCACACCACTTCACTCTCGCATGGGTGACAGTGAGACCCTGTCTCTAAAAACAAAACAAACAAACAAGTAATAAGGTCCTGTGGAAGTATATGTTAAATTATTTAAGAGGGTATTAAGTATGAAATTTAATCTGTTCTGATGGTGCCATTGGTAAGGAAGGACCTGAGTTTAACTCTTAAGAGAGATGGAGAACTACTGATTTTACTGCTTTATATAGTTTGGATATTTGTCCTTTCCAAATCTCATATTGAAATGTGATCCCCAGTGTTGGAGGTGGGGCCTAGTGGGAGGTGTTTGAATCATGGGGGAAGATGCCTCATCAATGGCTTGGTGTCCTCCCCGCAGTAATGAGAGAGTTCTTACTCTGTTAATTCACATGATAACTGTTCGTTTAAAGAAGAGCATGGAACTTCCCCGCTCCTTGCTCTCTTTCTGTTTATGTGACATGCCTGTTCCTCTTTCACCTTCCACCATGAGTAAAAGCTTCCTGAGGCCTCAGCAGAAGCCAAGCAGATGCTGGTGCCATGCCTCTACAGCCTGCAGAACCATGAGCCAAAACACCTCTTTTCTTCATAAATTGCCCAGTCTCAAGTATTCCTTTATAGCAATGCAAAACAGAATAACATAGTGCTCATAAAATGTCTGCTAAACCAGAGGAATATGAATGGGCAATGCTACAGCTTAATTTTCCATTCTTAGTATTTATAGTGATTTACATGAGGTTTGATGAATGTTAAGCTATGGAATAAAACACACAGAAGTCTATCTTCCCCACACCCTGCCCCCTGCTACTCTGCCACAGAAAACCATCAACTTATATCCCTGTGACTCTCTACCATATCAGCTTGTTGGCTTGAACATTTTGAATATTACAAACCATCATCCTAACATTAGAAGCAAAGACCAAATGTTACACTTTCTTTAAAAACAAAGAGAGGTGAAATAAGCCCGTCATAAAAGGATGAATAATGTATGATTCCACTTAAGTGAGATATCAAGAGTAGTCAAATTCAGAGACAGAAAATAACATGGGGAGTGGGTTTTAAAGGTTGTGGGGAAGGGAAAACTGGGGAATTATTGTTTAATGGATACAGAGTTTCAGTTTTGCAAGATGAAAACTGTTCTGGAGATAGATGGTGGTAATAGTTGCAAACAGTGTGAATGTACTTAAAGCCACTTAGCTGTACACTTGAAAATGGTTAAGATGGTGAATTTTATGTGTAGTTTACCACCATTAAAAAAATAAAAATAAGAAATACAAAAAGGAAGGATACCTTTGCCTCTGCCCATGATGGAGTAACTAGGATAGGACTTATCCTTCTGTTGTAAACAACCAGAAAACTGGCAAAATATATAAAACAATTTTATATATTTATAAATATATAATATTTATAACAGGCTGCACAAGACTGATAAAGATAAACCCTATAATTCCCAACTTTCTTAGTAAAAGTACTTTTCAAACTGCATGGCAATGAGGGGGAACATGAACATAAGCAGAGGCTGACAGCATTCGAGTTGGTGAAACAGATAAAAGCTCAGGCAGGCTTAGTTAGTTGGAGATGGTGAAGAGGAGATACATGGAAAGACTGAAGAGAAGTAAAAATGGCTTCAAACATCTGCACTGGGGATTCCTTCAGTCTGTTGCCAAACACTGACCAATAACCAACACATGAAACTCCATGAGGCAAGACAAGAAACAAAAACAAAACAAAACAAAAAGCCTATAAGATGAATTTTTTTTTTTTTTTTTTTTGAGATGGAGTCTTACTCTGTCTCCCAGGCTGGAGTGCAGTGGCACGATCTTGGGTCACTGCAGCCTCTGCCTCCTGGGTTCAGGCGATTCTCCTGCCTCAGCCTCCCGAGTAGCTGGGATTACAGGTACCTGCCACCACCTTGCCTAATTTTTTGTTTTTAGTAGAGACAGGGTTTCGCCATATTGGCCAGGCTGATCTCAAACTCCTGACCTCAAGTGATTCACCTGCCTTGGCCTCCCAAAGTGCTGGGATTACAGGTGTGAACCACTGTGCCTGGCCTAAAGTGAACAATTTACATTGCTCAACAGAGGGTTGGGAGACAATTAGAGTTTTGGCCAGCCAGAATGGAGCATCCCTGCTGAACCACCAAGGCAATCAGTAGAGATAATGAAAGGTGTACCTCAAGAGTAGGGCTAACTTAGCTCTAGAGTAAAAGATACTGTACATCCAATCTAACAAAGCTTTAAAAAGCTGACCCACAAGTAAATTAACTGCATGAAAGAAGAAAGTCTACTGTTCTTTAAAAAATACTGACAAAGTCCAGACACAATGTAATTTTCACAATGTCTACTATCATCTAAAGCTATTGAACCTACAAAAAAGCAAGAAAATATGGCCAAAAACAAGAGGAAAAACAGTCAATAGAAACAGACCCTGAAAGGTAGAGATGATGAACTGTCCAAACAAGGATCTTAAAACAAGTATTATAAATATGTAGAAGTACTTAAAGGGCAACATGAACATAGTGTAAGATAAATAGAAGATATATAAAAAAGAATCAGATGGAACTTTGACAGTGAAATAAATATCAGAAATGAAAAATTTAATAAATGAAATTAACAGCTGATTAGATGTGCAGAAGAAAAAGAGTGGTATAACATAGAAACAGAAAAGACCTAAACTACAACACAGGGAGGGAAAAAGAGCTTCAGTGACCTGTGGAACAATATCAGGCAGTGTGGCATAACTTACAAGTCCCAGAAGAGGAGAAGAGGAAGGTGTGAAGAAAAAAAACAATTGAAGAAACAATGGCAGGCAATGCCAGAAAATATTTCAAATGTGATAAAAGCAATAAACCCACAATTTGAAGATGCTTAATAAAACTCAAGAAAGATAAGCACAGTGAAAACCATATTGAGACCCCAAAGTATAGGAGGAGAACCTTAAGCACAGAGGCAGAAATATAAGAATGAATACGCATGGATTTCTCATCAGAAATTAACCTAAAAAACAAACAAATAAAAAAACCAGTGGACCTACAACTTTAAAGTGCTAAAAGAAAGACTGTCAACCTATAATTCTATTTCTGGAGTAAATATTATTTAAAATTAAGGGGAAATAAAGACTTCCAGAAAAACAAAAGCCGAATTTGTCACCAGCAAATTTAGGTAATAAGAGATGTTAGAGAAAGTTCTTAAGGAGGAATTAAAATGATATAGGTGAGCATCTATCCATCAAGAAAAAGAAAAATCTGGCTGGGCGTGGTGGCTCAAGCCTGTAATCCCAGCACTTTGTGGGTGCTGAGGCAGGTGGATCACCTGAGGTCAGGAGTT
>NW_016809139.1:397683-431893 GCF_001698545.2 Rhinopithecus bieti | reverse complement strand
AAAAAAAAAAAAAAAAAAAAAAATCCGCTATGATAGATATGGATAATACAGTGATGTTGTCAGGGCTGGAGATAAATGGAATGCTAAAAGATAAAGAACTAATAAGAGGAACAAAGAACAGATGAAATAAACAAAAAACAAGTATTAAGTTAGTAAATTTAAACCCAACAGTATCAAAATTAAATAATAAAAGTAAATGGTCAAAACATTCCAATTACAAGGCAAAGACAGGATAAAAAAACGAGACCCAACAATATGAATAAAACTCACATTAAATATAAAGATACAACCAGGTTAGAAGAAAAAGGATGAAAAAGATATACCATGCAAAGACTAATTAGAGATAAAGACATTTCTTTTATTTTCCTTTTTCTTTTTTTTTCTTTTTTTGAAATGGAGTCTCGCTCTGTTGCTCAGGCTGGAGTGCAGTGGTGTGATTTCCACTCACTGCAAGCTCTGCCCCCAAGGTTTCACGCCATTCTCCTGCCTCAGCCTCCCAGGTAGATGGGACTACAGGCACCCACCACCATGCCCTGCTTTTTTTTTGTATTTTCAGTAGAGAAAGGGTTTCACAGTGTTAGCCAGGATGGTCTCGATCTCCTGACCTCGTGATCTGCCCACCTTGGCCTCCCAAAGTGCTGGGATTACAGGCGTGAGCCACCGTGCCCCCAGCCAAAGATATTTCATAATGATAAAGTATCAATTTATCAAAAAGATATAACAATCCTACTGTGTATGTACCCAAAAACAAGTTTTAAAATACATGAAACAGAATTAAAAGTAGAAATAAGATAGCACTCTTTTCCCTGTACTAAAGCAAGTAGACATGAAATCAGTAAGAGAATAGAAGAGTGGAACAACACCATCAACCAGTTTGTTCTACTGAAACTTATAGAATATGTCAGCAACAACTGAAGAATACAAACTAATTTCAAGAAAACATGAAAAAGTGTTAAATAATAAAATGTTTTCTGACTACCACAAAATTAAATTAGAAATCAATAATAAGGTTATTGATAAGAACACGAGACTCTTCTTATGATTTTTGCAACTTCTGGTAAGTCTACAATTATTTCCAAATATAAAAAGTTCAAAAATATGTGGGATATAGCTAAGGCAGTGGTTATGTACAAGTGTATAGATGTCAGTGCTGATATCAGAAGAGAAAAAAGATCCCAAATCAATTACTCTAACCTTTACCTTAAGAAGCTAATAAAATAACAGTAAAGTATATCCAAAATAAATAGGAAGAAAATAATAAAGTTAAGAATAAAGATCAATAAAATGAAAACAGTAGAAAGAAGACTATGAAGGCATTATCATTTTACTTGAAAAAGTCAATAAAATTAATAAACCTCTGGCTCAACTGATCAGGAGAAGAGAAGAAATACAGGTTAAAATATCAGTAGTAAAAAGAAGACATTACAGATCTTACAACACTGAAAAGGCTAATGATGCAATATTTTGTATCACTGAACTTGATAACTTAGGAAAATTCAGTACCTTAATAAAACAACATAAAGAAATTACTAAAAGTGACTCAGGACACAAAATCTGAAAAGCTTTAAAATCCAAGTCCTTAATTTAAAATTTTACCACTAAGAAAACTTGAGTCCCAGATGAATTCTATCAAAAAAGTTTGAGAAAAAAAAATTCCTTCACAATTTTTTTTTTTTTCCAGAAAATGGATGAGGGAATACTGCTGAATTTTCTTTAATGAGGCCAGCTTTATCCTGTCATGAAACCTGGCAAAAATATTCCAAGATAAAAAACACCAGAAAATTTAACTCAGGATCATAGATATAAAAGTCCTTAATCACTGATATAAAAGATGACATGTATTAGCAAATCAAACTTAGGAAGATAGGTAGGTAGGTAGATAAGCCATCGGGACCAAATGGGGTTCAACCTAGGAATGCAAGGTTGGTTTAACATTTAGTAAACTCAAAATATTAACAGAACAACAAAAAAAATCTATCATCACCTCAATACGTGCAGGTAAAACACTTGACAAAATTCAACACACATTGATAATAAAAAAATGTTAGGAAACAAGAAAAAAGGGAACTTCTTCAAGCTAACAAGTGGATTTATGAAAAATCCACATTAATATTATACTTCATGGTGAATGACTGAATGTTTCCCCCTAAGGTAAAAAACAAGGCAAGAAGATCCATTCTCACTACTTCTATTCAACATTATACTGGAAGTCCTAGACAATAAGGTGGGAAAAATAAATAAAAGGCACACATATTGGATAGAAATTCACAGACGACCAGATCATAGAGCAAAGGTTATTAAAACTAATAGCTTTAGCTAAATCGAGGATTCAAGTTCAATATATAAAGCAAACTATTTCTGTATACTAGCTAACATTGGAAATGATAAAAATTATAAATAGCCGTTTATAATAGTACCCCAGAATATGAAACAGGGTAAAGTTAACAAAATATGTGCAAGACTTGTATACTGGAAATTTCAAAAACAGTGCTAGGAGAAACAAAAGACTTAATACATGAAGAGATTATGATGTACACTGAATGGAAGACTCAATGTTGGTAATATGTCAATTTGAATTGATCTACAGATTGAAAGCTATCTCAATCAAACTCTAGCAGGCTTTTTTGGAAGAAGTTGAGAAGCTGATTCTAAATTTTTGTTTTTAAATGCAAAAGACCTAAAACAGCCGCAACTATTTGGATAAGACCAAAGTTGGAGGACTTGATTTATCTGGTTTCAAATATCCAGTAATCGATAGCGTATAATAGCATAGGGATAGGCATGTAGCTGGAACAGAACACAGAGTCTAAAATTAGACCCAAGCTTGTATGATCAACTGATTTTTGACAAATGTCAAGGCATTTCAGTGGAGAAAGGGAAATATTTCCAACAAACTGTCAGAAGAACTGAATATCCATATAAAAAAAAATGAACCTGATTCTTGCCTAACACTGTATTCAAAATTAACCTGAATATAAAAGCTAAGTCCATGAAACTTTTAGAAGAAAACAAAGGAGAAAGTCTTTCTGACCTTGGGGCTTACTAGATTCTTAGAAACATCAACAAATAAATAAATAAAATAAAAAAGCAATATACCAACAAAAGAAAACTTTAATTTACATTTCATCAAAGTTTTAAAATTCTGTTGTTTGCAGGGCACCATTTACAAAATGAAAAGGCAAATAACAGAATGGCAATTTTTTTTCCTACATATATCTGAGAAAAGGGCTCATTCAGAATATACAAAGACCTTTTGCAGCTAAATAATAAAGAAACAGCAACTCAATAAAAAAATACCAAAATATTTCTACAGGTACATCCTAGAAGACATATAAATGGTTAATAAGCATATGAAAAAGATGCTCATCATCATTAGTCTTCAGGAAAATGAAAGCTAAAAACACAATGAGATATTAATATCTATATTAATTAGTCTTTAGGAAAATAAAAACTGAAGTTATAAAGAGATACCAGTATACATCTAACAGAATGCCTAAAATGGAATGAAAATAAGTAGTGATACAAATAGTGGTAAGCTGGATCCATCACACAGGCCAAGTGGGAGAGTAAACCACTCAACCGCTTTGGAAAATAGTTTGACAGATCCTTATAAAGCTAAATACCATAGCACTTACCATATACCACCTAACCATTCCA
Organism: Rhinopithecus bieti; assembly: GCF_001698545.2. Taxonomy (NCBI): domain Eukaryota; kingdom Metazoa; phylum Chordata; class Mammalia; order Primates; family Cercopithecidae; genus Rhinopithecus; species Rhinopithecus bieti. Next base: position 428,236 of record NW_016809139.1, on the reverse strand, counting down.
CTCCCAGATTATCCACAAAAAAATGAAAGTATATTCTTATGCAAAGACATGTACAAAAGTGTTCATAGTAGCTTTATTTATAATAGTTAAAAGCTAGGAACAATTAAAAAATCTATCAACAGGCAAGTAAACAAACATATAGTGCAATACTAACTAATAAACAGGAACAAAATACATTGATACAATATGGATTCATCTTAAAAATGATGAAAGAAGTAAGCCAGACGTAACAAAAAAAGTCAGTACATATCATACGATTCTATTTACATAAGCATATCAATAATTGCCAAGACTGGAAGGTGAGAGTGGGGAATATTGAATGAAAAGGGGTACCAGAACTTTTTGGGGTGATGTTCTATATCTTGTTTGTGGGGGTAGTTATACAGCACTCTATTTATATGTATGTGTGGGTGTGTGTATATACATCACAGTTCACTAATCTGTACACCTAAAATAGATGAATTTGATTGTATTTAAATTAAACAGAGAGAGGGAGAATTCTGCCTTCAATTAGAATACAGTGAGTCAGAGCAGGCCAGTGTTACCAATGGAACAAGCGGATTTATAAAAAACGGTAAATTGCAAAAACTGTATTTCTAAAATGAACAAAGCAATGAAGAGTATATGAGCTATAACAACCCTCCTAGATAAGCTAAAAATAAGCCAATAATTCCAAACATTGCCTGGAATCAGGTGTGGTTCAAGCTGAGGGATTCTATGGGAGAAAAGAAAAACCAGCAGAGTGTTTGTAGAATCTTAAGTTACTACCGTAATTGACTGGGAACTAAAGGAGTCCCCAAACACAAGTCCTGTTCTGTCCATCAGATTATCTGGCAAGTTGTGGAACTGTCCAGGAAGCCAGGAGATGGGCCAGTGAGATAGAACGGCAACTCTCCCACCTTCTCCAGGTGTCTAGGGAATAAAGTCACCCTGAAGGAAACAGGCCTGCAACAAATACACAGTCCATCTCCCCTCAAGTCATTTTCCAGATTTTGAATCCATCAGTGTGTGGCAAGAAGCTAAAACGATCAGCTCAGAAGCTTTACCTGGCTGAACTTGCAGGATTGAGGAGATAAGGACCTGGAAGGGTCTCAATGAAGAATCCAGGAAGGCCACTCTCAAGTTCAGGGACAAACTGAAGTTTTCTAAACAGTGACCTTAGGTTGCACTCAAAAAACTAGAAAAAGAACAGCAAAATAATCTAAAGTAAGTTGAAGGAAAAAAATAAGATCGTGGAAATCAGCAAAATTTAAAACAGACAAAAAATTGAGCTAAAAGCTGGTTCTTTGAAAAGATCAACAAAATCTATGAGCTCATAGCTAGAATGATCAAGATAAAAAAAAGAAGGCACAAAACATGAATATCAAAAATGAAAGAGGAATTATCTCTACAGATCCTACAAATAATAAAAGGATAAAAAGAGAATATCCTAAACAACTTTAGCCAGCATATTACACAACTGGGAAGAATTGGTCGAATTTCTTGAAAGACTAAAGCTCATTCAAAACAACGAAGCAATTAAAGCTCATTCAAAAAGAAATAAATAACCAGAATAGGCCCATATCTACTATATAAATTCAATTTCTAGTTAAAAACTCTAAGCTCAGAAGGCTACACTGGTGCATTCTACCAGATATTTTTAAAAGAACTAATACTGATTCTACCCAGACTCTTCCAGAGAATGGAAGAGAGGAAAACACTTCTGAACTCATCTTACTTATGAGGCCAATAATATCCGGATACCAAAACCAGATGAAGATATCATAAGAAAAAGGTATTGACTAATATTCCTCATGTAATTAGATACTAAAATCCTTAAAACATTATGAAATCAAATTCAGAAATATTTTAAATGGATAAAACATCACAACCAAATGGGGTTTATAGCAAGAATACGAGGTTTGTTTACTCATCATTCAATATAATTTACCATATTAACAATAAAGGAGAAAACCAGACAATTATTTCAATAGTTGCAGAAAACATTTGACAAAATTCAACACCCACTAATGATAAAAATTCTCAGTAAAGTAGGAACATACAAGAATTTTGTCAACCTGATAAAGGGCATCTATAAAAAACCTACAGCTAACTTCATACTCAAAGGTGAAATAGTGAACACTTACCTCCTAAGACTACCAACAAGGCAAGGATGTCTGCTCTGGCCACTTCTCTTCAACATTGTTCTGATACCCACGATAACGTGGGTGAATCTCAAAATTATTATGTTAAGTGAAAGAAGACAGAATTAAAAGAGTTTATAGTATATGATTCCATTAATAAAAAATACAGACTAACCTAAAATGACAAAACATGTCTGTGTTTTTCATGGACCCAGAGGCAGTGGAGGGAATAGCCTATAAAGGAACACAAGTAATCTTTTGGGGGTAATGGAAATGCCCTGTCTTAGGATCATATACAACTGTTAAAACTCATCAAATTGTACACTTTGATTGAATATAATTTTTAAGGTAAATTATTCCCCAATAAATTTGATGAGAACAAATATGATTAATATGTTTAAAACAGGAAAAGAGGAACAAATGGATAAAAGATGAAGAATTTCAATGCTGACAGAAAACTGTCAATCTAGAATTTCTATACCGAGTGAAAATATTTTTTAAAAATGAAGGGCAACATAATTATGTTCTCAGACAAAGATTGAGACAGTCTGTCATTGACAGACCTGTACTATAAGAATACTTTTAGCAAGTTCTTTAGGTTGAAAGGAAATATTCCCAAATGGAAGCATAGAAGGAATGAAGAACACAAGAAAGGGTAAATATGTGAACAAATATTTTAAGATACTGACTGCTTAAAACAGAAATAATATCATATTGAATCTATAACATGTAAAAGTAAAAATGTATGACTCTGTCAGTGCAGGAGGGGATAAAGGGAGTTAAACTCTTCTGAGATTTTAAAAACAGTCTGTAATAAATTATAGTGTAATTGGAATCTCTTAGATAACTACTAAAATGATAACACTAGAATAAACAAAAGGCTGAGATTAAAACAACGGAATAAAAAATACCTCATTATTCCAAACGAAGTTGGGAAAGGGGAAATAAAGTAACCAGAGAACCACAGAACCAAAAAAATAACAAAAACAACAACCAACCAAATAGCAAGATGGTAGAATTAAAATGAACATTTTAGAAATACAAATTGAATGCATCTAGATTAAACACTCCAATTAAAATTCTAAAGGTTGTCAGACTGAATAAAAACTATGTTCTGTCTAAAAGAAGCATATTTTAAAAGTAAGGATGTAGTTAGGTTGAAAGTAAATGAGAAAAATCTATACTACTTGAACATTAACCCAGACAAACTGGAGTAACTTTATTACTGTAGTCAAAATTGACACTAGGACAAAATATATTACCAGAGAAAAAGAAGGACATTGCATAATTATAAAAGGGCTAGTTCAGTGGGAAGATGTAACACCCTGAATAGGCATGCATCTAATATTGTCTCCTTAAAATACAAAAAGCAAAAACAGCACTGAAAAGAGGAATAGATAAATACGCAATCATAGTTGAAGACTTTACATGCCATTACACTGAAATTTGTAAATAAATTTAGCAAGGTTGCTGGATAGAAGGTGAATAAACACCACTCAATTATATTTCTATGTAGCAGCAACAGTAGAATTAAAAGAATTTCTAGAAATAAATTGAACAAAACCAGTGCCTCTATAGTAAAGACAATAGAATATCATTGTGAAAAAGAAGCTTAAGTGGAGGAATAAATCATATTATTTGCATTGAAAAACTCAATATTATAAAAGTATCAGTTCTTTCCCAAACTACTCTATGAAACTTAAACACCACAATAGAAATTTCAGCAGGTTTTTTTTTCTTAGGTGTAAAGCAGCATGTTTATTCTAAAATGCATAAAGATGTGCAAAAGACTTCGAATAGCACAGGCAGTCTTAATGCAGAATGCCAGTGGAGGATCTCCACCAGCCATTATGAGGATATACTATCAAGCTGTGGTAATCAGTACAGATCCTTGACATAAGATGGAGAAATTGAAACAGAGGAGTCAAGAAACAGACCCACCCAAAAGGTGTGCTGTGCCAGTTACCTGTTATTACCTCTTAACTCCTGATCCCACCTGTCTTGGCCCCATTTGTTGAAATTGGTGCTGGACCCTAAGAAAATTTCTTCTTGACCATTTGGCATAGTGGTGGGCTTGTCAGCAGAGGGTGCTGGAGGGACACTGGTAGAGGAAGGGGCCTCTCTTCCAGGTTCCAGGGCTTTTGTTATTGTTTGATGGCATGGCAGCCAGTGGGCAGTTTCTTATCAACAGTAGCCAGCACCCCAGTAGATGAGTGCCCAGAGAGTCTCACAGGCACCTCAGCATTGGCTCCAGCCTCAAGTACCTCAGTGCGTTTCTCCAGTGGGTCAGTGCACTTTGTCACAGTGCCTGAATCTCAGACTTGTTAGAGAGACCCTCTTCTGTGTTTATTTCTTTTCTTAGGACTCTCCTTTAGTGGCTTTTACATTTGTTATTCCTGTATTCTTTACAGTGGTCTTCACCCTTTACCCATCTTGGTAGTTAATCCCTTTTACTAGTTAATTATTCTTTTTATTAAATTTTCCCTACTCAGATTACTACTGTAATTATTGTCTCCTGACTAGAACCTGGTACATAAGGCCGTTTGATTTTTAGCAAAGGCACCACCTACAATTAAGCACGAAAAGAATGGTCTTTTCCGGCCAGGCGCGTTGGCTTACACCTATAATCCCAGCATTTTGGGAGGCTGAGGCAGTTGGATCACGAGGTCAGGAGTTCAAGACCAGCCTGACCAACATGGTGAAATCCCATCTCTACTAAAAATACAAAAATTAGCCTGGTGTGGTGGCACACACCTGTAATCCCAGCCACTCAGGAGGCTGAGGCAGGGCAATCACTTGAACCCAGGAGGCGGAGGTTGCAGTGAGCTGAGATTGCGCCACTGCACTCCAGCGTGGGTAACAGAGCAAAACTCTGTCTCAAAAAAAAAAAAGTATTTTCAATAAATGGAAGTAGAGTAACTGGACATACATATGGCAAACATGAACTTGGACTCCGTCTAACACCAGCCACGGTTGGATTGGACCTAAATGTTAAATGAATATACTAACACTGCTAGAGGAAAATATGGAAGAATATCTTCTTCATGGCTTCAGGATAAACAAATTTTTCTTAAACCAGACTCAATAAGCCCTACCTATAAAAGAAACTATTGAGAAGTTGGACTTTATTAAAAATAAGAACTTTGGTTTATCAGAAGACCATTAAGTGAGAGAAATGTGCGAAGACAGGGCACACACTAAGAAAAGATGTTTGCAATACATATATTAACCAAAAGATTTGTCTCCAGAATGTATAAAAGCGACTGCAAGTTAATTTTTTTAAAAAGGCAACAAACAGGCTGGGCGCGGTGGCTCACGCCTGTAATCCCAGCACTTTGGGAGGCAGAGGTGGGTGGATCATGAGGTCAAGAGATTGAGACCATCCTGGCCAGCACTGTGAAACTCCGTCTCTACTAAAAAATACAAAAATTAGCTGGGCATGGTGGTGCGTGCCTGTAGTCCCAGCTACTCGGGAGGCTGAGGCAGGAGAATTCCTTGAACCTGGGAGGCTGAGGTTGCAGTGAGCCAAGATTGTGCCAGTGCACTCCAGCCTGGCAACAGAGCAAGACTCTGTCTCAAAAAAAAAAAAAAAAAAGCAACCAACAAAAAGTGGGCAAGATACTTGAGCAGACACTTCACAAAACAGGACATTGAAATGTCCAGTAACTTATAAAGAAGTGCTCAGTGCTGTCAATGATCTGGAAAGTACAGATCAAAACCACAGTGAGGTACCACGACAGCCTTTAGAAAGGCAAGCGTGAAAAAGACAGAAAATGGCAAGTACTGGTAGGGGTGTAGAGCAACTGAATTCTTACATGCTGCTGGTTGATTGCGACCTGCTTTGACCACTTTGAAAAAATGTCTGGCAAGTATCTACTTAAAATAAACCTACACCAACCATATGACACACCAGTCTTCCTTCTGGATATATATGCAAAAGAAATATGGACATATGTTGGCCAAATGTTATCTATAAGAAATTTCATAGAAGCTTTATGCCTAATAGTGAAATACTGGAAACATCCCGAATGCCCGTCAGCAGTTCAACTGTTTTAAACAAACAAGCAAATTATGGAACATATGTACACTGGAATACTACATGGCATAAAAAATTACTCTAAATATCTTCCTAAATTTATGTTCCAGCACGAACTTGTGGAGAATACACTCACTAATAATTTAATTTTTAAAAACTTTTCCATCTTAATCATACAAACCACTTTAAAAAATCACAAAGTTGCCAGATGCAATGGCTCATACCTGCAGTTCCAGCACTTTGGGAGGCTGAGGCAGGAGGATTGCTTGAGTCCGGGAGGTTGAGACCAGCCTGAACAACATAGTGAGATGCCACCTCTACAAAAAATTTAAGAATTAGCTGGGTGTAGGTGTGCACACCTGTGGTCTCAGCTACTCGGAAGGCTGAGATGGGAGGATTGTTTGAGCCTGGCAGGTGAGGGCTGCAGTGAGCCATGATCATGTCACTGCACTCCAGCCTGGGCAACAGAGGGAGACCTTGTCTCAAAAGAAAAAAAAAATTACAAAGGAATTATTCTCCTACTTACAGTATCTTATTAATAAGACAGAGACAGAACATGTAGCCGTGGCTCATTTTTGAATCAGCTGTGTCCTACTAGTTTCCACAAAGTCCAGAAGACTTCTCCTCTGTTGTGTGAGCCTCAGAAGTGGCCAGGGGTAGATATCATGCAGGCTGAAGCATCTCAGTCATCAGACACCAGATACTGAGTCCCCATCTGGCCCGTCCACCTTCCCTACACACTACTCCCCATGCACCTTATCCTGTTGTCTCAGCTGGGCTTTACAATTTAGTCCCTGAGAGATGTGGAAAACAACTTTTTTCTATTTTACAAGTTAGAAAACAGAAGTCTAGGCAATAAAATAATAGTAACTCTCCCTTACTGCAACATCCCTATGTGCCAGGCCTGTTCCACAGCCTCTCCAAGATTAGGCTGTGGTGCCATCCTCTTGAGGCTCCTTCCCTTTCTCCAAAGTGCTCGCCTCTCTGACGCTCCACATTGCTTTGTGGAGTGTGTGCTCTTCTCTGATTATGCATACCTGACACTGTATGGCACTGAAGACACTTGTGTTCATGCATTAGCCTCCCATTATGGGGGACACATGCTCCTTGAGGATGGGAGCTGTCGCCCACCAAGCAGCTACCAGGACAGGGCTTTTCAATAAGTCATTTGTTGGACTGAATTTCTAGCATCACATCTCAGAGCCTCAGCCTGGCAGGGCTCTCTTGGGGAGAAGGGATCTGGGGATCATCTGATGAAAGCAAGGACCAGCATGTGACATAGAGGAAAAGAAAGAGCAGTCTACATGAGGTCTCTGGTCTGGTGCAGTGACAGCACTCATTCCAGAAGAGCTCTTGGCCAGGAATGTGGGAGCCAAAAGGCTGATTAGCTCATTGCTGCACTGCTGGCAAGCATGCTGGCCTCTTGGCACAGCCCCAAAAGAATGTGATGTGAACATTATGCGCCATTAAGCTGACTCAGAGAACAAATGACTAAGTTTCCCGTAATCAAGGAGATTTTGGCTTGGCCCTTCATTTTGTTGCAACCTGAGTTTAGTGCATCATGATGGATGATTCCAGTCCACCCCAAAGGAAGTGTCTTTGCTGTGAGGTGTGCTCTTAGCCAGTCTTGCTTCACGGCAGGGGCAGGGAACATTTTACTGCCTTTCTAATGTTCTCCCAGCTATTCGGAATCCTCTGTGAACACTTTTCTCCATAGCAAGCTATAAAACAGGTGATTCTGTTTATTGGAGCTGTGCTATTTAAAGACCAGCTTGCTCATTAACATCACCTGCCACAGCCCTGAGCTTTATGTAGCAACTCAAACATGGCCCACAAATGGAGGAAAGTCTTCGTACCCCAAGGTAATGAAAGATGTTAGAGGGTAATGAAAGAAATAAAATGGGCATAGACAACCTAATCCACACCTCTGAGTCCCCGGCGAGGCATGGCCTAGGGCTCTCCCAAGTGACCTAGAAGCTAACAATTCCACATCACTTTCTGCATTTTCATTATTCCTCCATCCTGGAGACCTTCTGTGGAGGGCACTGACTCTTGCGATTGATTCTTGAATAGCAGGAGACGATGGAGATTAGAAGATAAGCCAGAGTTCAATCTGCCCTCCCTCCAATGCAGTCTGATAGAGCTTTCAACCAACACCCACTCCCTGTTTGTTACTAACACCAAACCTCAGTGCCATCCAATGTAGAGAAAGAGACAGTAAGAGAGTCCAGAGTCACATATAGCTTGTCATATCTGGAACTCTAGCCCTTACGCAGTGTATTAGTCTGTTTTCACGCTGCTAATATAAACATACCTGAGACTGGACAATTTACAAAAGGAAGAGGTTTAAAGGGCTCACAGTTCCACATGGCTGGGGAGGCCCTCACAATCATGGCAGAAGGTGAAAGGCATGTCTCACATGGCAACAGATAAGAGAAGAGAGCTTGTGCAGGGAAACTCCCTGTATAAAACCATCAAATCTCATGAGACTTACTCACTATCACCAGAATAGCATGGGAAAGACCCACCCGCACGGTTCATTTATCTCCCACCAGGTCCCTCGCACAACATGTGGGGATTGTGGGACCTACAATTTAAGATGAGATTTGGGTGGGGACACAGCCAAGCCATATCATTCTGCCCCAGCCCCTCTCAAATCTCATGTCTTCACATTTCAAACCAATCATACTTTCCCAACAGTCCCCCAAAGTCTTAACTCATTTCACCATTAACTCAAATGTCCACAGTCCAAAGTCTCATCTGAGTCAGGTTTTCTGATTTCATTTCTATAGTCAAGAAGCTGAGGGACAGGACCCATCATGCCAGTGACAATGTTTGCTGAGTCTGGTGGGAGGCTCCGCAATAGCAGGAAAAGCTCCCTGGGTGCTTCTGCTCTGAGACGGGAGATCTAAACCAGATGATTTCTCAGGACACTTGGATTATTAATATTTTGTGGTCAGTGATGCCCTTAGGCCCTGAAAAATCCTGTCTTTTTAGAAAGACTCAATCATATTTAATGTGTTCTAGGGAATAAATCAGAAACTTAGTCTTATGGCTTAAGGAATTTTCTAATGATGGTCTGGAAACTGAAAGGGAGCACATTAAGCAGAATTCCCTGTTCCCTGGATTCCCCATAGAAGAGATGTTCCTGTATTTCCACAAGGAGCCCTGGAAGCAGCCCATAGGTGGAGAGGACTGAGGCCAAGTGAGGATGAGTACACAGCACCCCTGTTCTGTGATCCTGGGCCTGTGTCCCACACCCTCCACAGGGAGAGTTCCTTCTACAAGGTGCCAGCCCAGCAACAGCGACCTCTCTGGTGCTGACAGACCTTTTTTTCTCCACCACGCAGTGTGCCATAGGTACCCCGTGCATGTGAGTGAGCCAGCGAGCTCCATGTCCTGATAACAGGCAGTGAGATGTGAATTCCTGTCTAGGGCTGTAACCTGCCAGACTGCTTCCAGCCTACATGAAGGCTGGTCACTCCCTCCTTCTCAGGCACTGCCTCTCTTGGCCCAGAGCCTTCTGTAGAGAGTTGCTGTGGCTCCAGCTTTCCCATCTCCTCAACCATTTTACGTCGTCTTAGGCAGCCTTTCCATCGAGAGCTTGTCCTACCAACATTCTCTCTCTCCGAAAACCCTTAGGGGCAGAAAAATCATCTGCAATATCCCTGATCCCCTTCTTAGAACAGCACATTGCCCCCACCAAGTGCTAATAAATGTTGTTGGATAACAGAGCAATTTGGGTTAAATCTCCTCTCACAGAGCATAATCGCCTGGAGGGATTTTGCCTTGAAAATTAAATTCTGATATCAGTTTCTAAAATTATTTGCAATATTAAAGTTGAAATGAATCCATCAGTTTCCTTCCAATGTTAGTCTTTCAAGTGAACCTACTTTCCTATTAGCACTCACCTAAAAACAAACAAGCAAACAAACAGATCTTCCCTCTGACTCAGTGTGAGGAAGGGGACAGACAGCATCTGGTGACAGCTTATCATCTCAGTGGGTCCATCGTTCTTCACCAAAACCACTGATGTTTCCTCCTCAAGCACCAAGGTATCCTATGACACTAGGCCAGTGGGCTCTCAAACATTTTGGATTCAGGACCCCTTTCCTCTCAACTTCTTAAGTTGGGTTCTATCTATTGATAGTTACCTTACTTGAAATTAACACAGAGATTTTAAAGTTATTCAGAAATTCATTTGTAATAATAATGAACCCATTACATAATAAAAACATTTTATTATTTACCTTTTGAGACAGAGTTTCATTTTCTTTTTTTGAGACAGACTCTCACTCTGTTGCCCAGGCTGGAGTGCAGTGGCACGATCTTGGCTCACTGCAACCTCTGCCTGCTAGGCTCAAGCGATTCTCCTGCCTCAGCCTCCTAAGTAGCTGGGATTACAGGTGTGTGCTACCACACCAGGCTAATTTTTGTATTTTTAGTAGAGATGGGATTTCGCCATGTTGACCGGGCTGGCCTTGAACTCCTGACTTCAAATAATCTGCCAATTCGGCCTCCCAAAGTGTTGGGATTACAGGCGTGAGCCACGTCACCCAGCCCCAAAATAACATTTTAATAAAAATAACTATATTTTATAAAACAAAAATAAATTAGGAGAATTTCTAGAACTCTTTAATGTCAGCATTACTACGACAGCTTGATTTGCCTATGTCTTTCTGCATTAATCTGTTGTGATACATTGCTCTGATTGAATTATGTGAAGAAAACTAGAAACAAGAGGAGTGTTTTTGTAGCTTTATCAGATTGTTGTAGATGTTCTTGTTAGATAGGACATCAGAACTTGACAGGTGGTAGTTTCTTAAAGGTTAGTTGCAAAATGGAATCTGAAACACTATCAATAAACTTGTAGTACTTTATTATAACCCATTGTCTGTCAGTCTTGCCCCTCAAAGAAATATTTTACCATGCATGATTTTCATAACATGCATTAGTCATTTGGAAATACTAGTTCACTGAGTTACGAAGATTTTCCTAATGTTAACACATTTCTATATACAGTGTCAAAAAATAACTTGATAATTTCACCGCTAAGCTCATTAGAAACATCAACTATAGGCAAATATCGGAGCTATTGCAGCTTCTATTCCAGACCACCACAATAAAGTGAATATCAAAGCAAGTCACGTGAATTTTTTGGTTTCTCAAGGCAAACAAAAGTTATGTTTACACTCCATTGTGTGTAATAGCATTATGTCTAAAAACAATGTATGTGCCTTAATTTAAAAAATACTTTATTCCTAAAAAATGCTAATGATCATCTAAGCCTTCAGTGAGTCATCATCTTCTCACTGGTGGAGAGTCTTACCTGGATGTTGATGGCCACTGATCAATCAGGGTGATAGTGGCTGCAGGCTGGGGTGGCTGTGGCAATTCCTGAAAATATGACAACACTGAAGTTTGCCACATCAATGGACTCTTCCTTTCATGAAAGTTTTCTCTGTAGCATGTGATGCTGTTTGATACCCTTTCACCACGGTATAACTTCTTTCAAAATTGGAGTCAGTCTTCTTGAACCCTGCTGCTGCTTTAGTAACTAAGCTTATGTAATGTTCTAAACCCTTCATTGTCATCTCAACAATGTTCACAGTATCTTCACTACTAGTAGACTGCATCTCAAGTAACTACTTTCCTGCTTCTCATCCATACGAAGCAACTCCTTATCCGTTCAAGTTTGATCATGAGATTGCAGCAATTCAGTCACATCTTCTGGCTCCACTTCTGATTCTAGTTCTCTTGCTGTTTTCACCACATCTGCAGTGACTTCTTTCAATAAAGGAAGGAACCCCTTAAAGGCATCCATGAGGGTTGGAATCAACTTCTTCTAAACTCTGTTGATGTTCTGACCTCCTCCCATGAGTCACAAATGTTCTTAATGGCATCGAGAATGGTGAATGCCTCTCAGAAGGTTTTCAATTTACTTTGCCCAGATCCATCAGAGGAATCACCATCTGTGGCAGCTATAGCCTTACAAAATGTATTTCTTAAGTAGTAACACTTGAAAGTCAAAATCACTCCTTGACCCGTGGTTTGCAGAATGGATGTGGTGGTAACGGGCATGAAAACAACATTCTTCTCCTTGCACATCTCCATCAGAGCTCTTGGGTGCATTGTTCATGAGCAGTAATATTTTGAGAAGAACCCTTTTTCTGGGGTACCGTGACTGGGAGAGGGCGAGTTGGTCTTGAAGGGCCTTGGAGTCTGATGGGAGAATTAGACTTTTACTCCATGGGAAATAGGGAGCCATTGCAGGGTTTTGAGCAGAGCAGTGATATGAATAGACTTAGCCTGTAAAAGGATGATTGTGCATGCTGTTTCAGGGGGCATGAACAGAAGAAGGAGCATATTTACTAGGGAGGATGGTGGTGGCTGTGCCCAGGGTGGCAGCAGTGGATATGCATGGTGGCTGGGTTCTGGGTGTAGTTTGGTGGTACATCTCCTGGGGCTTGCTCATGAACATCCATGTGACATGAAAAGGACAGGGATCAAGAATGGCTCTTGGCCTGATAACCTAGGAAGATGGCTTGCAATTGTCACATGAGGTTGCAGTTTGGACATGTCCTGTGGGGGACAGCAATGGGATGTTACACGTGAGCCAGGGTTTGGGAGAGGGGACCAGTACCTGGAGATGGAGGTTGGGAGTGGTGGATGGATGAAATTACCAAGTGGGGGGGAGTACAAGGAGAGACGAGGATCCAGGATGGAGGCTGGCCCTCTGGCTGATGTCAAGAGGTTGGAAGGGAAGACACGTTTCTCTTGGGGAGTTGGGAAGAACAAGCTGGTCAGCTGGAGGAAAGCCAAGGGGCACTGCCCAGCCGCTGAGTGGGTGGTGGTGAAGGTCATATGAGATGCTGGGGATGGATCCAAGGAGACTCTGGTGGCAACCCTGAGCACTGTGGAGTCAATGGTGACTGGAGAAGGACCACCACTGCTGGGGTGGAGCAGAGCCCTCAGGAATGAGGGGAGTCGACATAGTTTTTCTGCAGAAAAGAGTAAGGAAACATGGTGATTGATGGGGGAACTGGGAACAAGAGCAGGAAGTTTTAAAATGCAAGACATGATATCTTCTGTTGCTGTGGTCTGCGGGCCAGCTGCAGACTGGGAGGCTGCAGTGTCTGCCTCCATTTTCCTGCTCTCCCCTGGCAGAGGTGCCACAGGGGGCTCCAAGGGAGTGCTGTCTGCTACTGGGGTGGGGCGGGGGGGGATCGGATATGAGAAGGAGGGAGACATGGAGACATTAAACATTGTCTAAGTGAAGGGCAATTGTATTTGAAGTAATTTGAAGATTGACAGGAAATTCATAAAGGGAATATGGAGTTCCATTTACAACAGCAAGAGATTGCCTTGTCCATAGCTTCCTGACCTCTGGAAGAACAGAAGTTGCTGCTGGCAGAGTTCCAAAACATGAAAATGTAAAATGGAATTGAATAATCTCTCCTAAATCAATTTTGTGAGCCAAATGACCTAGAGAGTGATGTGATACAGTGCAGGTAGACGACACAGAGCCCTGCTGTCTGCTGAATACATGATGACAGTTGATTCTGGAGATAACCAAATACCAGCTTCCCTTTGGCCTCTGGAGCCCGGTTTCTACCGTTAGCCTCCACAGAGCCCATCTTGGGGAGGTGTGCCTCTTTTTTCTGGCTTTAGTGTGCTGATTCCAGAGTCCATTGTGAGGGTCACCTTGCTGGCTGTGAGGAGCTCTCTTTCTGGGCCCAGCCAGAAGGCCCCTGCGGCCTCTTGTCAGGAGCACTGGGCTGTTGCTCTCTCTGCAGCATGGTGATGGATGCGTCCTCTGAGTGAGGCTCATTTGCTTATGTGAGTTCTCTTGATCAGCCAGGTTCCCAGGGAATCTCATGGAGACTGGCTGCGTCGGCCACTGACGCCAAGTGAGGGCTGTTGCCGTTTGTACTTATCCAGGGACGCCTTCAGCTTGAGGCCCCACCCTTGTGAGCAGGGGTCTCAGTGAGCATCTGAGGGCCTCTATGTGAGGTCACAGCAGGACCCAGGCTGGAGATGTGGGCACAGTGTGTAAGTGACACCAGGGCTGGGACAAGCAGGGCCCCTCCTCGGCTGAAGATGGCCACTGTGCACATAGAGACAAGGGCTTCTGCAGCTCCCTGGGGAGTCTAGCCATTGGTGGCTGTGTTTTCTCTGAGGATTCTTTACTGAGAGTGCACTTCTACATGGCTTGACCTGCTTGAGCCATTTCAGGGTGCTCCTGTCTGTGAATTAGCAGGGAAAGTGCCCGTCAGTGTGGTCGCAAATAGGGAACCTCTTGGCACCTGTGGTTGCCACAAATCAGGGATCTGTGGATGTTTTCTGTCAAGGCCTGGGTAGTAAATATTTTAGGCATGAGGGTCACATGTGGTCTCTTATAGTCTTTTTTCCCCCCCTCAGCCTTTTAAAATAATAAAAATCATTTTTAGTTCATAGGTTGTACAGAAATGGTCTGTGAGCCATGGCTTACTGACCCCTGCTGTGAGCCCAGGAGGCAGGAATAAAATACTGACTTGGCCGTGGTGCTCACTAATTCAGTCCCTGTAGAGGTGAGAGAGGCACAGAGCACGTCTCTTTTTGGGACAGATCATTCTTTTGCACATGTGTGTTTATGTCATTGTGAAAGTCAGTTTTGAAGAGGACTCTCCATCTTTCTTACAGACTTTCACTGTTCAAGACACTCAGTTGTCAAAGAATCTTTTCCACCTTTACATTAGCAATGTTGTGTTTTAGAAAATCCTCATTGCTGCAATACACCAGAGGTAATGAATTTGAACAAACTCTTTCTCCCCCTAGAGCAGTCTTCTCTACTCTGACTACACATTAGTCATCTGGGGGGCTTTTGCAAAACAGCAGTGCCCAGGTCCCTAACTAGGAAAGTTGAATCTCTTGGGGGCCCTGACATCACTGTGTAGCCAGAGGAAGAGCCCTCTGCCCAGGCTTACAGCGTCTAGCAGCAGGTTCATTGATTCTGAGTGTGCTGCCTGGATGTCCAGTCTGGCTGACATTACAGTATGCAGAGTCTGTCACACATTGGAGTGTGACAGGAGCTTACTATTGCTACTAGTGCAGGCTTCTCCTTTCCCTCCCTCTGCTCTCTCTCCCTTCTCTTCTCTCCCTCCCCTCTCCCTCTGCCTTCTCTCTCTACTGCCCCTTTTTCCCTACCTGTCTCTATTTCTCTCTCTCCCTCTGTATAGCTCCCTCCCCAGTCCCCACCGCTGCCCATATACTGTAAATGCTCTAGAATTGAGGAAAGATTTTTGGCTTAATCAGCAAGTGCTGGTTCAATTAGCACAAATCCCAAATGACATGAGGAGGTCTTTCAGCATTTAGGTTGAGAAGCCCTAGCCAGGCGGAGGGAGGTGGGCTGATGTGGAGCATCCACGGTGTGCACTTAGGGTGAGCTCGCTGCCTCTCAGATGTCAGGGACACCAGCAAGCCCCTGTTCTCTCTCTGTGCTTCAGTTGATACTGTTTCAGTTCCCAGTGGGACTGACATCTAGGAATTAGGTATTTACTTTAAAAAATATTTATCTCTGCAGTTTGGATCAAAGTTCAAGAAACTGCTTAGAAAGAGGTTGGTAAAAAGATGACAGAAAATCTCTTGGTTATGAGGCTTGTCAGCACGTTTATTTTGTCCTTTTCTGTAACTTTTATTTCTAGGCCCCTAAGGTCAGCCTCTGCTTGCTCTTCATGCTGAGTGTGCACGCACATTATTGATAGCAGGAATGGGGAAGGAGTAATGCTTTCTGCTTGGGAATATTCCCTGAGAGAAGCCTTGGAATTGGAATACTTTTTTGTCTCTGGGGATCTAGGTCAGCGCTTCTGAAACTTTAGTGTGCATGAGTCACCTGGGTTTTTAAAATGCAGGTTATGGCCGGGTGCAGTAACTCATGCCTGTAATCCCAGCACTTTGGGAGGCTGAGGCGGGTGGATCACCTGAGGTCAGGAGTTCAAGACCAGCCTGGTCAACATGGTGAAATCCCATCTCTACTAAAAATAGAAAAATTGTCTGGGCATGGTGGTGGGAGCCTGTAATCCCAGCTATTTGGAAGGCTGAGGCAGGAGAATTGCTTGAACCTGGGAAGTAGAGGTTGCAGTGAGCTGAGATCATGCCATTGCACCCCAGCCTGGGAGACAAAGTGAGACTCCATCTCAAAAATAAATACATAAATAATAAATAATATAATAAATAAAGTGCAGTTTCTGACCCAGTGGATGTGAGGCGTGGGGATCCGCATTTCCAGTGAGCACCTCTGTCTACACTTTGTGAGACTTTGGGCCATCATTGCATGTGATCCTTGACTGAGGCATAATCAGAATGATTCCAGAGGATGTTTGCCAAATACAGAGGTATTATTAGGAGCATAATATCCAAATAGTGGAGGTGATAGTCCTGCTTCTCTGTGTGCTGCCTGCCTGTTCTTGGACTCCTCGGAGAGCAGGGAGAGAGTGGGGCCATCACTGGCACGTGCAGTCAGAGGAAGTGTCAAGAGCCCACGCTGAAGGATCCTCTGAGTTACAGAGCCGAGCACCCAGGTGTCATCCTGACTGCACGTGCAGCCCCAGGAAGCTGGTCCTCCCAGGTGAGGAGGATGACATGAGTAGCTTGCTTAAGGTCACTGCACTGGTGTCAGAACTTAGCCCAGGTGTCTTCAGTGGCAAAGCCCACATTCTGCTTCATCACTGAGTAAAACTATGGGACTGAGGAAGTTTAGTTCTACTGAGATAGTCCGACTCAGCATACCCTACTTCCCTCCTTCCTAGGGGTTCCACATGCCGAAATTGGGAAAAAGCTTTAGACTGGTTCTGTATGAAAAGAGGATGTTTGGGCTTGCCATGTGGGTGCTGTGGGGGAAGGATGGGTTGCAGCTTTTCTTCCCAAGGGCTGGAGTGGTGCTCTGGTCTCCTGAAGGTATTCCTGCAGAGGCTGGGCCACTTTGTGGGAGGAGGCATGGCAGGAGGGTCAGAATCTGCATTTCTATCCAATTCTAAGGTTAAATTGCTGCTGTGAGATTTTAGGGATCCTGTGACTCCCCATGGTCTCTGACCCCCTGAACCCTTGAGGGACACTGTTGATCAAGAAGCCAAGGAGGGCAACACCACTGTTTTGCTGCTTAAGTTTGGAAACCATGGAAATCTTGGAAGCTGACAAAGGATTATCCTAAAATTCAGGAAATAAAGTGAAAATAATCACTTGTAAAACATAGCTTCATATAAGCAAACTTCATGAGATAAAGAAATAAAAATCAATGTCTCATTTAAATAGAAAAAGAAAAGCTAGCAACTGTAGCTTGCAGCAGGAGTGGGAGTTAATACAATGAGGGGTTAATCGCTTCAAAGGTTCAGAAATACTTTTAGGGAATTAATGTCCAAGATCTAATGGCATATTGGTGACTGTGATTCATGTGGGTTCTGTAGGAGCTTTTAGACCCTGGCTCTGTTTCAAGGGCGGAAGAATCCTTTGTTGCCCGTAGGAGCATTTGCACTGTTCACACAAATGTCCAGTTGTCCAGAAAGCTCTCCACGTGGCTGGGCGAGGCCCCCACTGGCAGGCCTATGTGTGTGCAGAGGCCAAGGGACCCAGCATGGATGAAGAAGCTGGCCTGAGCTTCAGTGCCTGGTAGATGTGATTTCAAAGACTGGTTCCCTTGCTTGCTAGCTGTAGAAGTTGTGGACAAATGCTTAGCCTTTCTGGGCCTCTGTTTCCCCATCTGTAAAACAGAAACAATAGTCCTTGTTTTGCTGAGCTGGCATGAGGAGAGCAGCCATGCAGAGGAAGTGCCTGGCATGCTGTAAGTTCTCAGCAGAAGGGGCTGCTGTTGTGGCAGGGTCCCAAATTGGTAGCCTGTCTTCAGAACATTCAGCCTCTTAAGCTGAGTATTCACTGTAAGAATTAGGAAATATTTTGGGGCAAAGCTGACGTTTTCTGCTTCAGTTGTGACTAAGCACATCACATACCTTAGTCAGAGGGGAAACACTCTATATCTTAGACATACGGCATCTAACTGGGTGCCTCAAATGATGAAATATTGAGTACTTCCTGTAAAGTTGGACTTTCTGGGTTCCTCTTCTAAAGACACTGTTACCATGACCTCTGCAATGTCAGTGTCTGAAGATAGGCGACGACTTTTCAGAATTTGACACTGCTGTGGGAGCTGCTGTTTTCCCAATGTGTTCAGACTAAGACTGGGGCCTTTTTTTTCCTTTAATTACTATTTCTTAAAAAATATTTTTTAAGATTTTAGAACAGTGTTAGATTTACAGAATTATGATGAGGATGGTACAGAGAATCTTTGTAAATCCCACATCCAGTTTAACATCTTACATCTGTAAGGGATATTTGTCAAAATTAATGGACCAATATCAAGCCATTATTATTAACTAAAGTCCATATTTTATATTTCTTCAGTTTTCCCTTAATGTCCTTTTCTGTTCCAGGATCCCAGTCAAGATCCCACATTATATTTAATCATTGTGGTTCCTCAGACTCCTCTTGGCTGTGACAGCTTCTCAGACTTTCCTTGTTTTTGATGACTTTGACAATTTTGAGTAGGACTGGGCAGGTATTCTGTAGAATGTGCCTCAGTTGGGATCTGCTGGGATCTGGTGTTTTCTCGTGATTAGTTATGGGTTTTTTTGGTTTTGTTTTGTTTTTTGAGACGGAGTCTCGCCCAGGCTGGAGTACAGTGGCGTAATCTCGGCTCACTGCAATCTCTGCCTCCCAGGTTCACGCCATTCTCCTGCCTCAGCCTCCTGAGTAGCTGGGACTACAGGCGCCCGCCACCTCGCCCGGCTAGTTTTTTGTATTTTTAGTAGAGATGGGGTTTCACCTGTTAGCCAGGATGGTCTCGATCTCCTGACCTTGTGATCCACCCGTCTTGGCCTCCCAAAGTGCTGGGATTACAGGCGTGAGCCACTGTACCCGGCCAGTTATGGGTTTTGGGGATGAAGACCACTGAGATAAACTGCCAGTGTTATCACATGTCAAGGAAGCTCACTGTCAACATAACTCATCACTCTTCATGGTGACCTTGATTACCTGGCTGAGGTGTGTTTGTCAGATTTCTTCACTGTAAAGTGACTCTTTTCTTTTTCTCTGTCTTTCCATACTGTACTGTTTGGAAGGAAGTTATCTTGTGTAGTGCACACTTAAAGGGTGGAGGGTTGTGCTCTGCCTCACTGAGGATGGAGTGTCTATATAAATGATTTAGACTAGTATTATCTTGGGAGATTTATCTGCTCTCCCACTTATTTATTTTTCTAATCATTTATTTATTTCAGTATGAACTGATAGATTTTAAAAAAATTCTTGGGTTTATAGTTCCATGTTGCATTTTTTTTTCTCTCAAATTGCTCCAGCTTTGCCCATTGGGAGCACTTTCAGTTGGTTCCTGTGTCCCTTTGACATACCCGCATTGTTGTGTGTGTGTTTTGTTTTTAAGCACCTCTTTCCTTTCTGGTACTACTGAAAGTGATGATGCTCCAGGCTCACTTTGTGTATAATATTTCCTGCCCTTGTGGTAGGATCAGCCGTTTCTCCAAGGAGTCCTGATTCCTTTTATTGGAGAATAATATAAGAAACCAATATCTAGGTGCTGCATGTATTTGTTGCTATGGGAGTTTTGTTGCTTTTAGGCCATTTTAGCTGACAGAGCAAAGGAGATATATGTTTGTATACTAACTAACTTGTATATAGGCACATGTCTATAGATATTTCCATGTGTAACCATCTTTATCTTTCTTGAGCTAACCTGTGTATATATACATCTATAGATATTTCTATATGTAATCATCTGTACCTTTCTTGAGCATTAGTTCATACTGACATTTGTAACTTGAATCCATTGCCGCATGGATTGTTCTAGCCTTCTCCCCTTGCTGGCCTCTCACTCCAACAGTGAGAAACTGGTTTGCACCATCCACTATTCATTTACTTAATTGTTCACTTTCAGTATACACGTATAGCAGTATGAGGATTGTTATCTTGTACTCCTTGGTAAACAACTTTATCAACTAGAGTACAGTGCTTATGTACTTCAGTGCTTACAGTTCCTTTTTCTCCTTCCACCTTAGAGATTCTACTCATTTCTAAAATGACTTAGGTCAACACCTTCTTCTCCAACCCCTTTGGTAAGGTTGTTTAATATATTTTTAATACAGTTAGATTGTTTTGTCACTTTCCACATCTTGTCTTGAGCTTGGACCTCCTAAATTATTTTTTAAAATAAAGTACCTACATTAAGTTTTAATTTTTGTGTTGTAAAGTTCTGTGGTTTTTGAGAACTGCTTAATGTCTTGTAGTTATAATTACAGCATCATACAGGGTAGTTTCACTGACCTAAAAATCCCCTGTGCTTCATCTCCTTACCCTTGCCCCTGAATCCCTGATAATCACTGATCTGTTAACCATCTCTCTAATTTTGCCTTTTCCAGAATGTCATCTAGTTGGAGTGATACAGTGTGTAGCTTTAGTGGTATGCATTTAAAGTTCATCTGTCTTCATTGCTTGACAGTTCATTTCTTCTTATCACTGAATAATATTCTGTTGTATAAATGTACCTTGATGTGTTTATCCATTCACTTACTGAAAGATGTCTTGGTTGCTTCCAGTTTTTGGCAGTTATGAATAAAGCTGCTATAAACATTTGTGTTCAGGTTTTTGTGTGGATATGTTTTCAGTTCATCTGGGCAAATACCAGGGAGCACAACTGCTGGATCATATTGTAAAAGTATGTTTAATTTATAAGAAACTAGCAAACTCTCTTCCAAAGTGGCTGTACTATTTTGCATTTCCACCAGCAGTGAATGAGATTTCTTGCTGTTCTACATCCTTGCAAACATTTAGAATTTTTAGTTTTTTTGATATTAATAATTCTAACAGGTGTGAGGTAGTATCTTGTTTGAATATGCATTTTCCTAATTTTGATGTGTTTTTTAATGTGGTGATCCAGTTTGGAAAACTGACTCTTTTGTACCTCTTTCAGGTAAATTTTTACTTTTCCAAATGATTTGTCTCTGCATCTTTACTGACACTGTACACATTGGTTTGTGGTCAGCATCTTATTAGCCTGAGCTGTTATATACTAATTATGATGATGATGATTATACATTTCTTGTGAGGGTTGCTCTTTTTTTTTTTTTCATTTTTTTTTTTTTTTTTTTTTCTATTGAGATGGGGCCTCACGCTTTCACCCACGCTGGAGTGCAGTGGTGCAATCATGGCTCACTGCAGCCTTTGGCTTCCTGGACTGAAGCGATAGTCCTGCCACAGCCTCCTGAATAGCTGGGACCATACGTACACCATATGTACCACCATGCCCAGCTAATTAAAGAAAATCATTTGTAAAGGTGTGATCTCACTGTGTTGCCCACACAGTTGCCTCTGTGTTGTTGTGGTCTCGAACTCTGGGCTCAAGTGATCCTCCTGCCTTGGCCTCCCAAAGTATTGGGATTATAGGTGTGAGCCACCTTACGTGGCTGAGGGTTGCTCTTTCTGTGAGTCATTTACACTAAACTATTAATGTCTTTACAGGAAGCTACAGAGGCCAGCTTCTAGGACCACATGGGAATTTTGGGATAAAATGTATTATGTAGACTTTAGGAAATTACTTCCAGTAGTAATGAATTCCAGATTTCACCATGCCACTACTGCTAAAAGTTGTGCTTAGTGTCCCTTTATCTTCCAGATAAAGCCCAGCCAGCAAGCCCCTTGGCCTCACATTCCAGATCTTCTGGCTTTGGCTTGCAGGCTCTCTCTCTAGCATATCCTACCACTTCTCCCTTTTAGTTGGTTTATGATCCAGACAAACTGGGATGAGCCACTGGCCTTGCTCTTGCTTTCTACCTGCTAGGACTGCCCTCACTGCATAAGCAGTCCTGCCCACATGGCCCCATACAGACACACCTTGTCTGTCCATGCAGTGTTCTTATCTACTACCCAGGGCCTGCTTTTGAATATTGTCCCTCACTAATGACCACCTTATGAAGGCAGAGCGAGATTTCTTCCTTACTTTGCACGTGGTTATGCATGTACCTGCCCCTCTTCCTGAGACAGTGTGGGCTCCCTGAAGATGTGCCTGCACCTGCTGATGCCATGCTCCACTACTTGCATGGCGCAGAGGGAGCACAGGACAGGCCGCACGCACTCTTTAGAGCACCTGCCATTCCAGCAGCCTCTTGATGGTGCTGGTGCTAATGAGAATGATGCTGCAGATGTGCAGCCATGTGAATCTGCTTCAGCATCTCCTCCCAGAACTTTCCCGAAGGAGGAGCCAGTGCTGTTGTCTTGGCCCTGCTTCTGATTTCTGTTTTCTTCATTTGCATGCGATATTTTTATTGTTGTCTTATGAAGGGGGCCTGTTGCCAGGACAGCTAGGGGTGGGGTATGGGCAGAGCCACTTGATAAAATTCCAGTTGTGTTCTTCCTTTATTTCAGTTTTGGGGATGGGAGAATGTAAACATTGTACACTTCTGTCCTCTTGTTTTGTCTTTCCTCTAAGGGCTGGTAGTTCCCACACATTCTTCTGAATGCACTGCCTATGCTCTGTGTTTTCGTTCTCTTCAGCGTGGCTGGGTGTGCCTCCATTTCCCCTTTGGGGTCTCATCTCTTCTCTCAACTTTAAATACTGGCTGTGCTCTGATGACTCCTGCTCTGGGACTCTCCCATCAACTCCAGACTAATTTGTCTCAGTGCCTATTTGACATTTCCATTTGCAAGTCTAATAAGCATTTGAGACTGAATATGTCCAAAACTGAACTCTTGAGCATTCCAGGACAGCTCCTTTTTCTGGTTGCTTAGGCCAGAAGCCTTAGTGCCACACTGGGTTCTACTTCTCTTAACCCTTAGTCCAGTCCTCTAGGAAACCTGTTTCAGGGAAAACACACACACACATGCATATGCAGATTCACAATGATGAAGCTCACATTACAGGGTATTCATAGACTTAAAGGAGAAACTACAGATAAGATTATACGTTTGAAAATCATATAACTTGAAAGGGATTAATATCAAAGATCTAGAAAGAATAAGCATACAGTGGATAAAAGGCTGTAAAATGACAAGTCAAAATGAAGAAGCCAGAAAAGGTTATAAGTATATGGAAACTTCATTTTTGAGATGAATCCATGAAATATGAATTAAAACAGTGAGATACCATTTCACATTCATCAGCTTGGCAAGCATGAAGTCAGTTACTATGTACTGGTGAGATGTGGGGACCTTGCTCTTGGGAGTACACATTTTTATAACCACTTTGGAGACTATTTTGGAGGCACATTTTCAGGTAAAGTTGAAAATGTGCACATAATATGACCCACCGATGCCATTTTCAGGTGTTTGCCCTAGAAGAACTAGTGGGTGCCCAAGGATATGGGCCTGTGGTGTTTGTAAGAGCAAAACAGTAGAAAGTTTATCTGGCCTCAGTAAGGGGAACCGGACATTTGTTTTATTCACATAGTCAAAAACTATTCAACATTAAAAAGAATGAATTAGATCTATGGGTATCAAAATGGATAAATCTCAGTAACAGTGTTAACAAAGCAGGTTGCAAAAGGATAAATGCAGTTTGGCATTGTTGTTTTTGGATATGCACATGGTTGGTGAAGATATGTACACGTGAATGTGAGTACTGAGGTACCATCTGTAGATTATGTGGCTGCCTTCCTATAGGGAGGGTGGGGTATCAGTGGAGTATAGGGCTTTGGTGGTATCTGCAAGCATTTTTAAAAGAGATCCAAAGCAAATCAAAATGTTGACAACTTTTTAATCTTCATGGTAGGTATATAGATGTCTATTACGTTTATTTTTTGAATTGAGGTATAATTTGCATACCATAAAATCCTCCCATTAAAGCGTCCAAGTGAGTAGTTTTTGGTATTAATATATTTACAGAGTTGTGTAACTATTATCACTAATTTCAGAACATTCTTTATACCCTGAAAATAATTCCATATACATTATCAGTCACTCTCCATTCTTTCCTTCCCCGAGAAATGGGACGAAAATGCCAGAGTGTTTTCCAAATTGACTGCATCATTTTGCATTCCTGCCAGCAATTTATGAGTGTTAGAATTTTGCATGTCTTCACCAGTACTTGTTATTGTCTGTCTTTTTGATTATTACCGTTCTAGTGAATGTGAAGTAGTATATCAGTGTTATTTTCATTGGCATTTCCCTGATGACTGATGATGTTGAAAAGCTTTTCATGTGCTTACTGGCCATTTGCATGTATTTTCCAGGGAAATGTATATTCAAATCATTTTCCCATTTTTAAGTTAGTCATCTTTTTATTGTTATAGGAATTCTTTATATGTTCTGGATACTAGTTCCTTATTAGATTTGCCAAATTTTTCCTTTGTTCTATGGGTTGACTTTTTACTTTTTTGATCATGTCCTTGCAAACACACAAGTTTTTTATTTTAAGCCCAATTTATTTATTTTTTCTTTCATTGCTTATACTTTTGGTGTCATGTGTAGGAAACCACTGCCTAATCCAAGGTCATATTTTCATATTTTTCACGTTTTATTCTAAGAGCTTCAGTAGGTTTAGCCCTTAGGTCTTTGATTCATTTTGAATTAATTTTTGTATATAGTATGAAATAGGGTTCCAGATTCATTCTTTAGCACGTGGATATCCAGTTGTCCCAGCACACTGGGACAATTATTAAAATGAATAGTGTTTCTCCATTGAATTGTCTTGGCAGTCTTAGTGAAAACCAGTTGACTATAAATGTAAGGGTTAATTTGTTGATTTATATATGGGGAGGGAGAGAGAATATATCTATATCTACATCATTATACCCTGAATTAGTCTGCTAGGGCTGCCATAACAACATACTACACTGAATGGCTTAAACAGCAGAAATGTATTTTCTCATAGTTCTGGAAGCCAGAAGTCTAAAATCAAAGTGTTGGCAGCTTAGGTTTCTTCTGGGGACTCTCTACTTGGTTTGGAGATGACATCTTCTCGCTATGTCTTCACAGTTCTTTTGCTGTAAGGATACCAGTCCTCTTCCTGTAAGGACACTAGTTCTTTTGGATTAGGGCCCCACCGTTATGATCTCATTTAATCCTAATTATTAATACCTCTTTAAAGTTCCTATGTTTAAATATAGTGATTTGGGGGATTAGGTCTTCAACACATGAGTTTTGTGGGGATACAGTTCAGATGTATTGAGTGCTATAGCTTTGTAATACATTTTCAGATTGAGAAATGTGAATCCTCTGACTTTGTTTTTCTTTTTAAAGATTATTTTGGCTATTCTGAGTCCCTTGAGTTTTCATATGAATTTTAGGATCAACTTGTCAATTTCTGTCAGAAAGTCAGCTGGGATTTTTATAGAGATTGCACTGAATTTGTAGATTAGTTTAGGACATATTGCCTTCTTAATAATACTACATCTTTCAATTGGTGAACATAGGATGTTTTTCTATTTATTTAGGTTTTGTTTAATTCCTTTCCCTTTTTTGTAGTTTTTGGTGTACAAGTCTTGCATTTTAAAAAATTAAATATATTCCTAAGTTTTTTATTCTTTTGCTCTATTATGAATGGAATTTTATTTTATTTTATTTTTGGATTGTTCATTGCTAATGTACAGAAATACAAATACTTTTTGTGTATTGATCCCTGCCACCTTGTTGAACTTTATTATACTAGTTTTTTAGTGGATTTCTTAATATTTTCTATATACAATATCATGTCGTCTCCAAATAGAGATATTTGTATTTTTCCTTTTCAGTCTGGATGTCCTGTATTTCTTTTTCTTGCCTAATTGTCCTGGCTAAAACCTCCAATACGGCATTGATTGTACTGGCATCCTTGTCCTGTTTCTCATCTTAGGGGAAAAGCTTTCAGTCTTTTGCTGTTGATCATGATGTTAGCTGTGAGCTTTTCATAGATATCCATTATTAAGTTAATAAAGCTTCCTTTTATTCCTAGTTTTTTTGAGTGTTTTTATCATTAGACATAATGAAATTTGTCAAATGCTTTTCTGTGTCTACTGAGATGATCATGTGGTTTTGTCCTTTATTCCATTAATGTGGTGTATTGCATTGATTGATTTTTGGATATTAAGCCAACTTTGCATTTTGGGGATAAACCCCACTTGATTATGGAGTATAATCTTGTTTATATATTGCTAGATTTGCTTTGCTAATATTTTTGTTGTGATGTTTTACATGCGTATTCATAAGAGACATTGGTCTTTGGTTTTCTCCTGTTGTCTTTGTCTGGGTTTGGTATTGGGCTAATATTGGCCTCATAAAATGAGTTGGGAAGTATCCTTTTCTTGTCTGTAATTTTGAAAGAGTTTGTGAGGGGTTGTTGTTAATTCTTACTTAAATGTTTGGCAGAATACAGTACTAATCCCATCTGATCCTGGACTTTTCCTTGTGGAAAGTTTTTTGGTTACTAAATCTCTTCACTTGTTTTAGGTTTGTTCAGATTTCTCTTTTATCTTGAGTCAGTTTCTGTATGTTTCTAGGAATTTGTTCATCTAGGTTTTTTGTTGATATAAAATTGTTTATAGTATTTTCTTATAATCCTTTTTATTTCTGCAAGGTTGGTAGTGATGTCTCCACTTTCGTTCCTAATTTTAATAATTTGAGTCTTCTCTCCTTTTTTTTTTTTTTTTTTTTGCTAGTCTAGGTGAAGATTTGTCAATTTTGTTGATCTTTTCAAGAAACTAACTAACTTTGGTTTTGTTTTCTATTCTGTGTTTAATTTCTTGTTGCCATAGTATTTGTTGTTTCCTTCCTTCTGCTTACTTTGGGTTTAGTTTTCTCTTGTTTTACTAATTTCTTAAGATGGAAGTTTAGGTTATCGAATTGAGATCTTGCTTCTTTTTTAAAGGTAGGTGTTTACAGCTTCGAAAGACTCCTGTCTTGTTCTGCCCCTTCCATGCCCACCAGGCTGCTGGTTCTCATTGATTGCTGGGCTCTTGGTTTTCAAGGCTCGGATGCAGCTCGCAGGAAGGGAATGGAAGTAGGGTAAGTTAAAATGCCACAAAGTTCACTGTTCTTACTAAGGTCCAGTTGTTTTTCTTGAATCAGTGATCCTTGGATTGCTGCAAGCCTTTGATGAATTTCCAGAGCTCTTAAAAAGTTAATTGTGACAATTTTGCCAGTGTTCTCATTGCTTTTATGGAGAGGTAAGCTGTTAGTGGTTATTACTCTGCCATTCTCACGGATGTCATCTGCGTCCTATGTTTTATAATGAACACTTTTCAAAAAATGAATGTGATTGCCACAGGATATTTTATGAAAATTGATGAACTGCTTCTCAATGTCACAATTAAATAAAAGCACAAGACTGGCCAATAAAGTTTGGAAAAGAACAGCAGTGCAGAGCTGTTTATTCATCTGATATCAAGATGCTCTGTAAAATAAAGGAGTGGAAACTGTGTGGGACTTGTGCTAAGCAGGGCCAAGCAGCAAATCTGGAGTCCAGCTAATGGGACGGGAGGTCAACGTGTGAGAAAGTTCTATCTTGGGTTAAACCTGGCCTGGCTGAATTCAGGGAACAAGCCATGTTGTATGATTAGCTCAGCTGTATCTGGCTGACCATTCGTAATCCTCACCTTGCAGCAAGGTTGGCTTTACCTCAGAATTAGGGCTGAGGCAGTTGGGAAGGGGCTTCTCAGTGGATGTGAGTGACTTGGGGCCGCTCTTGGGGATGAAGGACAGAACAGCAAATGTTCTCAGGGAGGCCAGAGGGGCCATCACTGAGAGAGTTAAAAGAAGACAACTGAGGAACTGAGTGGTGAGAACAAGCCATATCTGGTGGCAGGAGATATGGGCAGAGGGTTTTTAGTGT
The DNA here is from genome assembly GCF_001698545.2 of Rhinopithecus bieti. Classification (NCBI taxonomy): domain Eukaryota; kingdom Metazoa; phylum Chordata; class Mammalia; order Primates; family Cercopithecidae; genus Rhinopithecus; species Rhinopithecus bieti. The sequence goes on along the minus strand of NW_016809139.1, from coordinate 400,242 downwards.
GTCTTCTCCAAGACATACTGATATGGTTAGGCTTTGTGTCCTCACTCAGATCTCATCTTGAATTGTAATCCCTATTACCCAAAATCCACACATGTCAAGGGCGGGACCAGGTGGAGGTAACTGGATCATGGGGATGATTTCCCCCATGCTGTTCTTGTGACAGTGAGTGAGTCTCATGAGATCTGAGGGTTTTATAAGCATCTGGCACTTCTCCATCCTGCCACCCTGTTAAGAAGGTGCCTGCTTCTCCTTTGCCTTCTGCCATGATTCTGAGTTTCCTGAGGCCTCCCCAGCAGTATGGAACTGTGAGTCAATTAAACCTCTTTTCTTTATAAATTACCCAGTCTCAGGTATTTCTTCATAGCAGTGCGAGAATGGACTAATACACATACTACGTCATGAACACCAAATATGGAAACTAAAAGATTGCCAGATTTTTGAACCTCTATAGGCAAAATCATTACCTACCAACTTGTAAAGCCAATAAGAGTAAGTGGAAACCTGAGGGACCAGTAGAGAAGGCACCACCAAATGGCCAGAGATAAGCCAGCAGGACAACTGCAAAGGTCTTTAGCATCCACCGGTCCTTAGTGCCTAAAGAGGAATGCTCACTGCTGCTTGTACTTTATTTAGGGCTCAAAAATATGTTAAAAATATGATACTTGAGTTCTGGGATACATGTGTAGAACATGCAGGTTTGTTACATCTGTATATATGTGCCATGGTGGTGTGCTGCACCCATCAACCCGTCATCTACATCAGATATTTCTCCTAATGCTCTCCCTCTCCTTACCCCTGACCCCCTGACAGGCCCCAGTATGTGATATTCCCCTCCCTGTGACCATATGTTCTCATTGTTCAACTCTCATTTATGAGTGAGAACATGCGGTGTTTGGTTTTCTGTTCCTGTGTTAGTTTGCTGAGAATGATGGTTTCCACCTTCATCCATGTCCCTGCAAAGGACATGAACTCATTCTTTTTAATGCCTGCATAGTATTCCGTGGTATATATGTACCACATTTTCTTTATCCACTCTATCAAACCTGCACGTTCTGCACATGTATCTCAGAACTTGAGTATAATAAAAAAGTAATAAAAAATAAATTAAAAAATATACACTAATCAATTTTTAAAAACGATTTAAGCAGTGTGAGTACATTATTCTTTTAAATGCCTTAGCAGTAAAAATATTCAGAAATACAATGATTGTTTAGAGTTTTGAAAACACCTGCACTGTAGTTTAATTCTCCATCACCTCTGTACCTTTACCTTTGTAAGGTTGCAATGGTTTTGATGGATGCTTCTCTTACCTCTCTGGTGCGGGTAACGTCCAGCAGCTCAGCACTTGCACCCTGATCAGCAGGGTGCGGGCTTCATGTTCTAGACCAGTTAGTCTAGGACAGGTGACTTGGTTGCATGTTCTAAGATGATTTGGACCTTGAGTTCAATCTGAGCTCCTGCTTCAAACTTAAACAAGAATATTACTTACTCTCTCCAATGCCAGGATGGCCACAGCTTGGCTGGGTGTGGGGGCCCTTTCAGCTGCCACTTTGTGCTGCCCTGCGCTGCCCCAGATGTTTGAAGGTAACTTGCTTTCTGGTCAGAACACTGTGTCAGGCCCTCTGACTTTTTCTTGCCTCAAGTTGCAGAAGCAGCTACTTGGCCAATAATGTTTGCATGTATAGAAAGTTGTATTTGAGGCCAGGTGGGATGGCTCATGCCTGTAATCCCAGCACTTTGGGAGGCCGAGGCAGTAGGATCACTTGAGGCCAGGAGTTCAAGACCAGCCTGGCCAATGTGGCGAAACCCCTCTCTACTAAAATACAAAATTAGCCAGGTATGGTGGCAGGCACCTGTAGTCCCAGCTACTCAGGAGACGGAGGCATAAGAATCGCTTGAACCCGGGAGGTGGAGGTTACAGTGAGCCAAGATTGCGCCACTGTCTGTACTCCAGCCTGGGCGACAGAGTGAGACTCCATCTCAAAAAACAAACAAACAAAAAAGTCTAAACTCTTGGCTGCAGGACTGACCATGAGTATTTGTGGAGACCATTTTGGTGAGAGAACTGGAAATAAGCCTTTTGTGGTCCCAAGTTCACAATGATATCCACAGCTCCTGACCTCAATTTAATTATTACTAAATGACTTGATTATTATTAGGTTCATTTAAAAGTTATTCTAATGTGAAAGACATCAGAATTTCTTATCTAAATGTATTTGCTTAAATTTGTTGAGCTTTGACCAGAAGCTACTGGTTCCACTTTCTTTTCATGCTCCATGTGTTCCATTTGGTCCACTTTGTCACTTTCCTGTCGAATTTCACAGAGGTCCATAGACAGGGAGGGGACTGAGTCTTACTGTTGATTAAGCAAATGTATGTGCATTGTTCTTTCACGATCTCATCTGCATGTGTTTTGAGAAGGTTGATAAGGTAGAGTTTTGGCAAGAAATCACAGAAACTGAAGTCACTTCGCGTGTTTCAGAGGATGACTGTAGGGAAGCAAGCTTCTGGGGCTCTTTGTTCAAGTGTATGAGAAGCTCTAAAATATTTATGCACTCT